>NC_092633.1:66188516-66499349 GCF_039555335.1 Amphiura filiformis | reverse complement strand
TAGGCCCTATCTCCCTCTAATTTGCAATGTTTCTGCCACCATTGTCAATCTTTTGACCTCCGCCCAGGTAAATTCGGCCCTGCCTTGTAGCATCTCTTTAATCAGCACTTATTTCATTTTCTCTTTTGCTTGGGGCCCCTGAACCCTCTGGTCCCATGGTCTTCGTCCACCATGTCCCCCGCTTGCTACGCCCCTGGATTCAATCATGTTTCATGGTTGTTCACTTCACCATTTATAAAGTTTGTAATCCAAGCCTCATCCAGTGGCAGCGCCAGGAATTTTTTTTAGGGGGGAATCAGGGGGAAAGTGAACCAAGGGGTGAAAATCATCAAAGTCTGTGTAAAATTGCCAAGACATGAGAATAGATCAATTGATGACAAAACAGGAAAATTCTGAAAAAGCGTGTAAAATGTGACAAAAAATCCCCCAAATGGGCTAAAAATAAATAAAAATGTGGAATTTGAACAACAACAAAAAAGCAGGAAAATTCTCATGTCTCAAGTTGAAAATTGTCGTAATTTGGGTTTTTTAAACCTGACAAGGCCTTAAAAGAGGGGGGGGAAGAAAAATATTTTGCAGGGGAAAATCCACATTCCACCCTTGCCCCCCCAGTATTTACCTGGTTTGATTGAGTGATACAATGTATATCATTTCATTAAATTTAAGACCAGTAACCAACCTTGATTGATAACATCATTGATAAAGCCATATCAATAACTATCAATGTCTTCCCAAATTTCAAGCAAATTAAAAACTTCCTAGAAAATGTTTAAAATTCCTTTTAGGCTTGTTAAGCAATACTAATTGACTTGGTAAACTTGATATTTATTTTGTCAACACCAGTTAACCTCTGGCGAAGGATTGAGCGCAGCAGGAGGTGAATAGACTTGGAATGTAGTGTCTTTGCCTCAGGTCACAGACCTTTAGTGATGAGCGGTATACATTGTACCGTTCTTTATCATGGTTATCTGTAATAAAAGCTTACTATACGGTATACATGTATATTGAACAACTACTTTTTTTGTAAACTAATGTTTTATACCTGCAGTAGATCACAGCAGCTGAAAGAACTGTCCCAATATGGATCACGAACTGCACATACCTCATGATACCTGTATCATAGAGTAGACAGTGCACACAATCCCTCACTTCATCTTTACTTACTTTGTGAAACTGTCCTTAGCTCTCAATGTCTAAGCAGTTCTTACAGTGGACTGGTGGTGGAAGCATTAAAATTTAGGGCGGTCGAACAAATTTCACTTCAGACCATAATTTAGCCCCAAATGATTTGTGTTTGCTAATTTGTGGGCCAGTGCGCGTGAAGTGCATAAAAGTTTGCAATATTACCCATTTGGGCCCAAAACGTGTTTTTTTCATACCAAAAAAGGCAAATTGTACAGGGAAACTATTGCTTTATTTTTTCTTGTGTGATGATTTTTAGGGGGGATGTGTTCCCCTACCTATGTTCTTTTAAGTTTTGTTCATATATTTGCTACATGGAGCAAGCAGATCTACTGTAATGCATGATGGGATAGTCCTTTCAGCTGATGTGCCTGTAAACACTATTAGTCAGGATAGACATTCAATTTGACAAATCTTTATTCATCAGATAGTCAGATACCTATCTTTATGTAGGGCCTAGATATAAGAAAAGTTATATTATTTTTAGGAACTGGAATGAGCGTTTCAACAGTATTTTTTGTGGGACATCTCACATGAAAGCACATCAGGCACATCGAATTGCATTCTGAATACAAAGAATGTCTTTCCGATATCAAATAATTTTCATTTTTAGAAATTCACGATAATAATTTTATGACAAATTATTTGATATATTTTTGATATAACAGTCCTCAAAGTAAATTTTATAAATCTAATGACATATTCTTAAAGTGTATGTAGCTGGGAGGAAAATCCGACGATCAATTGAAAATTTTGACCTTTCATATTGAAGATATGGATTTTTTTCCCAAAAGACCTAATTTTTTTTGTTTTTTTTGGAAAAAAATCCATATCTTCAATACGAAAGGTCAAAATTTTTCAATTGATAGTCGGCTTTTCATCCCACCTACATACAGTTTAAGTATAAATCATTAGATTTATAAAGTTTACTTCGAGTACTGTTAAATATCAAAAATATCAATTTTTAATCATTTGCCATAAAATGTGTATTATATTGCGAATTTCAAAAAATCAAAATTATTAGGACATTATAGGACATTCTTCGTATTCAGAATGCAATTCGATTTGTCTGATGTGCTCCAATGTCCCTCAATATATACTGTCCAAACGTTCATACCCCATCCCTTAAATATAAAAAATAAATTAAAATAACATTCTGTTTTTAAAATACACTTGTTTTTGTGTGTGTACTGCTCATTTCAATATATGATATGGTCTATTGCAGGCCTTCTCAACTGACGGCGCGCGTGCCACTTGTGGCGCTTGGAGTCAGTTGAAGTGGCGCACGAATATTTTAATATTTTGTCCACATAAATCTTGAAAAAAAAAAAACTTCAAAAGGGGGTGAAAATACTCAATCTGGGCCTTTAAAAACCTTAAAATCCAGGAGATTCGGGGCACTAGCCCCTGGACCCCCAATAAAGCTTCATCACTGCACCGTACCCGCTATGCGCCCGAACTCACTAAGTCCTCCAATTTTCCAGTTGGCGCTTCAAATAAACTAGTTGAGAAGGCCTGGTCTATTGCCTTTTCTAATTGCCTGTCATATGAGATCCATATGAAATGTTTAGCTGGTACACTATTAATACTGTATTTCTTATTTTTCATTTTATGTGTAGATATTGCTCGGCACTACTTGGAAAGTATACCCTACAATGTATTTGACTGCTGTGGTGAGACATACAACTCAGCGGTGACACTTGGTGCCTTAGCAACTATACAGGTAACACTGCTGTGTAAGTATCAGTACTAGTATATGTATTTTTAAATAATTGCATTGTATTGCACTCATCTACCAATACCAGAATGATACAGTCATGTATGCAGTTGGTTGATAGATGATTATTCTGTGCCTTTTCTGTTACAGACATGACAAATCTGAAAAGGCATCCATGTATAACATGTGTGTAGTCACCTTCTGTGAGGACTCCAAGACGTAATATTCATCTATAGGGACCTGAAAGAAAGGTAAAGTTATTTGTATTCAGGCAGTTCTTTTAGGCATACGTTAAGTGGCCTGTTGTTCATTTTGGTCAGAATTTCACCAAAAAACACAGCTAACTTGATATTATGAATGCAATAATTTATTTTTGTACAGCTTCATCAAAGTTTGTAATTGTGTTGTTTTACCATAAACTAAAGAGTTCTACCTGTATACTAACCACAAACAGCCCCAGCATCACCCGATGATTTCAGTGCTATTTTATAGATGTTTTGTATTTTACAATGGAAGGAGGCCTTTGATTTTGGTGCTGCCAAGACTAATTTAAAATTAAAGATTAAATGGGAGTTTGGTACTGTAAGCCAGGGAACACATTTATTTTGGATTTTATTTTACTCAGCCTTTTGCTGAATTTCAAGGGAAATATGTACTTGTTACAAGATGATGCTTAATATTGATCCAAAACAGAGCAAATGAGGAGGATGTTTTGATGCGTATATACCTCATTCCACCCCTAATTGAATTAGCTGATGGGGACCTCGCATCCTTGTTTATGCATTGTATGTGCTTCATGAGCAAAAAGTGCTGAACTTTGCTGCTGCCTACCAAAGTAATAGAAGCAAATTGAAACAAAGTGCCATAAGTTTGTCTTTGGCATATCATCAATGATCAATTTCAAAGTGTGCTCTAACGTGTGACAGTTTATGTTATATGTGCTCATATCTGTGTCATATTTATACTTCCAGTACTTATTAATCGGAGTGCGAGGTCAAACAAACAAAATCTGTGTTTTGTTTGTGGACAGACACAAATTAAGTGAGAGTTGAATGTGCAGCAGCTGGAGCAAACATGGACACTGTGTGCCCACAGGAACTACATAGACTAGCCAGTGCATTAGAGTTATCTGGAGATGTACTGGCCAAACCAACATTCTCTTCTGATAATGTAAGTATAATTATGTTGGAAATAGTACTATGCCAGGAAAATTGAACTTGCACACTCAAAGTTAGGTTCTACACGCAAAGTGTGTATTGTATATATGTATGTACGCATTATTGCAGGCATTTATTAAATGCCATGTCAAGGATCACAGCGCATATACATGAATAAATTTCAAAACACAAAATTATTAATTTTAAACAAATCCAAATAAAAAACAGATTCAAAAGAGGCAATTTAAAAGAGGCAATTTGAAAAACAAAAGTGGACTTTTTGCGCATGGGTTTGTGGGGAGAACCTAGCTCATTTTGGTAGCAAGAGGGAGGATCTGTACAAAGGGTCTATAGTTTGATATTCTGCCTGCATATAGTGCTGATGCATGTATGTACATTGTATAATCCATGAATCAGCCTATATTCTACATTGGTAAGTCCACGTAACTATATAGGTATTTTACTTGTGTTGGCGGCAAAAATGCATTGTAAATATTGAACTATGTTATGGCATATATATCTAGATTTTATTTTGTAAATCATGTCACATGACAAGTAAACATTAATTGGTGGCAATTTGCAAGGAAATAAGCAACTATAGGAACTATTAGAAATACTGGTCACAATGATGATTTGATCAGGAAGAAGTTTGAAATTGTAACGGTACCATAAGTTGGATCCTAAATTAAACTGTTTTACGTTGTTGAGGTGAATTTAAACTGGTCACACAACTAAGACAAACAATTTTGTCTGTCATCCGGCGTGTCTTAATTTTTCAAGAGTGGTTGATTGGAGCGTTATTGTTTCTTATTACTATGAATTAGACCAACTCAGTCACTTATATATAAAGATGCATTACAACATTTTAAATATAGGTTACTGCGATCGTTATGGACTCTTCAAGAGTAGGTTCTCCATGGAATTGAATATACATGTAGTATGCAGAGTTCAGTACAGTCATATTGAGAGAGTGTGAGAGAAAGTTGGACCTTTATTACAATTAACTGTAGATATACAAGCAATTCTCTTGTGCATGGTTATTCAATATCTGCAAGCTCAACATTCTAATATCTTTCAAACAGAAAATTTGAAACTAAAACTGTAGATGCATGCACTTAATTTTCAAAGACATACCAAGGGGATTGTCTGATATGTTTCCACCCTTACTATGTTACTGAAACTTAGATGATATGCTGGCAGGTGAGTAGTAATTATACATGGCTTCAAGCTAAGGTCTGGATGCATGGTGTGATTGATTAGATTACTGTCAATTCAAGTAGAAAGCTGCTGTGGGATACTTTTTGTATGAAGAAAACAATACTTTGAGACATTTCTCTTGAGAAGGGGGAATTCATGGAGGGCTGGGAGGGGGGAGTACTTATACACAACGGTGTAAGTATGTGGAAGAGAGGGGAATAATTTTCTTGTAGTCTTGGGACTCTTGGGATATGTTTATGGGTTCCATGCAATTTTAGTATGTTTTGAGAACTTGGAAGTACATATACATGTATCTCTTGGCTATTACAAGTTGTGTGTAATTCCGCTACATCCGGCCTCCTGGCATTTCCCTCATGATATTTACACCGCACCTGCCAACATGTCAGCCACAAAATAGGTTCTCACATTCCTCAAACGGTTCTCATCTTTGTCAGTCAATATCAATTATCAATCTAATTTCACAACTTGGGAGTCTCTTATGAAATTTGGGAAATGAACACATGAAAGTATATTTTTTTTGTTATTACACTATCAGCACGCAGCTATTGTACCTTGTACTCATGTTACAATACATCATATTTTGATTGGAATTCTGTGCCCTACTTAATATGAAATCCAATATTTCACCTGAGGTTTGTCACATTCTCTTTGTAGTGTTTTATCTCTTTTCAAAGAACCTTTTTCCAAATAGCAAGGATAAAAGTGAAGTACAAATTATTAGCCGGATTTGTATTTTTCATTTCAAATCTATTTCTGATGATTGGGCAAGATCGACTTTCACACCCAAATGCACTATTAGATCCACTTCAGATGACCCGATTTGTAACTAAAGACATATTGTTAATGTGAACTTTCATAGAGTAAAGACACAACTTATTTTGCTCTGAGCTTCTTGTCGTGTTTGCTACCGAGTTCTATTTGAACTTGCCTTCAGTTTTTTACTTGAATTTGTTTTTAAACTACGTACAGCATGTAGTTTTCGCTGTTTGATTATATATTTTGTTGTCTGTCCCTGAAGAAGAGCAGTTTATCTGCTCAAACGCCTTTTTTTTTGTCCATTTGGTCTGCTTATGTGCACAGTGATTTTCATCACTTCTGTGGGCTAATTGGCAATTTTTGGCCATCGAACTTTGCCTGTACCTACATTGGTTGTTTGGTTCTCTATGTCTGCTTATGTGCATAGTGATTTTCATCACTTCCAGTGCACTTTTGTATTCCTATTGATCCCTGTTGTTTTTGTTGCAGGTTTTAACAATTCTGTGGGCCTTGGAATTGGTAATTTTTGGCTATCAAACTTTACCTACTTCTATGCCAACATTTGTTGTTTTTTGTCCCCCTCTGCATACCATCTAGTCCGAATTTTGTTTCCCCACATCAAGTTGGTATACCTTGCTCTCTTTCTTTTCTATTGTTAATGTATAAATCCTGGGCATTTCAAGTGTGAATGTTGCATTTGGAAGATTTTCACAAACAGGTGTATACCAATAATTTTCATGAAGTGTAGCAAGTTATTATCATCTATAAGTTTGTTTGACATCTTTGCATTGTTGTTACAGGGTCGGTTCAGTGGTGGAGTAGGCAACCAACATGAAGCCAAATCAGGGGATTCAACTAAAGCAAATGGTCCCGGCAACTCTATAAACATGGAAATAGCTCAAGTATGCAGAGTATTTATTTTTATTGTATCCTACAATGTAGTTAAACATTGAACTTCAATCTATGTGTACTTTTAATAATTGTAGATATTTTGTGATATTGCGAGTAATAGTATTGTATTTGATTGTTTTAAGCACCACTAAAATGACCATATCTTTGGAACTGTCGATCCAATTGTCATGGAAGTTTCATTGAAAAATTGCTCATACAATGTTGAAGTAAATCTTAATTTTTTCTCAACAAAGTACTCATTTGCTTCAAGATCGCATCACATATATGTGACATAATCAAGGGGAATGAGTCCCATGTCGACCTTGGTCGAAAGTGAGTTTTACATACGTTTCTAAAGAGGACATTCAGAGCTTTCAGAAACTGAAACCCCCATGTTGATACAACTTTTCTCTGCGAAGTTACATCAATTTATCAATGGCGGAAAATAATATAAAACAAATGAATTTTAACACTTTCTTTTCCAATATCTCAAAATCAATATTAGCGACATCCGACTCATTTCCCTTGATCGTGTCGCATATGATTAACCACTTCTTGCATGTGGAATGCAAGAGTGATGACGGAACCAGATACTTCTTCTAAAACATATAAAAGCCTAAAATCTGAAATAACAGTGAAGCTGTGATTTGTTTAAGCTCATAATCAGTATCATATCGTATAATGATAGATCATAATCCCAATATCTGCATGCATTCATATAATCAGACTTTTATCACTTGAGATAAAAGTTGGTAAATTAATATATGTAGGCCTATGCATAAAATATGCAAGCTAGTAAAGAAGCTTAATTTATTCCAAGAATCTCTGCAAGGTAGTTTTATGTTTATATTTTTTCATGTTTGATTTCAGATCTGTGAATTTAGAAACTTGTGAAAATATTAATTGTGGACCAATATTTAATGTTTAGCTGAGCTGAATCAAAATATTTATTGTGGACCAATATGGTTTAATGTTTAGCTGAGCTGAATCAAAATATTTATTGTGGACCAATATGGTTTAATGTTTAGCTGAGCTGAATCAAAATATTTATTGTGGACCAATATTGTTTAATGTTATTCAGCTGAGCTGAATCAAAATATTTATTTTGGACCAATATGGTTTAATGTTTAGCTGAGCTGAATCAAAATATTTATTGTGGACCAATATGGTTTAATGTTTATCAGCTGAGCTGAATCAAAATATTTATTGTGGACCAATATGGTTTAATGTTTAGCTGAGCTGAATCAAAATATTTATTTTGGACCAATATGGTTTAATGTTTATTAGCTGAGCTGAATCAAAATATTTATTGTGGACCAATATGGTTTAATGTTTATCAGCTGAGCTGAATCAAAATATTTATTGTGGACCAATATGGTTTAATGTTTAGCTGAGTTGAATCAAAATATTTATTTTGGACCAATATGGTTTAATGTTTATTAGCTGAGCTGAATCAAAATATTTATTGTGGACCAATATTTAATGTTTAGCTGAGCTGAATCAAAATATTTATTGTGGACCAATATGGTTTAATGTTTATCAGCTGAGCTGAATCAAAATATTTATTTTGGACCAATATGGTTTAATGTTTAGCTGAGCTGAATCAAAATATTTATTGTGGACCAATATGGTTTAATGTTTAGCTGAGCTGAATCAAACAATGTGTGAATTGTTTGGAATTTTAGATATGAACAATAGGAATACTGCTAAAAAATTGAATTGAGAATCGGGTGTGGATCATAGGGAGTGGTTCCTTTTGGGTACAAATCTTTCTATGCTTGTTCATTCCTACAGGGATTAAAGCGTGTATTATTTGGTAGTCGACCTTTCCTGTTCTGTGATGAATGGAGTCGATCACATTTACAGTGGCAGCATCAGCGTGGCCAGTTTCCATATGGATTATTCTGTCCAAAGGTATTTTACCTGTAGCCATTCATTGCAGAGGATTCAAAATACTCAGAATGAACCATGACTATTCTAAGAAATTCAATTGAATGAACCCAACATGATGAAAGCCAGCATCCTGCGACTCAAACATGACAACGCACAGGGAGATCATGGGTGTGTGTGGCATATGTACACTTCTAAATATGCTCATAGTGTCGAATTCATTCAACTGAATTTCTGAGTATGTACTTTTATAATGTGTGATTTGCATAAAGAATATATTCCTATTTTAATGTTAGTTTTTACTGATTACATTGTCCCTTTTAATTTCAAGCCAAACAATTGAGGTAAAACAAAGAAAATTGCTATTTCATTCCAGCACCTACAATGCGTGTATTGCCTTGTAGATCGCCGATCGTATTACATGTATTATTGCACGGAGCATCACGCACCTGGGACGTTTGTATAGCCATATGACGAATAACGACATGTACACAATTTATGCGTCACTGATTCAATGATACATTGACATTCACAAGACGTGTTAACAAGCACTCAATGATGAACTCTGATCTCCGGATATAATATAAAATCTTAAATTTTACTATAAGCACTTCAGGCTTAGTCTTTCATGTGGTATTTTAGTATACCACTGGGCATTACAATCATGCAAAAAGTAGAAATTTAAGAAAAATTGATGACGTCGCTGTAGAGCAAATCATATATTATGGCTTTAACCATAGACTTGTATCAGTGGTGTAGACTTTGACAATTGTGGGGGCAACTGAGGGAAATCAGCTTCATAAAAGGTCAACTCATATTTGGGGAGAAAGTGGAGGGGCAAGGGTTTCAATTATTAGTTTATCTGTTTTATTTCTTCTTCAATCTGGGTTCTGGTAATCACCTGTTCTTCCATGAGGCCCAGGCAAAATGGGAAAGCATTAAAGAAATAAAAATTTAAAAAACAATGCTTGAGATTCTTTGAAACAAAAAGAGAGAAAAAGAAAAGAAAATATAGTAATGGATTAAATTTTTTCAAAAAATATAAGACAAATGCATGGTCTCCCTAATTCACCATCAATGATATTTCATACTGCCCTCTATGGAGGCATCTTGGAGTCATAGAACAAATACAAAATTCAGTTGGCAATGGAAGAGCAATTATTATTCTTTTATTACACCTGATCTTTAGTTCATAGTAGGTTAATGATAACTTTTTTTTACTTTGTTTGCAGGACAAATCACGAGGTATCGTGATGGTAATACAGGCTCATATATTGAAACATTTACTCTTTGATAACATGGACTCTCAGGATAATAGGGAACAAATTTCAAGGTCAGTCAAGTGCATGTGTGTATGCTTTGTGTATAAAGGATGTACTAATAAAAGGTTAATAACTGCACATCGGTTATATGGAGGGCATTGTGAAAAATCTAAACATTTTGCCTTTGGAACCGAGGAATATTCCGAGGTCCAAAGGCAAAATGTTTATATTTTTCACAATGCCCGACAAATTACCGATGTAAAGTTATTAACCTCATTCATAACTGTCACTTTCATCTGTTCACTTTTCAAAATAACACACAATTTTCCTCAAAAATAAACAATATTTACGTTTTGCCTTTTCAAAAATCGATCAGGCTAAAACAGGACGGCCAATAACAGAAGTGCGAATCACAATCTGTGCAAATATGGTAGCACGCAATCCAAATACAGCAGCCAGCGCTCTCGCAATTTGTTCGACACACATCACGGCACGCGCTGAGGTTACTGATATTTAGACTGACGGCACGGAGGTCCACTGTTGTTTATTAGTGACAGCGTTTGCGTTTTGCCAAATAGATATAAATGATTGGATCGCATGTATCGCGTATATTAATGAGGTTATGAATAAAAGGTAGTTTGAAGTCAAGTTACTTCAGTTACAAAAGGATAATTATTATGTCACTGCAACCCTGCTGGTCCTGTGTACATGAAATAATCCTGTACATTTTTCTTTAATGACATGAAATTGAAATTGTAATTGGAACATTCATGAGCCTGCAAATCATCAAGGCATTTATGTATCATACATATACATAGAACACACATTATTGGTTTAATTAAATATCAACATATCTGCAATTCATATCCACCTATTGTTTCTAGTGCAATGCAAGTAAAACCATCCGAGTTGGAAAGGCGGAACACCATCATTTCTAGTTTAGCAGACATATTATGGAGAGCAGGGAATGCAACCAAAGCTGTGGTGGTTATACAACATGGAAGCATGCTAGGACCAACCCGATCTGAACTACGAAGACTTGAACACCTTGTTAGCACTGTAAGTAGTGATAAAATTAGGGGTGCCCAATATGACTTGGGGGGGCTGGAAGTTTAAATTAAAAAAAAATTCCCCCACTACATGAGGGAGGAAAATTCCACACTATCACTAACAAAAAAAAACTTTCCCCACCTAACTGTGTATACAATAATGCATGAAAATTAAAAAAACAACAACTGGGCAATACCTAATAAAAAGTTGCTGCCTTTGGTCAAATATCAACAGTCTGCAATATTGGGTGCATAAAAACCCAACAGTGGTTTACTCAATGTATGATGGGCAAAATTTAACCAAACCTGATTAAGTTTTTTCCAGTTTGCCCACTATTTTTTGTGAAAGGATCAATATCATGCCAATACGGTTCATGTTTATTTGCACCAAAATAGATCTATACTGGGACTAATCTTCAAAGTAGCATTCTTCTTCAAGTATGATTATTTCTTTAAACTTTGTTGTTTGCAGTTAAGAACACTAGAATACAACTCATACGACCAATTATGGACATGTCTCAAGAAACGTATAGACCAGGTGAGTCGTCTACAATTTAAGTAATTTATGATTTTTGTGGCATATTATTCCACACAAGATATTCTTACCACTACCATACATGCATTTATTTCTTCAAGTGATTTTGCATTCAACAAAATGAGTCAAAATCAAATTTCATTTTCATTATTTTTGCATTTAATGTCATGCAACATACCACAAAAATTAATATCATTAAAAGTGAACTTGTGGCCTTTCAATAAGAATAGAGTCTGTTCTGAGCAAACATTACAGTGCTTAAGCAATTATAGATCACATAATTTATCCACCATATCTCAAAATTATGTTGAGTGAAAAACAGCTACTGACCCATTCCATGTCAACTCCAGGGATGTGCACGCAGCACCTCTTCAATTTTTTCTTTTCTGTGTGGTGGTAGATATTGATGAGAAAGTAAAATCCCAAAATTTGAGCTTCATACTCCATTCCGTTTTCCGTGGTATCAATTTGAAATTTAGGGGTCAGCGTAAAAATGTATGCATAGCGAAACAGCGTTGGAGGTCCAAGTGTATAAAGGGAACCCTTTACAACTTTGAAAAGTATATATCCTGGGGTACTTATTTGTGTAGAATTCAAATCTGGCATCAGAAAACTTGTACCTCCTTTACTTTAAAAGATATTGGGCCCTCAAACATATTTTCAACATACCTGATCCATGGATCAAAATTTGACATTGGTCCGGGGTCCAAAAGTAAAAAAATTTACAATTGGGGTTTTTTTTGCCAGTCATATCCCTTTGGTAAAACATTACTCTTATCAATATTCAGCCTATTAAGAGTACTTTTACCAAAGGGCTCTGACTGGCAAAAAATGGATTACCCATAAAAACCCATTTTTACTTTTGAGTTCTGACCCCCAAAGTTGGTCCTGAATGGTCAGACATTTTGAGGGCCCCACCATCAACTTCAAGGTAAAGGAGTTACAACATGTTCTGATGCCAGATTTGAATTCTACACAAATAAGTACCCCAGGATACATACTTTTCAACGTTGTAAAGGGTTCCCTTTATACATTTATGGACCTCCAACCAACGTAGCTTTTTCAGGCTATGCATTATTTTTATGCTGACCCCTAAATTTCAAAGTGATGCCACGGGAAAACAAAATGGAGTATGAAGCTCAAATCTTCAGGACTTTACTTTCTCATCAATATCTACCACCACACAGAAAAAGAAAAAATTGAAGAGGTGGTGTGCACATCCCTGAGTTGACATGGAATGGGTCTAATATATTTTTCCCCATGACATCATATCTGTAGAAAGTTGTGAAAAGCTTTTAAAAGCATTGGGCTATTCCAGTTGTAATACATACACCCTAGTTTGGACGACATGACCTTAATTTCTCACACAGGGGTGAAGATTTCTAATGGAGTCACCCATTTAGATAACCCATTTTGAAATTCACACTCCTTTTGTGGAAGATTATTAAGACATGACTTCCATGGGGTATATAGATTTCAACTGGAATTGCCTATTACCTTAATTCACCAGCGAAGTGTTGCATGTAATCTAATCTGATTATCACCATGTTAACTGGATCACACTTTTGAGTTCTGCACCACGATCGAAAGGATCGCAACACAAAGTCTATGGCATACTACCAATTCCAAAAGGTGCATGATCCAGTTACCAGGGAGTTATGTAACCACTTCGCTGGTGAATCCTGGCCAGTTCTTTATCAGAGTTAGAATTCTTCAAAAAAATTACAAGAATCAACTTTCATTCACACACATTATTGCGAGAATCCACTTCAATGCAAAATTTATTTTCTATTTCTATAAACATACTCAGCAAAGTTGCCGGAATAGTATCACACTGATAATCTTTAACCATGTGTATGATATGATTTATGTTTGACTTGCTTAGATTGGCAGCAAAAGGAACACATCCCAAACCTTGAAGTATTAAAAAATATAATGGTGTTGGAGGAAATTTTTAGAATGCCCAATTATTTGTATACTTTTCTTTAGCCTGAAGGAACTTTTACAAAAGGCTTGCATTTTCTGCATTTTTGTTTTGTTTTAGTTTTATTTTGACCTTTTGTGTATCCTTTGTTTTTATTTTACCCAACACCATGTTGTTATGTTCAGTTCACAAATCATGAAGGTGGTGGCATCCTGCTATTTCTTTATAGTCTCATTCTTTCAAGGTCAATTAATAAGTGAGTATGATTTGTGACCCCATCATGGCT
Organism: Amphiura filiformis; assembly: GCF_039555335.1. Taxonomy (NCBI): domain Eukaryota; kingdom Metazoa; phylum Echinodermata; class Ophiuroidea; order Amphilepidida; family Amphiuridae; genus Amphiura; species Amphiura filiformis. Next base: position 66,485,482 of record NC_092633.1, on the reverse strand, counting down.
AACCCTGTCTTTATATCATATGCATGTACTAACCTTTTGACTTAAACTACTAACTACTAACTTTTAACTTCATATTCCAATTGTGAAGATATACATCCTCATCAGGGGAATTACGAGATGTTGTGATTTCTAAATATACAATTGAAATCTTGTCAAGAGCACTTTGCATGTCATCAGTAATCCAAGGATTAAAAGATGCATAATTGACAGTCATCTGCATTAATGTGGTAGTTGATTCCATGCTTTTGAACATTTTCACCTGTTGGAACAGTGTATGCAGAAAAGAGAAAATATACATACCTTAAAGAGAGCATGCTAAAATCGCAAAACACCTGTGAAAAGAACATAGCAAATTAAAAATCCATTGCATGCCACCTTCTGTATTTATTTAGCAAAGGCTAAGTAAAAGCAAAGTATTTCTTGGCCAAACTGGAACACTGTGAACGCTAGTGGCTCCGCGATAATCACACACAAATATAGCGCGGTACAGAAGAAAGTATACACGCACCTTGCACTGCGTACACGCTTAGTACACTACATGGACGCAACACGCATGTTCCACTTTGGCCAAGAAATACTTAATTTGATTATAGTTTTGGGTATGGTAAATGAAAGATGTAAAAATAAATGCAAATATACTTCAATCATGAATAAAAACTGCCAGCTCTTTTCGTTAGCTTTGGACTTCAGTATTTGATTTTTTAACAGCCAGCACCCGTATTCTGCTTGCCATGTGCTAACATGTTGAATTTGACTTTCAAATTTGTGTGGCTGCTGTATTATCTTTATGAATGTTTTGAAGTGACACATTCTACTGCAGGCTTGTAGTTCTAAGAATACAATAAACATCTGCACCCATCATACAATGTTCACAATACTAATATCAAATGAGCGTTGCATCAAACTTGAATAAGTAACGTTTTGTCAATAACGGTATTGATTTAGCATCTATTGATCTTCTTGACTCGTATAACATGGTCAACAAGGGACGGGCGGGTTAGTGTAGTGGTCTTCTTACTCGCTTCTCACCGCTGTGGCCGGGGTTCAATTCCCCGCGGCGCCACATGTGAGTTTGGTTGCCGATCCATGCTCGTCCTCGCAGGTTTTTCTCCGGGTGCTCTGGTTTTCCTCCTGCATCTAAAATCGGACTTCTTTCCATATCCCTGTCCCGTCATATCCGGATGGCATCCCTTGAATTTAGTAGCCTCTGAGCACTATTGGGATTAGCCTGGCTTTGGCCGAATGCTATAAATAAAATAAATAAATATCATTATAGTAGAATGGCAAGCCTAAGTTCCAGTTCTCACAATGATGGTATTACCCTGCAAACATGCTTTTTCAGTAACTCAAGAAGGTTTGGAATTTAGTATAAAAATATATGAGGATCTTGCACATTACATGCATTTGAAGAGTTGGTTTATCATTTGTTTATTTTTAGAGTTGAGAATGACCTCCAGGGTGACACACTCCTTACCCACACAGACCAGTGTGCTCTGCCACTGATTTCCTTAACACTGACAGGCAGTGCAACTCCGTATCTTTTCAATGGTGATTTGGTGTATGATATCAAAGGTCAACCACTGGTAAGTTATTAAGTTATTAGGGAAATACAAACTTATAGCAACACTGCTGAATCTAACTCTCCATCAGTTCTTGTGAACATGGTGAAATTAAGAATGACAAGTTATTTTGAAGAATGCTAGCAGTGTTGTAGTCGAGGACCTCATGTCCGAGGCCAAGGCCAAGGCCAAGGACTTGGTGTCCGAGGCCAAGGCCAAGGACATGGTGTCCGAGGCCAAGGACAACCCTCCGAGGCCAAGGACTTTTGTCTCCGAGGCCAAGGCCAAGGACCAAGGACTTCATAATAATGAACCATACTAAACCACGCCCAATCGGGGTCATATTGTCGTCAACATAAGGCAATTTTACTGTTCAATGGCTTTTTGTGCTATCTGAAATGTGGTGGGAGATTTAAAATACACATGCCCTGAGCACACACACTGCGCACACACACTGCAGGGCAAAGAACAATGGAAAGTGCAAGCCTTGAAATAAGCGGGCACAGGGAGCAAATTTACCCTCGTAAAGCCACCAATTGCTCCTGCTCCTTGTAAAATTCACATGAACCAGGAGCAATTTTCTAAAATATATTGCTCCTGGTTACAGTTTTGCACTTGATGCAGTCGTGCTGGTATGCTGTATTGTATATATGCAGAAAAGGGTTTAATATTGAAAATTGCTCCTGTTTCTTCAGTAATTGCTCCTGGTTCTTGTAAAATCCCAGTGAACCAGGAGCAATGTTCAAAACAAATTGCTCCTGGTTTCAGTCTGCTTATTTAAAGGCTTGGGAAAGTGCCATAATGCGTGTGCATACTGCCGGGCAATGACGTCACATGTCAAGTGGTCTATATGCACTTTAAATAACGCTGCACAGTAAGCATATCTACAGAACTTTATAAAATAAACATGCCTAAAATGAACTCTTTATCCTAGTTTCAACCAACAAAACCCAACTTGTTCATTATATCGATTTGATTCTTAGTCTTAGAGAACAACCCAAAAGTTTGATCAAGTCCTAATTCATTATTTTTTTCGTGTCAAAAAGGTACGAAGAAAATATCCTAGCATTGTCGCACCCCCTCCACCCTCCCCTCTAACGCAAGTGTCAATTATCAAAAACTCAACCTGTATGCATAGGATACAGTGCCATCACTATGGTGGATGGGGGTATTTATTTATTTATTTTATTTACAACATTCGGCCGAAGCCAAGCTAAACCCAATAGTGCTCAGAGGCTACAGAATTCAAGGGATGCCTCCAGATATGACGGGACAGGGATATGGGAAGAGGTCCGATTTTAGAAGCAGGAGGAAAACCGAGCACCGGAGAAAAACCTGCGAGGGCGAGCATGGATCGGCAACCAAACTCACATGTGGCAACCATGGGGGAATTGAACCGGGCCACAGTGGTGAGAAGCAGTGAGAAGACCACTACACTAACCCGCCCTCCCCAAAATGCTAGGATAATTTCTTTGTACCTTTTTGGCACGAAAAAATAATAATTAGGACTTGCTTGATTTTCAAATAAAAAAGAATCAGCTGCTTACAAACAATGACAAAATTAACTTACAAATTACAGGTTGCGAGTACTCTATACTATATTGATTTTAAATCATTTTGAAGCAACCACTGTCAAATTTCAATATTGTAGGCCTACTTCAGAAAATACTGAAATTTTATATCAAATCCTTAAAGATCAAATTTGACCGATGTTTTAACGACTTTTTATACAAACATAATCTGACTTTTCGAACCCCCCCTCCCTAATGGAAGGACTTTCGTTAATAGGACTTTTGGGTTGTTCCCTTATCTAGACAAGTATTGAAGATTATAATATAACACACTTATGTGTTTGATCCGCATTTAATTCTGTGAGCTGATGAGATTAACCCAAAATAGATGAAATTCATTTGATCACAGGCCTACCTGGTAATCGAAACATGCCCTACAGTAGCGTCCAATAAGTTTTCTTAAAATATCTAAAGAACCTCTTGTGTCTATTCGATATTCCTATTAGGAATCATATTAGCTGAGTGGAATTTTTATATAAACCCACATATTTGGTTTCCATGTGCATGTTTTGCAAAGAGCAAAGATGATAGTTAAGAGTGCACCAAAATATTGACAAACTGTTTGTATTTCAATCAGGTACAATAAAAAGCTATCCTTGTCATGTTTCTCTAAATAGTTTTAATTTATAACTAAACAGCAGATCATGAGATTGTACTCTTCCACTCTTTAAACATTTGCCTGCATTTTTGATGATTTTGCCTGTCCTTGTCCAGTCCTTGTTGTCGAGGACCAAGGACTTTGAGGTTCGAGGCCAAGGCCAAGGCCAAGGACTACACGTCCGAGGCCAAGGACTACATGTCCGAGGACCAAGGACGTCAAAACCTGTCCTCGAGGAGTCCTTGAGGCCGAGGACTGTACTCGAGGACTACAACACTGAATGCTAGTGTCTGCTAAGTGTTTCCTTCTTCCAAACATCAAATGTTAGTTGAAAGCAAAGCATCTGTCAGTGACAAAGCATCACAGGGGACAACACTTTGCATGAATCATAATTGATTCTCAAACTCATCTGGCAAGAATCGAGTGAGAATCTACTGATCTGGTGTCATAACCTAGATTTGATTAAGTCAGAGGAGAATCAATTTTGATTCTTGCAAAGTAAGTTTAGGAGAATTGTTGCAAGAATAGATAAGATTGTGTGGACACATTTGTAGCCCTGGATCTTTGGTGTGGCTGATAAAATATATCAGGTATCAGGTAACCCTATTGCTTTAGGATACAGATTTCCTTCAAACTTATGTACAGGTGTCAAAACTCGTCCCCTACATGCATCCATGTAAAGAAACGAGAATATTTTTAGCGCAAATGTGAACAATTAGCAATTAAGCCAATCTGTTGGAACTTGCAAATTGCATTGTGGTCCTGAAATTACAAACAGTAAAGGTTTGTCTTGTACTACTAGAAGTCATGAAGTTTGAGTTTATTTGTGAAGAGGCAGTGATTTTATGTCAAATATAGTTCACTTACATGTTTATAAAAAGCATGCACATTGCGGAAATATCGCCACATTTTATTATTCATAGAGGAGTATCAGTAAGCTGTTACCAGTGCAACTAGCAGTAAAGCTTACTGTACAGATTTTTCATGCATGTACGAAAAGTGAAATTCCTGGACCACAATGCACTGATAGCGTGGGAACGGCGCTAATTTTATAACCGCAAATGAGTGGTTCTTTCACAATTTCATCAGAAATTTCGAATGTAAAATTTCAGGATGGTAATGAGTAAAATATGATCTTTTATATGATATCAAAATCAACAATGAGAAAAATGTGTGTTGGGGGGGGTGAGGCTGTCGATCGGGTTACAGACCTTTAAGCCATATAACTGGAGATATGCCAAATCTTCATTATGTCATCTGGATCACTATCTGGTCAATCAGGGATGTTATCAACAATAATTTATCAACTTGGATTATCCTTGAGTGCATGCTTGAGACTTAGAGATGTGATAAAGTATGACATTAATTTTGCAGAATGCAGAGTGATGAAATTGTTGCATGTTTTATATGGTATATATATTGCTGTCACCGTTATGTGAACCTAAACTGTATGCATATGATAATGATAATACTCATAATGCATGTCTTTCAAATATTATTTTTAAGCCAGAACCACTTAGAGGAATTAAAGAAAGATGTGAAATTGGATTGCTTCTTGTGGAAAGAAACCGGCTACTATCTAAGGATAAGAAACAGGTGAGAAAGTTGAAAATCACCTTGGAGGTCATAAAGGTGCATCAATTCAGATCAGACCAACAGTATATATTGAAAAAAAATGTTGGCTGAATTTTGGGAGTTTCTGGCCTAATTGATCATCTATCACCTAATAATTATAGGTAATAAATTAGGCCAAAAACTCCTAATTGTGGCCATATTTATCATCTTATGATAGTTTCAATTGATAAATTTTAGTGTTAAAGAAAAGCAACCTGGGTCCTGATGGGACATTCTTAGTCAGTGGGAGTGGTCTAGTTCGTAGACACATTTCTGATTGGACAATCGCATGATTTCGGGTGCCGTCTATCAGGCCGTAGACGACCCCACGTCATCATGCGTCATGATAATGCGCGTAACACGCGTGTAGAGGTGCTTGTATATGTATCGCACTGGATGCGTGAGACTAGTGCGGAATACTGCGAACACGCTTAGCAGTACGCGCAACAAAATACATGAAGCTGTAAACAAGTTTCGTTCATTTTATAATGAGCGGAGTTTTTATGACGGTAACTTAGTTTTTGCTTTAAAAAAATTGTTTACAGTTATTAAAATAATATTTAACTGACTAAGAATGAGAATAAATGATAGGAATTTTTATTTTGCCATTCCTCTACCTATGATGAGCGACAGGCAGGTCCATATTTTTATCGTAGTGGATACCGCTGCGCCGCATCCACTACTCAAAATATTGGACCTGCCTGTCGTCTATCACACGGTAGAGGATAGGCAAAATAAAAATTCCTATCGTTTATTCTCTAACAAAATGGTCAAACCAGGCATATATATGAGCATGCTGGCCTGTTTAGAAAGAGAAGTGAGAAACAGATTTTAAGATAAAGAGCAAGGAAAAGACAGTGGCAGTACCACAGGTGTACATCCAGCGGTACCACAGGGATACCACCAGCATCAAAATTTTGTTTTGTCTGCCCCCCGCCATGTTCAAAATCTAAGAAGCCACAGCTCATGATTCAAGTGTTAGTTGAATTATATGATTTATATATGCCTATGTATGAACTAAACTGGTGGTTATATGTGTACGTCCATATCAAAAGGATGCACTCGTCGGCTGCTGCATGTGTCTCTTTTTACATAATAGCTAGGAATAAATACCAGACTCATCTCAAGTGGAGGTCACTTCAAATCATCTTCAAATTCACATGGTTTAGGAATACAGAGATCATTCCAAACCCATGTGACTTGGGGATGATATGAAGTGCCACTTGGAGATGAGTGTGGTATTTATTCCCAGTTTTATATAAAAAAGAGCCACATGTAGCTGGCGACAAGTGCATGATCATTTTAATATGGATGTACACATTTATATATTGACACAATATCACTTTTGTTTTCTCATAGGTTGGCAGTATGCTTAAAACTCCCATATTTCCAATCTGGATAACCTACCTCAATGGCAGATACTCTATCTTATTTTGTCTCAATGGTAATTTAAATAGAGACTGGAGAATAGAACATTGTTTTACTCTGCATTACTTCAATGGGCAGTCAGAACAAACCAAAGAAACAAAACTCACAGTCGGTAAGTCATTGAGGACAACATATGTCTGGTTTTAACAATGTCTGTGAAATTACTTAGGTAAAATCAAAATTAATGTCTTTCATATTAATTTTTCCTTTGATGAAAATATTGCTTTGAGGATTTGTTCATCTGCTATTGTTACTAAAAAGCATTGAAGATCAGTGGCATTCCTTGCATATATATGTCAACAATCACATTTAGAGTTTATGACATCTCAAATATTTTAGAATCTCACAAATTTGAGATCATTGTGGGTATATTAATAGCATGTTGTTAAACTCTTTGCCCATGTGGAGCAATATGCACCCCTTCAAACATTTCTCTTACATGTATAATTCCAGAATGGTGCAAGTATTTATTGGATTGGACAGATTTGAATTTTGATATGTCTTTGGGCACTTTCAGACCAAAAGTTACCCCAGTGGAATTGCTGTCACTCATTCTGATGTACTTGGTTCATTACAATAAAGTTGCCACACTTTTTTGATGCTTCATCCCATGGTGGTATATTGGACTATTCCAGTTGACATCCACATACCTATGGAAGACATGGCCTTAATCTCCTACACAGGGAGTGTGAATTGCCTTCATTTGATATCAACTGGAATTTCAATTTGATATCAACTGGAAAGCCCAATTTCATCTCCATTTTGCTCCTGTGTGAATGATTGCATGTGATGATATGCATATTTGCTCATATATCATATGCATGGTGCAAACACACCTGCGCTGGTATAAAAATATGGGCAAAAGTGTTATTACTGAAACTGACACATTTTATTTTATCTCTTTCCTATAGATTCCAGAATGTGCTCTTTTGAAGCGGCTCCAACCATTAGCAAACATTCAGAAGAGAAAACAATACCATTAGTAGAAGAATGTATTTTAACAAGGTAATAACATACCAATGATGATATTGATAATTTCAATTTTAATACTACTCTGTTTATTGTATTGGGGTAAAGGTTAAGTTTGAAATATGCAGAATTTCATAGGTCAGAAGTAAAGAAGTAAAGTTATACAGGTATGTCAATAAGGTGCCCAGGTCTGATACATTATATGTATATGGCAATTGATGAGTTGATTTGGCTATGAAGGATTACAGCTATTAAAATACACTGTCATTTTACTATAGATTTGACATCCTTTAATATGAAAACCAAACCTTAAAAGGTGGCTTGGAGGGGAACATGACCTAGGGTATCATGTCCACCCCATGTGCTTGATTTGTGGTCAAAATTCCCAAAACTTTCATTTTGATATATTATTGACCTTAACTCAAAAACCGCAAGACATTATGGCATTATATGATTATTGGCTTTCCTACCAGAACTAGTGTATTAAGAAGTACAATGCTAACAGTTTCACAAATTCAATTCAAGGAGAAAGCTGAAAATTATCCTAAAAAAGAATTGCTGTGTATGATGGAGCTTTATATTAAATACTGAATATAATAATGCACACAATACTAAATGGTCTATGGAATGGATGGTCTGTAAAGTATGTGAAGAAAACAGTTTGGAGTTTCAGATATGCACCTTCCAGGACTGATTTAATCATTTTCTGCAAAAAATTATGTTCTCTGAGTATTTCATAAATTGATGGATGAACAAATATAAAATAGGTCAATATGGTCATATTAAATGGCAAAAATTCAAATTTGGGAGAAATTCTGGTGCAGCAACTCACTCAATGGATTTTGGACACATGTAGTATTTGATTTATTATTCTTGTTTCTACAGGTGGTCTGGTGCCAAGGTCAACTGGAATGGTTCTCTGCCGTTAGTTTGACACTGTGCTAAGACTGTGGCAATAAGTGGAATAGACATGTAGCTTCAGGTGACTAATAGTGGCAATATATAGAGTATATGGATACAACAAATGAATATGGAATCTGCCTAACCTTACATGAGACATTTTGTTACAAAGTTAAAATTTGTGGCCGGCAAAGCAGTCACTCTTGACGGTGCTAGTATAAGGTACATGTTGGGATCAGAGCTTGCTTAGAAGGAAGATAGTCTGATCAACATCCTAATTCCCACTTTTCCTACACTGAGTCAGATTTTAGCATCAATGGAAAGCCCATATATTTCTCATTGACTCTGTGAAATTTTAGGGCTGAAGTACATTTTGTTTGTGTAGACCAAACTGTTTGCCTCTCATATCAAGAAGGATTCAAATAAGACAGAATTTTCGTAGATGGGGAGTGGTGGTCAAGGTTATTCAACCATGGTGGAAAAAGCACATGACGAAATTGAAATATCCTCCTTTAATATGTAAAATTTTGTTATTACTTTTATCCATAGACTTCTTGATAACTGGCTGCATCAGATTTTTGGTTCTTGTCCGGAGGGAGGGTTTTTGAACGTGATCAAGGGAGTGCTTTTCTTTTTGCAATGTACATTTATTTTAAGGTTCTGAGAGGTAGAGAAAAAAAAATGTATTAAAGTGATTTATGTTTGTTTAGGATAATTTTAATGGACAATCCTGTCCTGATGAATCTATTTGCGCAATGATTTTGGTTGATTTGACTTCTTTATCATCATAAAGAGGTTTCATATTATATTTCAAAAATTGTAGAAGAACAAAAATATGGACCAACTCCCTAAAAATGTTGCAGGCGGGGACGAGAACTAAAAATCAATTTTAATTTTATGTGATCTATAGGTTGAATATAGGCCAAAAATTGGTGTGTAGGACATACAATCAGCCAATACTAATACAGGCCCAATAGTGGCAATATTTGAATACCTGATTCAAGCAACCACACCATCGGCACTTGTTTATGCCCATTCTTATGGTAGTTTGAACTATATACAGAGCTTTGTTATGTTTTGAAGATCAATATGGTGAAAGATCAAACAAGATGTGCATGTCTTGCCAACATTTTCTTACAACTTTTTACATTTATAAGTCTGTGATATATTATATTTATTCTTGTATTTTAATGATTAGATGTACCAGTGCACTAGTATCCATTAGTTCTGATGTTTATTGAAAGGCATGTGTCTTTTAAACAAAACAATGGAATATCTTCATGATCGTGATGTGATAATGTACATGTAATGACTTACATCGTCGGGTGCATCACATAGTGACGTATGGTGATTTTTGAGATATTTAGCCCAAAGCACAAAATTACCTAATTAATGTTTAATTAATTAATTTGGAATATGGTAAAGTTCTGTAAGAGAGTGGCGAATCTCATAGTGCCATATACTCTGACACAAGGTACAAAAAGTATTGGAAACTGTCCATATCATGCAATATTAAGACAAAACATAGAGTTGATGAGCATGACGTATTCCAGGTGGTTTCAGTTTGTATTTAAAGGTAGGACGTATGACTCTTACAGGATTTGAAAATGACCCCTTATTTCATGTGGAATCAAGGACATTTCATGTGGAATCAAGGACATTTGTAGCAATTGAAAAGTACCCTTAATTGGAACCATCATGCGTACCCATCGTCAGTGAAGACTGAACACACTGTGGACATAGTGAGGTATAGTGTGATATACCGTAAAAGTTCGCCTAATGGCGCTATGGGCTCCCTTGACTGGAATTTTATACACAAACTAAAAGTGCCCTCCCATAAAAATCCCACCAGCAAATAAGGGCACATACCCTTAATTCTAGTTGGGATTTTTAGAGGAGGGAGCTCTCTATTTGTACATGAAATTTACCCCAAGTCAAAGGAGCCCAGGTGCCCCATTAGGCAAACGTTTACGGTATTTTACGAAGTGCATCAGAATGGTTTGTTTTCTCATAGTGAAGATTAATTTAAACTCATTTTTACCCATCACAGGTCAATAATTTCAAAATAAATATTATAATGAGATAAATTGAATGTTTTATATGAAGCATTGAATTCAAAAAGAGAACAAATTAGTGGCACATCCCCATTATAAGTTAGCATTTTTTTTTTTCAAACTTGTTTTTCTAACTATACATCACTATGTGATGAACCCAACGATATAGTATTAATCTACAAATAAGGTGGGTTTTATACCCATGGGGCTTATGTTGCTTTTTTGATGTGGCAATCTTGGCTATAACCACTTGAAACCAATCATTACTGATGTGTACCAATCATTTTGGTATAGCTTGTATAATTGGCAGTCATATGGTTATATTATTAAAATTGTTTTAATTGAACTGGTACATACCTCGAGTAGTATTATTGAAGAGCAGTGGATGCTGGATGCTGGCCACCAACCTCGACAATGTAACTCATGAGAACTTGGTTAAAAGTCACTTTTGATATTAATTACCTTCTGTTTTAGGAATCATTTTACATTGGAAAAGTTGACAGGAATTCCTAATGAATGTGAAAACTTGATATACTGTCATGGATTCTGCAAAGGATGTACAACAAATTCAGATTTGTTGTTGTTTTAATTGTTTTATGTGAGGGTGATGTTGTCAATGGGCCATATGTTGGTCCACGATCATGATAGATCCAATCAATATTCGACCTATTGCAGCTTTAGGCACTGTATTTGTGATAAAATCTGAGATTTTGAAAAAAATATGATGAAATAGGTCATTTAATTTATTCGATTGAAATATTAGTCAAATGCATACACTATGTTCATAACACTAAGATAGTAAGAATATGGGATGTTCATACCGCATTTAGACTGCTAATTTCAGTTATGACCAATGGAGTGATGCGACTTTGGCGCTGGAACGTACAACAATTGTCTTTGTTTTACTTGTTTGTTCAGCTCAGAATTAAAATATCTGACATTTTGTGGAAAAGATATACAAATTTATTTTTCATGGAAGTGTTACAATATCTCGCTTTTTTTATTATCATTATACCCGTTTTTTAACATGAGATACATTTGGTTTAGATGGTTACCACCCCAAAAGTATACACAATTATATCGTTATGAATTCGGCAGACGGCCGAATCCGGATACGGCTTTTGGTAAATTCATTTTACGCATGCATTACTTTTGAATTTGAGAATAAGGGATCAATGTTGTACATAATAGAGGGCAGCATATCCATTTTTTAACGGAGATCAGATGATAACAGCATAGTAAGTATTCAAAAGAGGGCGGCATACAGGGTTAGCTAACAGTGATTCACAGGCACGGTCAAAGACGATAACCGTTAAAAAATGGATATGCTGCCCTCTATAGGTAAAGCATTGATCCCTTGTTCTCTAATTCAAAAGTAATGCATGCCTAAAATGAATTTGCCGAATCCGGATTCGGCCGTCTGCCGAATTCAGAACGATATGAGCCATTGCTATACAAATAATAAATATTTTATCAACAATGTCTAAGCTTAATATAGCAATTTAACTATAACCACCAGGAATAAGAATGTTTGGGTGATGAACTTCTATGTAAGGTAAAAATATAATTTCATAAAGATTTAATAAAATGGGACTATAGCCACCATTTAGCCAAATGGATCAGTATTGTATTTTTATATGATGTTAAAGAATTGTGTTGAAAATAAAAGAAATAAGAAAGTACCTAGTATGTGTCTGAGACTTCTTTATTATGATATAGAGTATACATTAAGCCGGCAGTACGCAACATCATATTCAGAGTAGGTCAGGTTTGCTATCTACTGAAGATAAAAGAGTATGTAGCCATTATGTAGCAAGGTTAGTGTAGCCATTGGAAGAGGTTTTGCCTCCATATAGCAAGTTCACAGTTTATTGAAGATTTATACTTTCTCGAAGAAAATCAGGGGTTGGGAATGGAATGTGTAACTAATACAGTGGGCATCCTCTACTTATTCGTGATTCAGTGCTTGCAGATAAAAAATTCTAGTATTATGTCGTTTTAAAATGATTTAAATAGACTTTCAAAATGTGGAACACCGAGCTATTTTGGAGATTTAATGCCTATTCAGTGATTTGCTCATCCGGAGTATCGTTAAAATTTAAAAAAATCATATTTTTGGCACCTTTGTTAGTGTCGTAGATGTGCTAACATAGGCTGCTGTAGTGGTGAAGCTGAACGCCGTGTATTAAAGACAAAATAAATGCATTTTTGAATTGGTAGACTGGAATGAAGAGTGCCCTCATTGAATTTTGAAAGACTAGTCTAATGATGGATTTTTATGTTACGAGAAACATTGCTACGTTCTAACAAGAGTCGTTCTACGGGGAAAATGGTCGGTTTGATTATGATACGCAGGTCTCTAATTTATGGTAAAATTATATAGATTAAGATTGTTAGATTTAGATAGATTAAGATAATAATGCAGTGTTCGATTAAGAAAAATTTAAATCAATTCCAAAGTACAAGTTTTGCTATAGAACAAAAATGTTTAGGAAAAGAATAATATTATTTTAAAACATATAATAGGGCCTATACTTACTGCACAAAAAAGCATTCAAACACTTGGAAAAGAAATCCTTATTTTAAAACTAAACCATATTTGGGTAAATTAATTTGTTTTGATTAGATGTATTATCTAATCCTGCACATTATGACACACCATTGCATTCAATATGTGACCTCAAGAACTAAAGTTGCAAGAATTTGATTAGACGAAGGTCCAGTTTTTAAAAGTGACAAACTGGCATAATTATACATGGCGATAAGATTCCAACAAGTGCATCAAAGAGACAACACAGTTTCTTCAGTCAAGCTTTATTTAAAGAGAGCGGTTTTTATTTCTGTGTACTTTTTAAAATTTTATTTTTCTGTCCTTTTGTTTTCAATTTAAATTTAAAGAAAGCACGCATAAATTAGCCATCCACCACTCTCAAACCAGAAGTCTAGTCCGTGATTTTTTAATATGCCAGTTTGTCACCTTTAAAACGGGATCTTCGTCTAATCAAATACTTGCAACTTTACCTCTTGATGTCACATTGGATTCAATAGGGTGTCATAATGTGCAGGATTGGATAATGCATTTATTGAAAAATAAATTGACCCAAATATGGTTAAGTTTTAAAATTAATATTTTTTTCCAAGTGTTGGGATACTTTTTGATGACCTAGAGGAGTCCACATCATCAACACTGTAATTGCAGATACAGCATAGAAGGCACTCCCTAACAGAAAGAACAGAAAAGGTTTTCAAATTAACTGATCAAAGAAGGTGAAGGAATAGGGACTTGATAAGGATGATCACAGCCAGGATTAACGTGATCTGAGCAGGAGAATCCAGAAACAGGTAAGGAAAGATAAAACTGACTTCATCAAGCAGAAACTGAGCCGAGGTTGAAAGGGACTGTGTAACGAACAACACCAAGGACCTGTGCAGAAACATCAAGCATCTGACCAGCAAACCAACTCATAGACTCAATGTTCTGAAAGAAGAAGCTGGCAACATTCTTACAGAGAGGAGGAGATCAACACAAGATGAAAACAGTATTGTTCTATTGTATAAACATGTTTGCATCTAGAGAAGGAATACACTTGAGGTAGAAACTGATCAGGACACATCTTGATGTGTGAAGTTGATCAAGCCATATCTCGGGACACCCGAGATAGATAACATCCAGGCAGAATTATTGAAAGAAAGTGATGCTGACGAGGAGTCACCATATCATACACAGACTCTGCAATAAGATTTGGAGAATTAAAGAATAGCCTGAAGACTGGAAAAGGGCAGTGATACAAGGGAGTGTGATAATAACTGTACCACATCTTTCATGCCAGTGGCAAGGTGCTGCTCCATATCATTGCTGAAAGAATTAGGGATCATCTAGAAAGTAAGTTACCACCGGTGCAGACAGGATTCAGGAAAGGAAGGGGAACTAGAAGTCAGATTGACTTGAGAACCTAGTAGAGAAAAACATGGAATTCCAGCAACCTTTATTTCTGTGCTTCATCGGTTACCCCATGGCTTAATTACGATTGTGTTTAGTATGGAAAATTATGAACCACCATGATAGACATGGGCATCGATCTCTACACATGTGGTGAGTTAGATTAGATCTCTGTGCAAAGGACAGAAGCCACACTAAGAACATAGTGTTGAGATAGTGACTGTTTTACATTGGCCAAGGATTACGTCATACTAAGTGATCTTCGAAGTACAAGTGAATCAGGGTATACATTAGGAATATTTGACATCAGAATTCTCAAATCCACATTAAGAAGAAGGCTGCTGGCTAAGTAATATTATCAAATATTCATAATAGCTGTACTTGATTGCGTGTATTAATGTTTATGTATCAGATCATTATAAATTAAATTTCTTTTTTGATTGAAAGACTCAGATATTGTTAACTTAATTAAACAGTGTGTTTTGTTGTGCATTCTGAAGTGAACTTGGGAAAAAGGTGTTTTGACCTTGAGTCATTAACGACTCATAACAACCCCATCAGAGATCTAGGACTACATAATAGTTGTGTGCATTTAACCCTAACCTTTCGTCCGGCATAAAAAAACGCGCGTACATGTAGTACGGCCAAACGTCTCTAGGAAATCGTAGATCCATCCTTTACGGTCATTTTAGTGATAAAATATTAACGTTTATATCGAAAAAAAATTATGAGATGCAACAACCTCCTTCGTGGTTTGTATTACAAAAAGTATCTTCGTGGCACAAGGGTTCAAACCTCTCTTGCCGCTTCGGTTGTTTGACAAAGACATTGTCCAATTTTTATTTTCTGTCTGTCGACAATTTAAGGAACCTCTAAACTCTGCTCGTCTGATTTTCTCAACTCCACACTAATCTGGTATTTGCAATCAACCTTCCTTCTTCTCTTTCACCTTTTTCTCTCTGTTTCTTTTTCTTATTTGTTTGATCCTCTGTTTAATTGCTTGTTTATTATCTTCGGGTAAGTTCTTTCTTTTCTAATTTGGCTGAATCATTTTTTTTATTCTACTAATATTTCTCACTACGCCTTTATTACTCGCTCACTCGTCCGGGTGGCACTCAACCTAAATTTTGATAGGGGTGTGCTTGATGAACTGAAATTAGGGCCAAATTATTAATTTCAAATTGTCAGAGTTTGAGGCTCAAAGAATTGGAGCAGATCCAAATGTGGGGCTTAAGGAACTGCCGGAGAGCCTGAAAAGGGGACCCTTGATCGCCGCGCATACCCGTACCACCTTCACATGTGAGTGCCCCCCCACCTTGGTCACTTGCTCCATCTTTCACTCTTGCCTATACCGGTTACATAAAAATTCACTTTTAAAATTTGATATCTCAATTTTAACACAGAATGTACATCACGAACACCAATTGATTTTAAAAGCAATAAAAGAAGGTATTCCATGCAGCCATACAACCAAGTCCGTCTCATCTTGCCGATAAAATCAACAATTTTCAAGAGCCCTTCTTCAAAGCGTTGCTCGAGTAGTGTGACACTTTTCTATAATGCAGTTCTAACGGTCTTGTAATAACAGCGTTTAACATCCTCGAGGCGATGGATTAGACTACGTTTTAGCTGCAGGGTAAAGTAGCGTGGCTTTCTCTTTGTGGAATCAGATAAAAGTGGTTAACTTTAATATGGGTTTATAGGAATCCTCAAATGTCAATGCAGTCAATTCATACCAAAAGGAGTTATTAATGAGGCAAAAACAGCTTGATATTTTATGTGTTTAATCATTTCCTCCTACGGAATTTAATATCAGATATATGCCCAATGGAAAACAAATATAATAAATGGAAGTAAACCAAACTTTCTCATATATCTATCAGTATTTAAATTAATTTTCAAATCGATCTCTTAAAAGTGTTGTTTTTCAATAACCCACAAACACACACTTTTCCATCAACCGCATCCAACTCCCTCACATACAAACACACATAGGCGACGGAAGCGGGGGGATGACACGTCCCCTAAAGGTTTTCAAGAGGAATCCCCCCTTAAAATCCTAATAAAATAAAAATAGAAGCAATATTTGCCTGCGCACCTTCTCTTTTTTACAAAAAAAACCGTCAACTTTTGGGTCAAAATAGGGCAAATTGTAAAATTATGCGCCTGCATTTTGAGCTAAAACAGTCTGAAATTGAAAATGTTTCACAAGCTTTGTGCAAAAATGTCCCAGTAAGACTAAAACAATATAATTATGTTCGCCCACCCCCAAAATTTTAATGTTTCCGCCGCCACTTCAAACACACCCAGGGATATTCAGAGGGGGCAGAGGGAATCGGGAAAAACCATGCAAAAGTAAAATATTTCAGTCAATCGTTATAGCTTCTCTCCCATGACATCTTCGGTACCGATGCGTCAGGACATCTACCTGACAATTCCGAATGATTATATTATACTACAGGAATATTCATGGCCGTTGCTTAAACGGTTTAAACGTGTAGGACAATTGCATGTATTATAACACGACAATTTCGTCGATGATGGTCTTGCCATCTAATCCGTTGACAATACTGTCCTTATTCATGTAAACTTACTACTTTTGGTAACCACATCATTGTCTTTATGGAAAAATAGATTTAGTTCTCTTACAGTGACATCTTACATTGAGCATTTAGTGACACAATAACCGATGACATTAAGATCACTGTTTAACATTGTCTTTGTCATGCTAATATCATAATCTAACCAATGGCTTGTTTTGGAATGTCATCATTTAACAGTGTCTTGTAATGTAGTCTTATCACTTCTTGCAATGTCATTGTATAATAATATATTTGTAAGTAATGTAGTTTACCCCCATCTTGCGATCTCATCGTTTTACAATGTATTTATTAGTAATGTAGTTTACCCTATCTTGCGATCCCATCGTTTAACAATGTATTTGTTAGTAATGTAGTTGACCACATCTTGCGCTCCCATCGTTTAATAATGCATTTGTTAGTAATGTAGTTGACCACATCTTGCGCTCCCATCGTTTAATAATGTATTTATTAGTAATGTAGTTGACCACATCTTGCAATCTCGTCGTTTAACAATGTATTTATTAGTAATGTAGTTGACCACATCTTGCGATCCCATCGTGTAACAATGTATGTGTTAGTAATGTAGTTTACACATCTTGCGCTCCCATCGTGTAACAATGTATTTGTTAGTAATGTAGTTTACACATCTTGCGCTCCCATCGTGTAACAATGTATTTGTTAGTAATGTAGTTTACACATCTTGCGATCCCATCGTGTAACAATGTATTTATTAGTAATGTAGTTTACACATCTTGCGCTCCCATCGTTTAACAATGTATTTATTAGTAATGTAGTTGACCACATCTTGCAATCTCGTCGTTTTACAATGCATTTGTTAGTAATGTAGTTGACCACTTCTTGCGATCCCATCGTTTAACAATGTATTTGTTAGTAATGTAGTTTACACATCTTGCGCTCCCATCGTTTAATAATGCATTTGTTAGTAATGTAGTTGACCACATCTTGCGATCCCATCGTGTAACAATGTATTTATTAGTAATGTAGTTTACACATCTTGCGCTCCCATCGTTTAATAATGCATTTGTTAGTAATGTAGTTGACCACATCTTGCGCTCCCATCGTTTAATAATGTATTTATTAGTAATGTAGTTTACACATCTTGCGCTCCCATCGTTTAATAATGCATTTGTTAGTAATGTAGTTGACCACATCTTGCGCTCCCATCGTTTAATAATGTATTTATTAGTAATGTAGTTCGACCACATCTTGCGATCCCATCGTGTAACAATGTATTTGTTAGTAATGTAGTTTACACATCTTGCGCTCCCATCGTTTAACAATGTATTTATTAGTAATGTAGTTGACCACATCTTGCAATCTCGTCGTTTTACAATGCATTTGTTAGTAATGTAGTTGACCACTTCTTGCGATCCCATCGTTTAACAATGTATTTGTTAGTAATGTAGTTTACATCTTGCGATCCCAATGTATTTATTAGTAATGTAGTTTACTACATCTTGCGATCCCTTCGTGCAACAATGTATTTATTAGTAATGTAGTTGACCACTTCTTGCGATCCCATCGTTTAACAATGTATTTGTTAGAAATGTATATAGTTTACACATCTTGCGATCCCATTGTATAACAATGTATTTATTAGTAATGTAGTTTGCCCCATCTTGCGATCCCATCGTGTAACAATGTATTTATTAGAAATGTAGTTTACACATCTTGCGATCCCATTGTATAACAATGTATTTATTAGTAATGTAGTTTGCCCCATCTTGCGATCCCATCGTGTAACAATGTATTTATTAGTAATGTAGTTTGCCCCATCTTGCGATCCCTTCGTGTAACAATGTATTTATTAGAAATGTAGTTTACACATCTTGCGATCCCATTGTATAACAATGTATTTATTAGTAATGTAGTTTGCCCCATCTTGCGATCCCATCGTGTAACAATGTATTTATTAGTAATGTAGTTTGCCCCATCTTGCGATCCCTTCGTGTAACAATGTATTTGTTAGTAATGTAGTTTACATCTTGCGATCCCATCGTGTAACAATGTATTTATTAGTAATGTAGTTTACACATCTTGCGATCCCATCGTGTAACAATGTATTTGTTAGTAATGTAGTTTACACATCTTGCGATCTCGTCTTTTAACAATGTATTTATTAGTAATGTAGTTTGCCCCATCTTGCGATCCCTTCGTGTAACAATGTATTTGTTAGTAATGTAGTTTACACATCTTGCGATCCCATCGTTTAACAATGTATTTATTAGTAATGTAGTTTACACATCTTGCGATCCCATCGTTTAACAATGTATTTATTAGTAATGTAGTTTACACATCTTGCGATCCCATCGTTTAACAATGTATTTATTAGTAATGTAGTTTACACATCTTGCGATCCCATCGTGTAACAATGTATTTATTAGTAATGTAGTTTACACATCTTGCGCTCCCATCGTTTAACAATGTATTTATTAGTAATGTAGTTGACCACATCTTGCAATCTCGTCGTTTTACAATGCATTTGTTAGTAATGTAGTTGACCACTTTTTGCGATCCCATCGTTTAACAATGTATTTGTTAGTAATGTAGTTTACACATCTTGCGATCCCAATGTATTTATTAGTAATGTAGTTTACTACATCTTGCGATCCCTTCGTGCAACAATGTATTTATTAGTAATGTAGTTGACCACTTCTTGCGATCCCATCGTTTAACAATGTATTTGTTAGAAATGTATATAGTTTACATCGTCCCATTGTATAACAATGTATTTATTAGTAATGTAGTTTGCCCCATCTTGCGATCCCATCGTGTAACAATGTATTTATTAGAAATGTAGTTTACACATCTTGCGATCCCATCGTGTAACAATGTATTTATTAGTAATGTAGTTTGCCCCATCTTGCGATCCCTTCGTGTAACAATGTATTTGTTAGTAATGTAGTTTACACATCTTGCGATCCCATCGTGTAACAATGTATTTATTAGTAATGTAGTTTACACATCTTGCGATCCCATCGTGTAACAATGTATTTGTTAGTAATGTAGTTTACACATCTTGCGATCTCGTCTTTTAACAATGTATTTATTAGTAATGTAGTTTGCCCCATCTTGCGATCCCTTCGTGTAACAATGTATTTGTTAGTAATGTAGTTTACACATCTTGCGATCCCATCATTTAACAATGTATTTATTAGTAATGTAGTTTGCCCCATCTTGCGATCCCTTCGTGTAACAATGTATTTATTAGAAATGTAGTTTACATCTTGCGATCCCATTGTATAACAATGTATTTATTAGTAATGTAGTTTGCCCCATCTTGCGATCCCATCGTGTAACAATGTATTTATTAGTAATGTAGTTGACCACATCTTGCGATCCCTTCGTGTAACAATGTATGTGTTAGTAATGTAGTTTACACATCTTGCGATCCCATCGTGTAACAATGTATTTGTTAGTAATGTAGTTTACACATCTTGCGATCCCATCGTGTAACAATGTATTTGTTAGTAATGTAGTTTACACATCTTGCGATCCCATCGTGTAACAATGTATTTGTTAGTAATGTAGTTTACACATCTTGCGATCCCATCGTGTAACAATGTATTTATTAGTAATGTAGTTTACACATCTTGCGATCCCTTCGTTTAATAATGTATTTATTAGTAATGTAGTTGACCACATCTTGCGATCCCATCGTGTAGCAATGTATTTGTTAGAAATGTAGTTTACACATCTTGCGATCCCATCGTGTAACAATGTATTTGTTAGTAATGTAGTTTACCACTTTTGCATCCTCATCGTGTAACAATGTATTTATTAGTAATGTAGTTTACCACATCTTGCGATCCCATCGTTTAACAATGTATTTATTAGTAATGTAGTTCACCACTTCTTGCGATCCCATCGTTTAACAATGTATTTGTTAGAAATGTATATAGTTTACACATCTTGCGATCCCATTGTATAACAATGTATTTATTAGTAATGTAGTTTGCCCCATCTTGCGATCCCATCGTGTAACAATGTATTTATTAGAAATGTAGTTTACACATCTTGCGATCCCATTGTATAACAATGTATTTATTAGTAATGTAGTTTGCCCCATCTTGCGATCCCATCGTGTAACAATGTATTTATTAGTAATGTAGTTTGCCCCATCTTGCGATCCCTTCGTGTAACAATGTATTTATTAGAAATGTAGTTTACACATCTTGCGATCCCATTGTATAACAATGTATTTATTAGTAATGTAGTTTGCCCCATCTTGCGATCCCATCGTGTAACAATGTATTTATTAGTAATGTAGTTTGCCCCATCTTGCGATCCCATCGTGTAACAATGTATTTGTTAGAAATGTAGTTTACACATCTTGCGATCCCATCGTGTAACAATGTATTTATTAGTAATGTAGTTTACATCTTGCGATCCCATCGTGTAACAATGTATTTGTTAGTAATGTAGTTTACACATCTTGCGATCCCATCGTTTAACAATGTATTTATTAGTAATGTAGTTTGCCCCATCTTGCGCTCCCTTCGTGTAACAATGTATTTGTTAGTAATGTAGTTTACATCTTGCGATCCCATCGTTTAACAATGTATTTATTAGTAATGTAGTTTACACATCTTGCGATCCCATCGTTTAACAATGTATTTATTAGTAATGTAGTTTACACATCTTGCGATCCCATCGTTTAACAATGTATTTATTAGTAATGTAGTTTACACATCTTGCGATCCCATCGTGTAATAATGTATTTATTAGTATGTAGTCATCTTGCGCTCCCATCGTTTAACAATGTATTTATTAGTAATGTAGTTGACCACATCTTGCAATCTCGTCGTTTTACAATGCATTTGTTAGTAATGTAGTTGACCACTTCTTGCGATCCCATCGTTTAACAATGTATTTGTTAGTAATGTAGTTTACACATCTTGCGATCCCAATGTATTTATTAGTAATGTAGTTTACTACATCTTGCGATCCCTTCGTGCAACAATGTATTTATTAGTAATGTAGTTGACCACTTCTTGCGATCCCATCGTTTAACAATGTATTTGTTAGAAATGTATATAGTTTACACATCTTGCGATCCCATTGTATAACAATGTATTTATTAGTAATGTAGTTTGCCCCATCTTGCGATCCCATCGTGTAACAATGTATTTATTAGAAATGTAGTTTACACATTTTGCGATCCCATCGTGTAACAATGTATTTATTAGTAATGTAGTTTGCCCCATCTTGCGATCCCTTCGTGTAACAATGTATTTGTTAGTAATGTAGTTTACACATCTTGCGATCCCATCGTGTAACAATGTATTTGTTAGTAATGTAGTTTACACATCTTGCGATCCCAATGTATTTATTAGTAATGTAGTTTACTACATCTTGCGATCCCTTCGTGCAACAATGTATTTATTAGTAATGTAGTTGACCACTTCTTGCGATCCCATCGTTTAACAATGTATTTGTTAGAAATGTATATAGTTTACACATCTTGCGATCCCATTGTATAACAATGTATTTATTAGTAATGTAGTTTGCCCCATCTTGCGATCCCATCGTGTAACAATGTATTTATTAGAAATGTAGTTTACACATCTTGCGATCCCATCGTGTAACAATGTATTTATTAGTAATGTAGTTTGCCCCATCTTGCGATCCCTTCGTGTAACAATGTATTTGTTAGTAATGTAGTTTACACATCTTGCGATCCCATCGTGTAACAATGTATTTATTAGTAATGTAGTTTACACATCTTGCGATCCCATCGTGTAACAATGTATTTGTTAGTAATGTAGTTTACACATCTTGCGATCTCGTCTTTTAACAATGTATTTATTAGTAATGTAGTTTGCCCCATCTTGCGATCCCTTCGTGTAACAATGTATTTGTTAGTAATGTAGTTTACACATCTTGCGATCCCATCGTTTAACAATGTATTTATTAGTAATGTAGTTTGCCCCATCTTGCGATCCCTTCGTGTAACAATGTATTTATTAGAAATGTAGTTTACACATCTTGCGATCCCATTGTATAACAATGTATTTATTAGTAATGTAGTTTGCCCCATCTTGCGATCCCATCGTGTAACAATGTATTTATTAGTAATGTAGTTGACCACATCTTGCGATCCCTTCGTGTAACAATGTATGTGTTAGTAATGTAGTTTACACATCTTGCGATCCCATCGTGTAACAATGTATTTGTTAGTAATGTAGTTTACATCTTGCGATCCCATCGTGTAACAATGTATTTGTTAGTAATGTAGTTTACACATCTTGCGATCCCATCGTGTAACAATGTATTTGTTAGTAATGTAGTTTACACATCTTGCGATCCCATCGTGTAACAATGTATTTATTAGTAATGTAGTTTACACATCTTGCGATCCCTTCGTTTAATAATGTATTTATTAGTAATGTAGTTGACCACATCTTGCGATCCCATCGTGTAGCAATGTATTTGTTAGAAATGTAGTTTACACATCTTGCGATCCCATCGTGTAACAATGTATTTGTTAGTAATGTAGTTTACCACTTTTGCATCCTCATCGTGTAACAATGTATTTATTAGTAATGTAGTTTACCACATCTTGCGATCCCATCGTTTAACAATGTATTTATTAGTAATGTAGTTCACCACTTCTTGCGATCCCATCGTTTAACAATGTATTTATTAGTAATGTAGTTCACCACTTCTTGCGATCCCATCGTGTAACAATGTATTTATTAGTAATGTAGTTAACCACTTCTTGCGATCCCATCGTTTAACAATGTATTTGTTAGAAATGTAGTTTACCACATCTTGCGAGCCCATCGTTTAACAATGTATTTGTTAGTAATGTAGTTGTTTAATTGTCATCAATTGTTTAATAATGTCAATAACGTCTTTTTGTGATCCATATATCAACAATTTACGATCTTACGATCCCTGTGTTTATTTTTGTTAGTGTGATGTACTCTGTATAAGTATAGTGGCAACTCCCCTGTAACCATGAAATATACTGCTCCAAAAAAGTATCCATAAACTTGGAAAAATAATCACAATTTCACAACTGAACCATATTGGGCTATTTAAAAAAAATAGATGCACTATTTAATCCTGCACATTATGATACCCCATTGAATCTAATGTGACTTGAATAGACGAAGTCTATTCAAGTGACAAACTGGCCTATACAAAGCGCAAAAAGATTCCAACAAGCGCAACAAAGAGACAACACAGTTTCTTCAATGATGATTTATTGACAGCAGTATTTATTTCAGTTTTTACTTCTCTGTACTTTTCATAACTTCCATTTTATTTGTCAGCTCTTTTGTTTCAGTTTTCTTTTGTTCCTTTTGTTTTAAATTAAAGGCACGCACAAATTAACCATTTACCACTTTTAATCCAGGTGTCTAGTCCGTGGAGTTTTGAATAGGCCAGTTTGTCACTTTTAAAACTGTACCTTCGTCTAATCAAATGCTTGCTTTGCTTCTTGAAGTCACATTGGATTCAATGGGGTGTCATAATGTGCCAGATTAGATGGTGCATCTATTAAAACAACAAATGATTTACCCCCAATATGGTTCAGTTTTTAAATCGTGATTATTTTTCCCAATTTTAAGGATACCTTTTGGAGCAGTATAGTTCGTTTACGTGGAATTTCTGGAAATCCCCTTGGTTTCAATAACAACATATGTCAGGACTATTATGGATTGGGAAAAATCCTCAAATAACGGAATGTAATTATTTGGGGAATGTCAGAAAAATCCCCCAGGCAGTGTTGATATGTAAATTGGTAATGTCTATAATTAGGCATGGGGACTTCCCGATTTTTTGTTATTATATAACTGAAATGTAAACATGATTTCGGGGCAGGTTTTATCAAAGACTGCTTTTTACAGTCTATGGGTTTATCAAATTGTTGTGTTGCTTAATATAATTGCAGCTACGTGCCTTCAAAAATGCCATTTCGAACCATTTAATTGTTTTGCGTAGTCAATGTGCTACTAATTCAGCAATAACGAAAGAGATTTGGAGTACACCAAAGTGCGAGTCTTTCCAAAAAAGGAATATACCCTTCTGTCGACATGCTGAAGTCTGGATTATGAAGGAACACATCTGTCAATGTAAGAGGAAGAGAGTGGATGAATACCTGTTCCTGGAGAAAGTGAGAGAATGGTAAAAGTACCACTGTTTTGGAAGTTGTCGTTTGTGCAAGGATTTTGTATGCACTATTACAAAAGTCTACAGCGGTCATGGGACCTAAATTCGGATAATAATTCTGAGAAATTAATCAGCAACAAGAACCTTTGGTGTGTATCAATTATATGAAGATTGTAATAATTAAGATCCTGAAGCAGTGATTATTATCCTTCGTGTTTTAAATAATTCATTTGTTGTGAATTATCTGTTTTTGCTGTGTATAATTTATTTCCCTGAATTTTGAAGAGGTGATTTTGCCCTCGGTTGTTTCCTACCCGTAACACTAGTAATATAGTTTTATTTTTCCGTTTAACAATGTATTTGCTTGTAATGTATAGTGTTACTGCTTCTTGCATTGTCATTGTTAACAACATATTTGATAATGTAATGTAGCTTTTAGCCCTTTAACAATATCATTGCTACTTCTCGCAATGTCATCATTGAACAATGTCTTTACTGTTATGCAGTTTTACCACTTTTGTGATGTCATCGTTTGACAATGCCTTCGCTAGTTTTACCATTTATTGCAATTTATCACTGTAAGCTATCATGGCTATAGTAATATAATTTTACAACTTCTTACGATCCCATCGTTTAACAGTGTCCTGCTATTAGTTTACCTTTCTTGTAATGTCATAGTTTAACAATGTCTTTGCTAGTAATGTAGTTTACCACATCTTGCAATGCCATCGTTTAACACATGATGTATTTACTGGTATAAAGTTTCTTGTAATGTCATCATTTAATTAATTGCTAATAGTTTTATCGCCTTTTGTGATGTCTTTGCTAGTAATATGAAGTTTACTACTTGATACGATTCCATGTTTTTACTAGTAATGTTTTTTCCACTTCTTACTATGTCATCGTTTAAAAATGTCTTTGCTAGTATAAAGTATTTTACCTGTTTCTTTTTTTTTCATATTGCTAACCCAATTTGTCAGATTAATGTGGAACAATGAAACACTGAAAAAGGTCAGTGCGTCATACTCATATCCCTTTAGTTAGTAAGTCCATGCGTTGAAATAAATTTCATTGATATATCTAACAAAATCTGAAATGCGACTTATACAACGAAAATGTGGCGTAGAACGTCATAAAGAAACGCAAAGAGGGAAATTGACCAGGAAAGATATAAATCGTTAAAACAGCAAAGTTTTCATTTTCAGGTTTTATTGTCTCATTAGGGTATATTCCATTTCCTCCCAACATGCGATATGGAGTTTTAAAACTGTATTTAGCAAGAGAATTAAAGATTGAAATTAGACTATACTAATGGACCGATGGGCGATGGAACTATATACAAGATTATGTTTTGATTTCCAAATTGCCTCGAGCAGACATCGATTCTTGTGCATTAATGACTGGTCACTATTAAATATTTCACAAAAATTCAAAAATTCTAGTTGTTCGTAAAAAGGGGGATGTCTCTGTGGTGTGGTGTGGAGGGACTAGGGAGGAGTGGTGGTGAGCTATAGCTGCGTGCCGAGTATAATATGTTTACATATTAATGTGGGAGTATGGGGGAGCATTCCGGTGGTTGGATATATGAATTTTATATCCGTTATTTGAAATGCAAGTATTCGGATATGGATTTTGTCGGTATTAGTTCTGCATGATTTTACCAAGGTTGTTTGTTTTATTGGTGTCCTATCATTATCATGTTTATATTTTACCTTAAAGACTCCCCTTATGGCGCAAATGGGCGATCCTTTGCTTTAGGGTAAATTTCACGTATACTTAAGTTGTACAGATAGCTTCCTCCTCTGAAAATCCCCACAGTAAAGGCTGCTGGGGGATTTTTACGGGAGGGAAATTTTAGTGCCTAAAATTCCAGTATGTGAGCCCATATTGCACCATAGGGCGAATATTTACGGCATGTATAAAGCAATTTAGCTCACTCACTCACCAACAACCAGAAATGCAATTTAAATACACCTTAACACTTCCTATTTTAGTCCAAATCATATTATACAACCAATGTCTAATTTATACTATATATAATTATGATATCTGAAATTATAAATAGGGATTCTAAATATAACATGTCAAATAATATGCATATATCTAATGTACCTAGTATAACGTATCTTTACCATTCCAACAGCACTGCCAAAGATCAATCGATTCTGTGACATTGTATCAGATCAATATTAAGAATCACTTTCCTTAATTTGTGGATTTTTTTAAATGCCTATATACGAGATATAATGTATCTATGAATGATTTGATGCATTGGAATCACCAACAGTAAGGAAAATGTTAGACAAGGCTCGACCACAATATAATATCTTCTTAACAATACATTCCAACAACTCAGTAGGAAATTTGAAATGGAAATACACATAATATGTCAAGGACTATATAATATATATAATATATATGATTATATTGAGTTTTGTTTTGTGTGTTAAGAGCATACTTGGCCTTCGCATAATCATCACTAAGCATTTATGAATATTATTTTTAACACAACAGGATACGCCTGTAGAATGTTGAAAACAAAAACACTTATAAGGTCCTTGATCCGATCGACTGCCTCATCCATTTTTCTTCATCAAACCAAGATTTTGGTATTAGAAGAAAGCTCTCATGTTTCTGATTGTCCCAGTAAAATTTAACGCCCGAGATACTTTTCGTTCAAATGGTGTTAGCAAAAATGGCGAGGTAAAATGTGGAAACAGATTGTTTTAATGGTAAGCCTCAATGTAAGATAGAAAACAGAACATGAAAGAAAAATCGGACCACGCCTCTTTAACCTAAATTATATAATGTTAATGAACTTGCACGACATCGACAAGAGACTATACAATCGCACGATACTTCACCCATCAACATCCGTCATTAACGGATTTAATTAATTGTTAATTTGCATTTATTATGGAGGGCATAATTAACCGTACATTTGTTGCCGAAATGAGTAACATGTAATTGAGAAAACAAATGGACATAGCTACTTCTGGCTCTAAGCCCTCGTTATAATTTTAAAATTTATGTGCGATTTCAGCGACATTTTGAAAAAATCGGACATTAAAAATCTACACTGTGAAAAATAAACGTTATATTTCACAACTATAACGCTTCACAATTCTCAATTAATTTATCTACTAGCCCCAGGGATCTTTCCCATGACCAGAAGCTTGGATACGGATAATAATGCTGGATAAATACCCAAATTATTTTGGGTTTATATAATTATAGAGCCATTTACAAGTATTTTTGACGCTTCATCTTTTCATTTAATCTATTATCCACGAACACCATCAACAAATATTTACCTTGATTTTTCATCCATTTTGAAATAATAGTTTTTCTTTAATAAAATGTATGGTTTACGAGGAAATGCATTGTTTCTTATCTTAAAGATCATAAAGATTTTTTTCATTCAAACAAACCATTTTGCTGCACGCTATTATAGCTTTTCTACATCATTATTCTACCTGTTTAATAAGTTCTATGAAATTGGAAATGCATTCTAGCTTTCATCATTCAACTAATGGGTTTTTTCTTTGGTCCAATCAAAAGAGACGATGAAGAAAGATATCATCTTTGATGTCACTTCGAGGAAGCACACCAATTCATTCATACTGTACCAATGTCTCACAACGCATGCGCCAAACACACTACTACTGTACAAAAGTGGTTGATAATTTCAAGCAACGCGAATTAGATGGTACTTTTTCTTGAACCGGCAACGCAAAGATTGTTTAGAATTTTCAACAAGAAGCATAATTATACATTGAACTTTCTCATCTAGAAAACAACACAACTATAATGGGACTTAGTAGAGAGCGTAACCAGTGAATCTCATGGGAAACTATATGGTATTCCGTGATTGAAGAACAACCTTTTTGTCTTGTATTGGGTAAAAACTGTGAGTGGTAGCAGTCACAGCAGACGACACACAACTATAGCGACGTAAAAAGGAGCGCGAATGTTAATTAAACTTTTTGGGTTGTTTCATAGTTGAGGTGATATCACGACCTATTAATAAACGAATTGTGTCTTAACGTTGTGTCAATCGCACATAGAGCAACCATCACTTTTGTCTGGCAACAAAGGAGCGAAATATTGGTTCTGCCGAAAGTGCCGTAACATTTTGTAGGTAAGTGAATTTATCTCTGTTTTTCTTTTTTTTTTCAATTCCAAAAATATTTCTTCTTTTTTGAGTTTAGGAACTTTCCGTTGAAAATAATTCTCGGATTCAACTGTTTTGATTTGATATTATAAGAATTGTTAGGAAAGTTTGTCTGAGGGGTTTGTCCAAAATAAGGAATTCCGTTCGTACCGTTCTAAAAGTTGATAGCAGATTATAATAAAGTGAAATCTTTAAAAAAAAATGTGTTCAGAGAGACTCAAGTTATCCCCTAAAAATGAAAGGTTTTTTCCCGTAGTATTCAAATCAATTTAATGCATGAGTTCGAAGTTATACTTATGTGACTTGGTGGACTATTTTAAAACCTTTGTTTGTTCCACGTGCAGGTTATTATGTTTTGATTTTGAACACATTTTACAGTGTCGCTGTAAGGGTACGCCTTTTGTATAACCCCTATTCACTTCGATTCTCATCACACTTCAGCCTTTATAAACAAATCCTGAACACTTATTTTAGGCGGAATCTTAATCTAACCAGGGGTACTACTATTGTAACTTGATTTTCTTTTGGTTGGCTATCCCCCTCCTCACCAAAAAAGGGAGAAAATAAAACAACAAAAGCGTTTGAATTCGTAAAATAATTTATGTCACTCCAACCCCACCCATTTCGCATATATTCATCATATGAAATAATAATATAATGTGACTTCTGCGTTACTGTAATGAATTGACTGTCAACTTCATGTTGTAAAGCTTATAAAGCTTGTAGCATCAAATTTTCGCAAACTAATCATCATTGAGACATGTCCTCTACAAATTAACTTGGTCGTAGGAATTGTAGCGGTCAGTCGAGTATTCAAGAAACTTTGATTACCTTATTGATAAAGACTTGTAATCTTCCTGATAAGACCTAACTTTACAAATGCAGAAATGAGATAACAGTTTTCGTCAATGTCTCAATTCCCATGACATTTCAGGGCTTGTCTTGCCTTGTTTGATATTTGTCTCTATTGTATAGTTATCACACCATAGCTTTTCATTCTTTCTCATTGTATTTTTTAAACTTTAAACTTTCAAAATTTATTGCATTTAGGAAATAAAGAATTGTAAAATTGTTATTGCTGTATGTGCGTATAAAAATGGTATAGTTTTATTCTTATTGTTGTTGTTGCTGTTGTCGTCTTTTTCATTTCGACATGCATTACATTAGCCGATATTCCCAAATGGTCTAACCAAAGTGAGTTTTAGCCCATGTGGAATTACGCATTGTACATATGAAACTATACGAGAGAACCTTCAGAAAAGGGAGATCAAAATAAATAAAGAGAGGATAACAGGCATGAGATTTGAAGATGATTTAGCTATAGTATGACATACGGTAGATGATCAGTTCAATGATCTGCAAGTAAAACATTAAGCAAAAAAATTCAAAACATTTTTACAACAAACTATACCAGTCAAAACAGTATTGAAAAGGTAAACCTCTCAACAAATGTTTTGTAAGTTTTTTCAAGCATCTATATCTCAGATTATTTGTTACATGTTCATATCGTGTAGCTACTTTATTCCTCTTTACAATCACACCACATTCGAAACAATCACCTTTGTCACGCCTGCGTACATGTCATGTGAATGTAGCGAGGTCTCGAACAGAATGTGCCAAAATTGACCATTCTATTCAGCAAGCTTTAATTCCATATCTTCACAATCTGAGACCTAATGCAATCCTCTAAGATGACAACGCTCGCCCCACAGAGTTAGGGTAGTCAACGTCTACCTACAGAATATCGAAGTAGAGACAATGGAATGGCGTCAATGGCCTGCCATCAGCCCAGACCTCAAACCGATTGAACACTTGTGGGACCAACTTGGTCGTGTTGTGCAGGCCGGAGTAGTCAATACAACCACATTGAATGACCTGCGACGAATCCTGGTTGAAGAATAGCTAAGAATGGAATGCCATCCCACAGCAACGTGTGACCAAGGCTGGTGAGCAGCATGAGGAAGAGGTGCTTGACTGCTGTGACTGCGTATGGTTTTTCCACCCGCTATTCAGGTTAGTGACTAGTGTTGTTTGAGCACAGAATAATGCGAGGGTTGACAAACAGAAGGCCTTAACTCAAAAAATGCATTTTGGAGAAAAATGAGTAAAATAATATTTTGCATTGAGATGTGACCAAGTATTATTGTGCTATAGATGCAATAGGAAGTTGAATTGAGTTAAGGCTTATGATTTTAAGAATCTGTGGTATTACAGATTATTTTGGTACCAAAATCTCAAAATGGCCAAAAGTGAGTTACATTCTGTTTGATACCCTACTACATTCACAAGACGCGTACTCAGCCGTGAAAAGGGTGATTGTTTGTGGTGTCATAGCAAAGGGGAATAAAGTATCTATCCAAATGATATGCAACACGATATGAACGTGTCACAAATAATCTGAGATATAGATGCTTGAAAACACTTTCCAAACTTTTGTTGAAATAAACTGCTCAAAAAAAGTATCGTTACACTTAAAAATGTCGCCATGTTTTAAAAACCAAAACCCGAGATTCATTGCTTCTTGCATGTCCCCGTTTTCCCTTGAATGGGATGACTTCTGTAGTGCTTGATACGAATCCAGATCAACTATTGAATTTGATCCTCATTAAACATTGATCAGATTTTTATTTAATAATTGTCTCTGCTTTTCTACGATTAGTTGACCATGGGGCAGTCACAAGGATTTTGATTTAAATGAAAAGGTGCACGCAATAAAGCAAGCACCGCATTGGATACTCATCCAGAAATCTACGCCGGATCCTTTGTATACTGCGACTTTACCATTCAAATGCTTGTATTTTTTTTCTACGAGGCGATATTTTAGAGTGTAACGCCTTTTTGTGAGTTTATTACGATCAAACAGTGAAGATGGATGACAAAACCAAATAATACCACTTGCGAATATTTCATAAACAAATATTTTTTGAAACAATTTAAAGATCACCTGTCAGACATACCGCTGTTTATGTTCTATTATAATATTTTTCGTCAGGCAACGCAAATATCAAAAAACTGGATTTTAGAGTCAAGTATTTTGTCGCGTCATAGTGTTTCCTATGTAAAAGCAAAATATTACCAGGAATTTTCTTGTTTATAGCTGATAATTAAATGTCAATACTGTTATTATGCATACTATCTTCTGATTGTCAAAAATGATAGCTGTTTAAACGTCGTGCAATTAATAAACTATTACCATATAAGGATGGTAATTATCGTTGGAAAATGTAATAAATAATTCATTCCATGTACTTCAAATGCATTTTACTTTTATCATGTTTATTGGAATTTTGTTATATACATAAATGACTTGTTAGCTCACGAGTCGAGATTTTATGTCTGCGCTCTAATGAATAAATCGAATCAACATGCAATCAACCTATTTGCTCACAACAGCTGGATTCAGATTTTTATAAAACTACGTAAATTAATTTTAAATGCAACAACATTAGTCGGTCAACTGATCGTGGCCGTTCAGTCTGTAAAGATCACTGGGCACGCGCTAGATGTCAAAAGACAGTTTTTGTCTACTACGCAGACAATGGGCAGTCTAGTCTACTATTCGATACTCCAAAACTCTTTTCAAGGCTACAAAACATTCAGTGAATGCTGAGGGGCAGTACACTTTTCAGAGCCACCGCTTATTCAGTATACTTTCGTCAAAGCCATCAACATATGAGTGGACAAAAGGCAGACCGCTTGAGCGGATCTTTTTAGAGCCACGTGAAAGGGGCACACAAAGCCACCGTCTCATATCGAAAGATTTGGCAACAAAACGATTCCCTTATAACACAGTTTCCACCTCGATACACCTGAGCACACACATTTGTCCAAGCACAATAGCCTAGCAATTCCTTGTCTCTACACAGTCTGTGCTCACACTACACGGTTAAGTACATAGCATCATAAGAGCAGTGTGAACTTCTATATAGCTGGTGGAACATACTGCATCTGTGATTGGTTTTTGTGTAAACCGAAATGTCCCCTTCATCCAATCAGATTTTTTTTTATATCGAACGAAAGCTATCACTTCCCGCTAAAAACAAATTTTCATTACGTAATTCAATGTTTAAGGCGAATGTGGTAAATCTGTTGAAACAGCCTATTTACGCAAACATTTTGACCCAGATGTAGGTTTTAAAAGTCAAAACCCTGGTTGATCCTTACAATATTTTGCAAATCTTATGGCATTAAATGAAAGAGCACACTTATATTGTCCATATACTGGATTCATTGGACCTTATAAGGAGTGCGATAAATGATGATCATTAATACACATGTAGATGTAAGAATATGACTGTTAATTGTTAAGGGGACTGATTTAGATCGTGAAGATTAGTGACGTAATTTTTCGTTTGTTGCACATTTTTGAAGTGTATCAACACCTTCAAAGTTTCATTTATGGATTTTCAAATTCTGTGTACAAAAACCCTATTTTTTCCAATAAGCAAGATTTCCAAAGGTTTCACTGGGTTTCATTTGTTTGTACCGCACTCTCTGTCGTTGCTACGGGCAGACAGATGACAAAAGGCTATTCACGGTACAATATTACTGCATCTTGCATAATACGGAAACTACCAGTTTGTTGTACTTCATGAACTACTGTTGTATGCTATAAATGTTTCTAACCAGCATTCGTGATATTTGTATTTTGCATGCTGGTCTTTGTATACAGTGTTAAATTGCTCCTTAAAACTTCTGAATTTCATATGACTAAAATATATATGCCACAGAAATTACTGCTGTAGTACAGTTGAATAAACTTTTTGAAGACCGATGTGCTAGTCCAACCAACATTGGCCAACATCTTTGAACTGCTATAAAGATAACTACAGCTACTGTGACTCAAGATCGACGAATGTAGGCGTGCAGAAACGAATAGCCGGGCAGATTGAAATGGATACAAAAAAGAGTAGTATACAATATATTTGATACCAAGAATAAGTACCATAATTACCATAATTCTGGAATAAGTACCATAATTCTTTCTTTAGAGTTTTCAACACACCACTTCAAAAATATTAGGAAATCGGCTCGCGGTAAATTTATGAAATGACATGGCGTCTGCCAAAAAAGCGCATGAGTTGAAATGCAACATCACATATGCAAGCATATTTACATAATTTCCTATGACCTTACACAAGTGATCATAGAGTTTGTCCTTTGTTTCACAACAACCATGGCAGACTCCTCCCATTTCTGCGAAATATTGCAAAATATCCATCATCCCTTAAGTTGACCATTTGCCAAACACGGTGAGAAATAGTGCAAAGTGTAAAACATCTCTGTAAGTGTTCTTTAGCGACAAAATCTGGTTGAAAAGCTGGTCTGTCAAAACATGTCATAAGTTTACTACAGATTTGACTTTGTTTTTGTAATTGAATGGCTGAACCGAATAGCCCAGGACAGGACCCAGGGTTGTGTTCACTTATGATATGGAAATACAAGTATTTGTCCTTTTACATTTAAAGAACGTAGCCAGTAGTCTACTTTTAAGGACCTATATCTGAACCTTCTGATAAATTTAAATGACAGAAATACGGCTGTACAAACTCTGTACTTTTTATGTTCCTCCGTCATAATAAGAACGGGGCTAAGACGAGCAGTTCGGACAGTTTTATATGAAGATTGAGTGACTACACAGATCACATTTTGAAAGGCTAACAAATTGACACTAAGAAGCTAGAGTATTTATAATAAATATATACCTTCAAATATTTGTTATAACTTCGGATGATTCCTATAGGAATTTCAACATAAAGTAATCAGTTGCTAAAATAACAATATTTTATGTTATAGTATAATATTATGTATTTACTTAAAAACGCAAATTATTTGTTGTCTATTGTGAAAAAAGTTATTGTAACACGTGTTTCATAGCAAGGAGTAATAATAATTTCATCCTTTATATCTAAAAATTGAAAGCGCGCTGAGATGAAGACCAATTTGATTAAGTCATAATATTTGACACGGAGAGAACTAGCCAATCTTCTGTCAATTCATTTGAACATTTTGCCCTCGTGTTGGCGCAATAAATTCATCAAAACTAATCATTTCGTCACTCACACAGGTGGGTACCTTTATTAATCGTCATCTCCAAACGCTTCTGATCACTAAACTGTTTGCATTATATATTTAACTTTTTATCAAAATTACATCACCTCCTTTATTAACCATGTGTACGTTAAAATAGTTTTACTACTAGGGTCGTAAGTTTATTTTTTACCATCACATCATAAGGATATGACATGCGAAGATGATTTTAGCAATGTGAGAATCATTTTTGTCATGTGACGAAGACGATACATCATCTCCGTCACTCTACAGATAATAGAGAGATTGCGAAATTTACGTGAAATGCGATACGGGAACGCCAACCGCATGCTACATTAGTCGAAAACTAGTTAGTATGCCCTCTAGAGGGTGAAATCCATTGTGAATTGGTCAGTCGTGGAATTCCCGTAAGGTGGTTACGTTGCGGTTGGTAGCAAAAAATGACGTTCCAAAATGACAAAAACACGCATTACAAAATGCAGCAAAATGTTATGTTTGTCGTGTTATGAAGCGAATGAAAGTATCCAAATAGAGCGATTAGAGTCCGACATGCAATAACATCCATTTTAGGGGTTACAATTTGACCTAGTATAGACAAGAAAAAGTGAATAAATTTCGATTTTTTTTTGACGCGGATTCGAACGGGCAGATTGCCTATTCATTTGTGTGTGGAGAATGCCGTCCAAAAGGCATCTTGCGAAGAGGCGTTTTAGGCAAGATCGTGTCGTCTTACGACATAATGCGGTATGAATTGTCTGTTTTGGACGGGGGACAGCAGTTCGTGTAACGTCATTTTTTGCCATTGCTATTTCGTTGCATTAAACAGCTGTCAAAGTGTTTTTGCTTATGGATACTAACACCAAAATGTTTTTAAAATATGATAATGCATATGTTTTTGGTTTTAGTTTTAGTTAAAACATTTTCATAACATATCAATGTCGGATTATATAAAAATCATGAAAACTCTTTTTTAAAACGTGTTATACTGAAAAGAAATAATACAACATTTTAAACCAAAATTCGAAATGCTATAGTAAAATATCATTTGCCAAACATTGTGTGTACTTAAGTCTATTATTTTAAAAGGTTTTGCAGCAAGTGTTGAACAAAATGTTTTTTTAATGTTATTAAACCCTTTTATACCCTTGACCCTCACATACCCTTTAACCCGACATTTCCCGTTTTCTGTAATATATTTGTGTTTGCTGGGGGTAGTAATTGAACTAGGCATGTTAAATTATCTATTTTCATTTTGCTTTAATAAGTAAACAGGGTACTATTTATATGATAATGGGGTTTGTTTCTCGTTGTTCGAATAATATACACCATGGCGACTTCTGAGGAATCCAACACCAAAATCTGTTTAGTTTATTTAGACAAATAGCATACACGTGTGAACAATAGGTCGATCATTTCCCAATGAGCCCGCAAACTCAAATATCGCTAATCTGGACTGATTGCTTAGAGCAATAGATACAGCCAGTCGTATTTGCATAGCAATACCGAAGAAAGTGGGTTCGATGAGAATCAATTCTTATCTTCTCTGGTTCGATGCATTCAAGGTGAATCAATGGGTGCTTCCTATATCTTAAGATATATTTGTCTCAGCATAGCGCCAACATGAGCTTATTACAACTGCGTTTAGATATAGTGTATAGTCTCCGGTCAGACTGTATGAGGCTATCACGAACATACTAGGAACGACGAGCGTTAGGACCGACACAAACTGGCTGTGTAGGAGACTAGTTTGGATGTGAACGGCACTATGGCGTTCTACCGCACAATGTCGTAATACGTAACCCGTATGGCGTTAGCAGTGAACGCCTCTTCACAATCTCTCTAATGCCCTGTTTTTACCTTAAAACGAACGGTCACGACAGCTCAGCGAGAGATGTATCTGTTTCTTCCAGGAAAGTAGTTTGACATAAATAAAGATTTTAATAATGATTTCATTTTATTTTCTAAACACTGACATTTTTTATTTTCGTTATGTTCATGATCTTTGTCTTTATATGTTTACGCGATTAGATCTTTCTGCTTATCCGTAGCAAATCCATTGAATATAAAGATTCTAACTGAATAACAGATAGTCGACCTAATTAGTTTACCTCAAGGGTAGAACCCATCGATCAAACTACATGTATCTATGGGACAACATGTATCAATTTGGGTTTTTTTCGGTCAATCATTTTTTCGGTCACTTGATTAAAAACTTGTCTCTTTTTCTTTCTTCCTTTCAAAAATTTTCACTTGGTAATCCATTTATGATCAAATTATTCCGACTGTCTGGATACCTTTTCGTTTCTTCGTTCTTTCATTAATTTAATTTAGTACATCTCTTTTGCAATTGAAAAAGTAGATAGTTTCACGTCATATATGTCAGATAAATAACTGTTATTGCGTCAGAAGTATTATAGCCTAAAAATAAAAAGTAAAAACGAAATCTTCGTGCTATTAATGTATACACACGCGTTAAACTTTAAAGATATCAAACTTTTCAATATTTGATTGACTTAGTTGTGTTGTAATCCCTTCATAAAAATATTGGTCTTACAGCTTCTTACATGACACTATCGTGTTGAATTTCTAAATACGTGCGATGGTTCCCTACATAGGTATTTTAAACCATTAGGAAGTGGCGATAAAAGTCATCCGTGCTTCAACAGAGATTATTTTAAAATGTGGCAAAAGATGATTTTTATCGTCACATTTGTGTATCATTTGATGATTGAATTCAGCGGAGTAACCATTCACCTCTTTTCTACACATGTGCCGATTTGAAAGCCGACAATTTGTGCCATTAATATTCATGAATGTGTACAACTGACGTACAGTTTACAAAATTATATGACTTGATATAAGTAGGTTTATGGTTTCATTGACATGATTGATATCCGACTGCAGGTTTGCTTATAACTCAAAAAGGCTTTTGGATTACCAAATTCATTCAATTTATAAATGCAACACCTATAAAAGCAGATGGTCGGAACAAGCCGTGCATTGAAATGTTTGAGTCTGTTTTGTGTGCTGGCGACCACTCAAACACAAGTTTGTGTTACGTCTGAAGTCTGAACTAAAGGTATAACACTTTCTCAGGTATAGGCGCTCACACATGACTTTCTTTACTTGTTGTTGCTATTGTCATTGATTCGTCAAATTAAGCGCCAACAATCCAAAGAAAAATATACATATTAATATAAACCTGCAACAAAATATGAAGTGCTCACCATCTTGCCTAAAAACAACATATCTGACGGCAGTAGTTGGAATTACTGTCTCCCTTCATTCTCTATCATTGAACGTTTGTGACAAAATCACATACACCTTGCAATCATTTCACGCTAAAATTAAAATGATTTTGAACAACAACAACAACAACAACAACAACAATGTATACAGCGCCTATATACAAAAGGTCAATTGTTCAAATGCGCTGAAAGGCAGACACAAGAAATCAAGTCTGATATAGGCTTGTTGGAACAGATATCAAATATGTCGCTTTTTATAAAATACAAAGAATAACAGGTTGTTTCGTTGTGAGTCATTGTTATCAAATTCACTTCAGGTAAAGTACATAATATGTTCAAAAATAAACGTCACGATTTTGACATTGTCCATACTTAGATACTGTGAGAATAAGCACAAATAATTGACAACTGAATAATAATTGTATGAAAAATAAATGAATGTATAGCAACTGTTATAAAGGCAGACACAAGTATCAAACAGTCTAGGTGTAGTTGATGTCAGTGTCAAAATCAAAATATTTGGTTAACGTGTTCACACCATGAAGCTGTTGGTTATAGGCCGATTTATTCAAGATTCACAATGACACCTTTTTTACGGCCGTAACCACATTTTGTATAATTATGCTCTGACATATAAAAAGCATCTTTACGATTGGAAAAGAGATTATAATTTTAATTTAAACAGTAATTGGGTAAAGTTGTGTGTGCAATTGATGCAATATCTTAGCTGCATATTTTGACACCTCTTTAGATCTGCAGTGAACTCTTGAAGCAAAGCGAATTATGAAACTAACAACAAACAGAAAAGGTTCCAACAAGCGGAAGAATACGGCATAACACACTGTTTTAGTTCTTTTGTTTCAGTTCTTTCGTTTCCTTCAGTATTTGTGTGTGACCACCATTATTTTACACAGCGATATCGCATGTTCCTAACCTACGAAGATGGTGTCGGACTTGCTCTTATTTACCATGTTTTTACCTTCCTCATTAGGATGTTGCAAAGTTCTCCCGGGAATGATCTAAACAGTACTCCTTGAAGGTCAGTTTAGCCTCTCTATACCCGCTTGGTCTTGACTTTGTCATTAGTGATGTGGTATCCCCTCTTTACTCGCAGAAAAGACCGGTGAAAAGAAAACTTGAAGCAAAGACATATATACGGCTTCAATAAAGATTGGCTGATGTTTTTTGTTTTCACTTCTTTGTCATTTTGAAAATTCGACCTACGCCCATTTAAATGCCTGTTATTCTGCTTCTAGGTCGCAGTGGATCCAAAGAGAGATCAAAATGTGCAAAATAAGTAACATTGCACCAAATGTAAACACACACTTTTCTTAAGTGTTGGTTTAAAATATACGGGTTCTTTTCCAAGTGTAAAGATGCTTTTTATGCGCAGTATACTTTACGCATCTGCAACTGTCGCCACTAAGCACCAAAATGTACTGAAATTCGTAATGAGAAACTATTTCTTGAACCGTCAGTGGTTGTGTGTTTTAGTAACTCGAGGTTACCCGACCCAATACAGATAAGACAGGCTGTCTTCTTCATGTTTTTGATCTATTACGATTCAAAC
Organism: Amphiura filiformis; assembly: GCF_039555335.1. NCBI lineage: Eukaryota > Metazoa > Echinodermata > Ophiuroidea > Amphilepidida > Amphiuridae > Amphiura > Amphiura filiformis. The sequence continues at coordinate 66,445,085 of NC_092633.1, read as the reverse complement.
ATTATTTTAATAGACGAGATATGAAGCTAAATGAGAATCATGCACGTATCCACTCATACCGAAGAGCGATTTGTTTCATATACATGTTTTATAGGATATGATCTACATGTAGTCTTATTGCCTAATTAAACCCTGGCCTGCATCAATGCAGTGTGGTCATTGTAAACATCCCTTATTGGGAAAGTTACCGTCATTAATCCCTTTTCCTGCCCCAACTTCTTTATTTGTTTTCAGTTCTTTGCATTAATATCCCCAAAACCTTTAAAAAAAAGTTGAATCACTTGTTTTACAAATTCATTTGGAATGGGGGTAACGATAGAGTCAAGGGGGACATTTTATGTAATGATTTCGAACATGGTGGGCTTCGCATGTTTGATCCTCTTGTGTTTTCTCAGGCTCAAAAATTTATTTGGATTAAGCACTTGCTTGACCCTTTAGTTTGGTTCTTTTTCGGGCATTTTCATGCTTTTCACAGGAGTTTTTTTGTGGCTTACATCTCTGTCGTGTGTCTTTTTCCCCACCAGTCCCAAGTATAGGGAATAATAATAATAAAAAACATTCTTGTTTTGTTTGTTTTGGTTTTTTTGGGGGGAGGGATCAAAGTGAGTCATTGTTATCAAATTCACTTCAGAATTCAAGTATAAAACTAAACCTTAGTAAAGTTGAACAAGAAGTAACAAGCCATATTCATATTAAAAAATAAACGTCAAAATTTTGACATTGTCCATACTTAGATAGTGTGAGAATAAGCACATAAATTTAGAACAGAATAATATTGCACGAAAAATAAATGAATGTATAGCAACTGTTATAAAGGCAGACACAAGTATCAAACAGTCTAGGTGTGGTTGATGTCAGTGTCAAAATCAAAATATTTGGTTAACGTGTTCACACCATGAAGCTGTTGGTTATAGGCAGATTTTTTCACGATTCACAATGACACCTTTTTTACGGCCGTAACCACATTTTGTATAATTATGCTCTGACATATAAAAAGCATCTTTACGATTGGAAAAGAGATTATAATTTTAATTTAAACAGTAATTGGGTAAAGTTGTGTGTGCAATCGATGCAATATCTTAGCTGCACATTTTGATACCTCTTTAGATCTGCAGTGAACTCTTGAATCATATCAAAGTTATAAGTATTTTAAATGGCGAAGGGTCGAATTATGAAACTGACATACAATCTGGTCTATACAAAGAGAAAAGGTTCCAACAAGCGGAAGAATAAGGCATAACACACTTTGTTTTAGTTTATTTAATTCTTTTGTTTCAGTTCTTTCGTTTCCTTCAGTATTTGTGTGTGATCACCATTATTTTTCACAGCGATATCGCATGTTCCTGAATCGTCTGATTTGTCCTTGATCAGCTGATTCCACTGCCTGAGAAGAATGCGGCGCAAACCTACGGTGTCGGAATTGATATTCTTATTTACCATATTACCTTCCTCTTTAGGATGTTCCAAAGTTCTCCTCGGGAATGATCTAAACAGTACTCCTTGAACTTGAAGGTCAGTTTAGCCTCTCTATACCCGCTTGGTCTTGACTTTGTCATCAGTGATCCGGCCGGGTTGTGGTGATGCCGATTTTCGTTGATGCTGAGCAGTAAATCCTCTTCCAATAACGATCAAATCGGTTTTCAAATCCCCTCTTCACTTGCAGAAAAGAAAACTTGAAGCAAAGACATATGCTTCAATAAAGATTGACTGAAAAAACGGTGTTTATTTTTTCACTTTTTTTTTTTTTCATTTTGTCTCTTTGTATTGGCCAGATTGTCATTTTGAAAAATTCGACCTACGTCCATTTAAATGCCTGTTATTCTGCTTCTAGGTCGCAGTAGATCCAAAGGGAAATCAAACTGTGCAAAGTAAGACATTGCATCAAATGAAAACACACATTTTCCTCAATTGTTGGGTTTAAAATATATGGGTTCTTTTCCAAGTGTAAAGATGCTTTTTATGCGCAGTATACTTTACGCATCTGCAACTGTCGCCACTAAGCACCAAAACGTACTAAAATTCGTAATGAGAAACTTTTTCTTGAACCGTCAGTGGTTGTGTCTTTAGTAACTCGACCCAATACAGAAGACAGACTGTCTTCTTCATGTTCTTGATCTAGAAGAGAAATTAAGCTAAATGAGAAGCATGCATGTATCCACTGATACCGTATAGTGATTCGTTTCATACATTTATTACAGGATATAGTCTGATTGCATAATTAAACCATGGCCTGCTTCAATGCAGTGTGGTCAACCATTGTAAACATTCGTGTGGTTTTTTTTGGTGTTTTTTTTTTTGGTGGGGTCCAAGTATTTTACATGTTGGTGGGCATCATGTTTGCTCTATGTTATAGTGATGAATGTGCATGAAGCGCGATTTATTTTTTTAATTGTACACTATTGGTTCAAAATGAAGGTGAAATTTTGCTGAAGGGTATTTAAGTTCTCCAATCCCTCACCACATTATGGTAGTGGCCCAAAAGCTCACTGATTCGTAAGACCATGTTGTTTCGTTGGCTAACTAACACGAATTCCATCTACCTAGCATATGCTTGAGCCAACCGTGAAATAATTGTAAGATGGTGTTACAAAAAACAGAAAAGTGGTAGCCTCCATTCAGTCTGTCATGACCATAATTATATTAAAGTAGTAAGTATGCTGGTACAATTTATTTCAATGATTTTCCCTACTGCATTCCAATAAAAGAAATCAACTCATTATGTTCTCATGGAATACAAATCAACAATATCGAAGCTAACCATTACTCCCACAGAAAGTCGCTGCCTATAATGTTGCGATCTTGTGATGCTATAGATATCAATTAGCATGATTAGGTTGAATCTGACGACCTCGTTTGAAACTTCCGTATGTTTGATTCAAAGCGTCACTCAACTGCAGTGATTCCACATTAAAATCCGCGTGACTAACTATTACAGTCACAAAGTTATCACGCACTTGGCATTTACACAGCGTCCATCCGATCCAAACACACACCGATACATATTCGGTTGACACTATGTGATCTGCTGAGCCTAGATTATGTGATGATGATGATGATATACTAGCTTAATGGATTTGAATTACATTTTTGTGTTTCAGGTTCTCTGGATAGATCCGTGGATTTGACCTTGGAGCAGCTTGACATTTTTGCGCATCATTTAGAAAACTTCTTCTCAAGCATTCCATAAGGAATCACATTTGTGCATCACCAACAAATAACAACCAAAGACTAAAATGTACAGACACATATTGCTGTCAACTTTAATCATTCTACTTATTGCTGTTTTGGCATCAGAAGCAGTGAACTATTGGCAAGTTAGAAATGGTGTCAACACTGTCAAACAACGTGATAGCAACAAAGCACTACCAATGAGACATTTTTGGGCTCGAGGTGGAAATCACAGGGAACTTGGAGTGGACCGCGGAAATGAAGACTACATCAACCCATTTGTAAGAAGGCAACTTGAAGCACCCAATGCACCTCAAGATTTTGGTTTAAAATACAGGTAGGAGAAGCATCTTTTAAACTTTTAACTCGTATCGTCCGGTTTGTTTTCTGCTATAGGACGTAATCAAAGCACACAATCGCCTAGTACCCACTATCTCCAACTCTCTCTCTCTCATAATTAACCACCCCATACAATATGCATACAAATACAAGCTCTCATACATACAACACAAACAAATAAACAAATACCACATATATACATAACACTAACAAATACAAACACCTTATACATATATAACACAAACAAATTCAAACTCCCAATACAACAACATAAACAAATACAAGCGCTCATACATACAACACAAATACATACAAACACCCCATACATATAACACAAACAAATACAAACACCCAAAACATTCAACACAAACAAATACAAACACCCCATACATACAACACAAACAAATACAAACACACATACATACAACACAAACACATACATATAACACAAACAAAAACCAAACACCCCATACAAAAACAACACAAACAAATGCAAGCACCCCACAAATGCAAGCACCCCATACATACAACACAAACAGATACAAACACACCATACATATAACACAAACAAATACAAACACCCCATACATACAAAATAAACAAATACAAACACCACATACATACAAAATAAACAAATACAAACACCACATACATACAACACAAACACATACATATAACACCATACATATAACACAAACAAATACAAACACCCATACATACAACTCAAACAAATACAAACACCCCATACATATAACACAAACAGAAACAAACACCCCATACATACAACACAACACAAACACCCCATACATACAACACAAACAAAAACAACAATACATACAACACCAACAAATACAAACACCCCATACAAACAAATACAAAACCCCATACATACAACAAAAACAAAACACAAACAAGCTACACATACAACATAAAAAAATACAAACAAGTTATACATACGAGTACAATGCAAACAAACTTGTCCGTGTCTTGACCCTCACTGATGTCATGGTAAGACAGGAAGGAACTTGTAATATAATAAAATAACAGCTGTCAATCTTTCATGTCAAAAATAATAAAAATTTAGAAATTTGACGTCTTCATTCTCGAATTAATGTCAACCCAAAGATAAGTCCCACCTTTGCAATGACATGACATTGTTTGTTCGCTTTAACCATATGCATTTTAACAGTACTTTTGAAGACTATTACCGATATTATTTATATTCAAAGCATAATGGAAAAAAGAAAAGAGAACAGTAAATGAACTACAGTTTGTCAACCCTGAAGTACAAACTGACAACACTGGCAGTCGCGTATACAGCGCGTAAACAGTGCGCAGTGATGCGTCTCTGCTGAGGTATGCGTGTCTTCAAAGTCGGCACAATGTGTGCGTCCGCGTCGGTTCTTTGTACTTCAGAGTAGACTGATCGTACCAACACAAGAACAATTATAGAAATCCATGCGGACAAAATGGTTATCTGTTGATCTTTCCATTCAACCATATCCATTATTGATTTTCAACAATTCTTATGGATTTCTCCTTGCACTTCATTTGCGATGTAGTTCATATATATTATTTCTTGCAAATAATATTTATTTGTTTAAATTTATAAAAGCAGAAAACGCGCCAATTGTAACGCAGTCGATACCGATTGACAGACTAATGTTTCTTTTTATCATTCTGTCTTATGCATAATCATGATAATTAATGAACAGATAGTGATTTACCAACGGTGTCCGTTCTCATGCAGGGCTTTCGAATATTAACACTAAAAGAAGAATTACCTTGTTCTCAAAGATATCATTCAAGTTAACGTTGTCATGGTTATCAGGGCTTTCGAATATTAACACTAAAAGAAGAATTACCTTGTTTTCAAAGATATCATCCAAGTTAACTTTGTCATGGTTATCAGGGCTTTCGAATATTAACACTAAAGGAAGAATTATCTTGTTTTCAAAGATATCATTCAAGTTAACTTAAACTTTGCCATGGTTATCAGGGCTTGCGGATATTAATACTAAAAGAAAAGAAGAATTACCTTGTTTTCAAAGATATCATGCAAGTTAACTTTGTCATGGTTATCAGGGCTTTCGAATATTAACACTAAAAGAAGAATTACCTTGTTTTCAAAGATATCATCCAAGTTAACTTTGTCATGGTTATCAGGGCTTTCGAATATTAACACTAAAGGAAGAATTATCTTGTTTTCAAAGATATCATTCAAGTTAACTTAAACTTTGTCATGGTTATCAGGGCTTGCGGATATTAATACTAAAAGAAAAGAAGAATTACCTTGTTTTCAAAGATATCATTCAAGTTAACTTTGTCATGGTTATCATGGCTTTCGAATATTAAAACTAAAAGAAGAATTACCTTGTTCTCAAAGATATCATTCAAGTGTTGGCAGATAAACAAGCAAAGTAGATTTAAACTAACTGTCATTCAACACAAACAGATATTGAGATATTTACCTCAATATTTCGATGTGTACAACACACATCCTCACCAGGAGGGGCTCCATTGATGAACTGATGGAGTTGAATGTCCTGCTCTCGACCTTTGATGTCCTTATCATGGCTTTCGAATATTAACACTAACAGAAGAATTACCTTGTTCTCAAAGATATCATTCAAGTAAACTTTGTCATGGTTATCAGGGCTTTCGAATATTAACACTAAAAGAAGAATTACCTTGTTCTCAAAGATATCATTCAAGTAAACTTTGTCATGGCTATCAGGGCTTTCGAATATTAACACTAAAAGACGAATTACCTTGTTCTCAAAGATATCATTCAAGTAAACTTTGTCATGGTTATCAGGGCTTTCGAATATTAACACTAAAAGAAGAATTACCTTGTTCTCAAAGATATCATTCAAGTAAACTTTGTCATGGTTATCAGGGCTTCCAAATATTAACACTAAAAGAAAAATGACCTTGTTCTGAAAGATATCATTCAAGTTAACTTTCTCATGGTTATCAGGGTTTCAAATATTAAAACTAAAAGATGAATTTACCTTGTTCTCACAGATATCATTCAAGTTAACTTTGTCATGGTTATCAGGGTTTTCGAATATTAACACTAAAAGACGAATTACCTTGTTTTCAAAGATAACATTCAAGTTAACTTTGTCATCGTTATCAGGGCTTCCAAATATTAAAACTAAAAGAAAAATGACCTTGTTCTGAAAGATATCATTCAAGTTAACTTTGTCATGGTTATCAGGGCTTTCGAATATTAACACTAAAAGAAGAATTACCTTGTTCTCACAGATATCATCAAGTTAACTTTGTCATGGTTATCAGGGTTTTCGAATATTAACACTAAAAGAAGAATTACCTTGTTTTCATAGATATCATCAAGTTAAAATTGTCATGGTTATCAGGGTTTCAAATATTAAAACTAAAAGATGAATTTACCTTGTTCTCACATATATCATTCAAGTTAACTTTGTCATGGTTATCAGGGCTTTCGAATATTAACACTAAAAGAAGAATTACCTTGTTCTCACAGATATCATTCAAGTTAACTTTGTCATGGTTATCAGGGTTTCAAATATTAACACTAAAAGAAGAATTACCTTGTTCTCACAGATATCATCAAGTTAACTTTGTCATGGTTATCAGGGTTTTCGAATATTAACACTAAAAGAAGAATTATCTTGTTCTCAAAGATATCATTCAAGTTAACTTTGTCATGGTTATCATGGCTTCCGAATATTAATACTAAAAGAAGAATGACCTTGTTCTGAAAGATATCATTAAAGTTAACTTTGTTATGGTTATCAGGGCTTTCGAATAATATTATTAACACTAAAAGACAAATTACCTTGTTCTCAAAGATTATCATTCAAGTTTAAACTCTGTCATGGTTATCAGGGTTTCCGAATATTAACACTAAAAGAAGAATTACCTTTATCCGTGGATGTTGTACTCGTATTCGCGTATAAACCACTGCATAGATTAATGAGAGTTGATGCTTCTTCTTATTGTACCTTATACCACTCATTTTGTTGTTTGTTCTTTGAATAAAAAGTATGAAGTCAAAAAACGAAGATGCATGCATGTAATTTAGCTCAATTTATTAAGCAGTCAAGTTTAACTTATAGTTCAATCGATAAGGCGTTCGACTATGGTGCGAGAGGTTGCGGGTTCGAACCCTTGTGGTGCCTAGTAGTACGCTCTCGTGGAAAAATTGAGTTAGTTTGAAATTCCCTTGGACAAGCAATTTACTGCTAATTGTCTCGTTATAACCCGTACGAAACTCGGGGAGCTGATCCTGGTTGCGAAGGTTATTGTGGAATGTCTAGGGTGTGCGCTCTTGAAGCAGCAAAGTCCAAGAATTGTTGTTATAAATGGTTTGTGGAATGATGTGGGGCCGAAGTGGTCAGCGACAAGTGTGCTGAGGCTTGTGGATCAACGTCTAGGCGTTGTGCATGTGCGTAGCGCACTATAAATCACTGCGCTTATTTTTTAAATTGAAAATGACATGGAAATTATGATGGTGACGAAAACTATGTCTCTGACAATTTTCCACCCGTTAATGAGGTTTTGTAATGTGCTACTATTTGCTGAAGCTCTACTATGGCAAAATATTGACCAAACTTTACGGGGCAGTATACTATCAATCCGATATACATGCCTTTTACATATAAAGTATTTTCCGACAATTCTCATTCGAACAACCATGTCAGCCATGCAACTATCCACCCTTATTCTCACGATTCATTATTCCTGAAGCATATATATTTTCAAAAGATTCACTATCTTGCAGATTCATTCCGCAAGTTTGTAACCATTCAGGCTCAATATTAATTATTTCGAATGTATACAACTTCCTGTATTACAAATTACCATCCTTCCGTATTAAACTTTTGAAACAATTTGTAAATTTGTTTTGAAGATTTCACTCAGTTCACGTGTACTTATTTAGGAAAAATTGAAATAGCAAAAATTAGAAAAAGAAGTCGCGCTTAACAAAATATAGGATTTTATTAACGTGGCTAATGACAATGCAAGCATAGATAATGTTTGAATAATAATTACGGATTCAACGATATTGTTAATTGGGCTATTCCAGAAAATAAATGCACACCCCCATAGATGAGTAACTTTTCAATAAAAGAAATGTCCGGATTTCCAAGTCTGCTTTCTAAAAAACAACTGGAATTCCATTTGCCAATGTCACTTGAAAAAGCTTGGAAATCCAATTAAGTGAATGAAAAATCACGGAAATGTCCAAATGAAGTCTCAAATTGTGGATTTCTGATTTTGAACTATTTTTCTGCTAGATTTTTTGCCGTTGGACGCTTTAAAATCTGGATTTCCAACAGTCACGACTGGACAAAAGTCCGAAAGTCCGAACTCCTCTACAGGGGTGTGCATCTATTTTCTGGAATAGCCCATTACAGGAAGCTATACTGTAGAAGACAGAATAACCAGCATCCTATATTATTACAATACCCTCGTAAGGTATGAGACAACCAAGTTTCCTCAAATTTTGCTGATATTATATAAAAAAATATGCAGAAACGCGCGTAAAATCACAAGATACAATATGACAAAGCTAGTGCGAGTCATTAGCTAAAGGTATACACTAAGTAGTTTAATGCTATTCGCTAAGTCTGCCTTCAATAAAACAAGAGATGTACCAAGATGATTAGACTCGTTTGTCAAATTATGAATTAGCTTCGACGAAGACACATTAATGAAGCATTAATCAAAGCTATTCCTACGCACGTAGTCCCACATTTTTGCTATTCAATCAATCTTTATTATAAAAACATATAAAGAAGGAACATATAAGCCCAGGACACGAGCTGGAAAACCCAACTCAGGCAGGGTTAGACAAAACAACATAAAAAAAACCGGTTAAATGTAATATAGAGTACATATTTATATATATATTATTATTAATTAAGTAGGCCTAATTATAAATTACAATAACATAATTATGTGATGCGGCACATCAAAAGGGGGAACTTAACAGGTGAAGTCAATTTTGAGTTCAGTATTTCTGCTTCAAAAGCATCGTGCAAGCTTTTTAAAATGACACTTCATTAATATTTTTGCTAAAATTGATAAAGGCATTCATATTTTATATTATATAAGTGTTAAAACATCCCAAAGTCTTGTTATTTTGCTTATTTTTCGGTCTATCTTAATCTAAATCTTGAAAAGCATTTTGCCGCAAAGTCACCCCTTTTTATGTGCTGCATTAAATCTAGTTTATCGATGCGTCAAATTGTCTTTCTCCGTCGTTTCATCTTTGAATTTCTGCAAGCTCAAGAGTATACATGGTATAAGGGAATGAATTCCAGCCATGTTGTTTAACTGTAAATGTTATTAACAAAATAAAGTTAGCATTCCGCCCTGAATTCAGACAAAGGTAGCTTATCAGATTAAAATCAGATCGAATGTTACAATTCCGGAAGCTTCCGGATGCATGTATAATCAATATTGTTCGAGGAGTGAGGTTGTAGTCTGGTTTTGTTCTATTTTTATATCAGGCGAGAACCTGCATCATCGGACGAAAAAGGAATTTCACTTCTTGCAATGATTCGATTGAAAAAGCAATTTTAGTGAAAGTTTTGAAAATCCATCATTTCAAAAAAAGAATTATTTCTATGAAAAGGGCTAGTTGATTCAGAAACGCACCACCTTCAGAATCCGTCTTAAATCTCGCCTCTTCCCAGATTGTAGTTTTCTGTCTTCCAGTATTTTATCTGCTGTTTCCTTGTCTATACTTAAAGGCGCTCTATATAAATCCCATTTTGTATGTTTATGTTTTATTTAAGAACAACACGTCTTTAAGGGGTTGTTTGGAATGACAGGTGAGTCAGGGGTCAAAAACAAAATTTTTACCTTTTTGACCTCAGCACATGTGTATGTATGATCTGCCATACAAAAATTAAAAAAGCAATACCTCAAAGTATCATTTTTTAATGTTTTTTTTTATAATCACGCTTTTCTACAAATTTCATCTGTTTGTATTGGGGGCGTGTCTGTTGCCAGGTAGGCCTACATGACAGCATAGACACACGTTACAACCTTGAATAATAATACAGAATGACGTTATATTCTTCTTAACCTATCTTAGAACTGCCTATTATTTCAATTGTTATACTGTTCTGGTTGGTTTATTGCATATACTGTATAGAAATTATGCAATATGACGTCGAGCATGACAGAGTCATCTTCATTCAAATAAAATTCAGGTACCCGTAAGGTACCACGGAGCAATTCGCACGATAATACAATAAAACAGATGAAAGGTATGAATGGTTGTGGAATCGAATTGCAGACCTGTCCCTCTGTCACCTTAGAACTGCATCTCGTAGGCAATGGTAGGTAATAAACCAACCGGAACGATATAACAATTGAAATAACAGCATGTCTTGGTCTCAATTCAAGATGTGCAATTTGGACACACCTACTCGTTGGCTGATTTATACTTCAACAGTTCCTCAAAGTGATATCAGAAAAGCCACTATCTCATTGTTCATTGGCCCGCAGTATGCATCGCCCCGGGCACTCAACTTTAGAATTGATGGGTATATGTGCCTACATTTTGTACAAGCGTCGCGAAGTAGGCGCATATCAGTACAAAACGTTGGGGTTTTTTATAAAAAAAGGGTCAATTATGTACAATCAAAATGAAAAAGGGGTCATTGGGTATAATATTTTGAAAACTGAAGGTGCCTGGTCATCGGGTATAGTAGGCTTCAAAAGAGGGGCATATATTGACAGGCACATACCGTCACCTCTAAAGTTGATGCCCCCGGGTGCTCGCATTATATTTTGTTCATGGCTCGGCTTTTAAAACTCCCACACATCACAATAAGGCTATTGAAAAGTGTATAGAATAGCTAATGATAGACTGGTCCCTGCGATTAGTCGCGGACCCGAGCGACAATATAGTAAACACATCGAGTTTATAACACAAGTGACAGTAGTCGTGAATTATGGAGGGTTTCATTGAACTTCTACCAGCAAAATATGGAATAATACTAACACAAGACACCAATCGAGATGATGATACCAGCCATAATGGAAGGCTTGTATTTGACCTTCTTATGAATCCAATTTCGTGGCGAGAAGTTAAAAAGGTAATGTATATTTCAAGAAAGTTGGGTTCAAAAATTCCGTATCAGCTCGTATCATCAATTCCGTAAATATGGCGTATAGAGGCACAACTTGACAATAAACTGAACTATTTAAACGTAAAGGACGCACTGGATACACATAAATTTGTGTTTCCTTGCTGGCGGAATAGTTGTAAAACTCTTTTTTGTTTTTTTGTTGGACAATTTATGAATTATGATTGGCAAAATAGCGAAAGGAAATAGACTTTTCCAACCATGTAAAACTACACTGGGTTGTTGACATGGTCGACATACATTAAGACATACGCATGTTCCTAAAGTAGGAGGTAAGTACTATAATTAATTGTTTAAAGTGCTCAACATACCAGCAAAAAGTCATAGGGTCATCAGAGTACAGGGACTTTGTGAAATACTGGGTACAAAAATAAAGTGCGTGAGCCGATATGCAACATCAAATATAAAAGCCGATTTACATAATTTCCCATGACCTTACAGAAGTGATCGTGCTCAAATATAAAACTATAGAGTTTGGTCCTTGATATGCACCATCAATTGTGTACTTGTGATCAATATTGCTAGGCAAACAATCACAGCAAACATGCCAAAATCCTCCCATTTCTCCTCCATTTACACACATATAAACCCATCCCTTAACCCACTCGCTACTTGAACAACAGTGCTAGTACCAAACCATGCCTGCCATGCAGCTTAAAACAATAATTTCATTCCATCATATAATGCATAATTGCTTCTATCCCAGATGACATTAAGTCCTAGCCTAAACACAACGTTACCCATACGACGTACCTTAAACCAGAGAAGATGAGTTCTTTTCTATTCTCACACTCATAGAAATGACTTGTTCGCCTTGTTGGTGCAATTCAAAAGTAGTAAGTTTGGACAACTCAAAAATAGTGTAAAAGTTGCCAAAACAAAATTTATTTTAGTTATCCGAACTTTAAAAATGCTGAAAAAGCTCAAAAAGTTCCGTCAACTAATCAACTTTGTTGGCATTACTTAAAAAGTTGACGTAAGTCGTTGCGTCAACTTTTTAAGTAATGCCAACTTCTGAATTCAAGTTCAAAGAACCAATTAGTTGAGTTATTGTAACTCAACATGTAAGTTGATGTAACTCGTTCATATTAAGTTACTGGTACTTATTGTTTTGAGTTATTCCAATTTGGTACTTTGTTACTTAATTCACGTAATTGGATCATTTTCTGCACAATTAGCAGTATTCAAATATTTATTTTTGTAATCAGTGCAAAATGTTGTATACTATAGCACACCTCATGAAAATTATGCTAACCTAGGCTACTTTCATTTTCTGAGTTGTAACAACTCAATAAAGTAAATGCAAATGAGTGCGACCAACATAATGATATCGAGTCAGCTTTACTCAAAATTGTACGCGTTGGCATTACTCGGAAAGTTGACGCAACGACTTAAGTCAACTTACTATGTAATGCCAACGAACAATTTCTATGAGTGCATCTTCTCTGCTTAAACTTAAACAAACTTCGCAATGTCACTTTATTTTTTAATACTCCATCTACCATCGGGGTGACCACATACATGTATTACAAGTTGTCATGATATAGTCAGAGGCCATACATATTCCAGATGATGGGTCAACGATTAAAATACAAAATTAGATTAGATGATCTTGTGCAGTCATAGTTGTTTATGTTAACCTTGTGGTATTCGGCTGTCGTGAACAAGCTCACTAGGTAGGTTATGCTACAGGCAATGTTTGCCTAAATGAGATATTAGTATTACCATCGACTTGACTGAATGAGATATTAGTATTACCATCGATCTAACTGAAAACGGGTGAAATATGACATATTGTTTAAGGCACTTGTAACCAATTATAGATCTGGTACAATATAATTTCGTAAGCATATTTGATTTTCTATGGTTAAAAGAATCTAAACTCCTCAACAAAAGGTTGGAAAGATTTTTTCCAAGTAACTATATCTCATATTATTTATGACATGTTCATATCGTGTTGCATATCAATGGTGGCTACTTTATTCCACATTTAAAACAATCAGCTTTTTCACTACTGAGTATACACGTCTTGTGAATGTATTGGGGTCTCAAACTGAATGTGTGAATTGACCATTATGCTGTGCCTAGCCTCAAACAACACTAGTCACTACCTCAAAAGCGGGTGGAAAAACCATATGCGACCACAATAACAGGCGCATCCTTCTCTTACTGCTCACCTGTCTGGTCACACGTTGCTGTGGTTGTATTGGCTCTTCTGGCACGCAAAGTACAACCAAGCTGGTCCTACAAGTGTTCAATCGGTTGCGGGGGCGAGCGTTGTCATCTTGGAGGATTGCATTAGGTCCCAGATTGAGAAGATATGGGATTATATCTTGCTGCACAGAATAATGGTCAGTTTGGCACATTCTGTTAGAGACTCCACTACATTCACAAGACGTGTATTCAGGCGTGAAAAAGGTAATTGTTTCAAATGTGGTGTCATTGTAAAGGGGAATAAAGTAGCACGATATGAACATGTCATAAAACAATACAGAAGCTTGAAAAAACTTTCCAAACTTTTGCTGAGGAGTTTATTTACCTTAGTCAGTCGATACTAGACGCGGACGTAAGAATGACAACATACACAATGATATAAATACATAAATTTCTTGTCATCTAACAGTAAAAATGTTAAGAGGTAGTAACCATCACGATAAAGTGCTTTATCAAAGGGAAACTACGCTGATGATCGATCATAATAAATCACTTTATTTATTTTTCTGTTTTAGATTCAGAAAGAGGCCTGACTGGAACTGGGATGATTTAATCTAATTTATATTGCCTTATAACTACAATTTATAATTCCAAGGTACGTGCTATAGTATAAAAAGTTCACTTCTCTTCAAACGCATGTAATTCTTTGTAAGTAATTTCTTCTAAATAAGTTTCTACCGCATGTTTGCAGAGGGAAAGAAGATCCCGACTTTCAAAAAATGACTTCACCAAATGATTCTGAAGCCCCTAAACAACAAAGACTCTGTTATCATCACTACTGGCATAAGATGGAAAAAGCTAAAAAGACAAAATTATTATCATTAAATAGTAATTCTCTTCATGATTGGTAGATAATACGTGTATTGCATTTATAATGGAAGAGTGCATTAATTGGCAAATGCTGTATTAAAGTAGGATCTACGAATATCTTGCATGTATTGGGTTGAGTTCTTTGGCATGTTGCATCTAATCATTTACTTAATGTTTACTTGCTCTGCACGTATACATAATAAGGGTATATAAATGCATCTTTTACTAGTTTAATGCATTATGATGCATCTAGACAAACCTGATGACAATATGGCAAACAGGATGTCTAACAAACAATTCGGTAAGGGATGCAATAAGTCATCTTCTCTTGTGTTGATGACGTTACCAAACTTCTGGTTCCTTTTGCACAAAAGTGGCGTAATGACCGAGGGCAGGGGAAACCTTCTCTTCTGACTCGAAATATGGGTATAACATTAACAACATTTTGTTATTTATAACGTCTTTTTGGCATCTTTATCTTACAAAAATTAATATAATTTTTAGCATTGAATTTGCAATTTTTCAAGTGCTGCTCGCGAATTCATATACTTCTCTGTTTAAAATAGCAGATAAAACTGATGGATATAATAATTCTTAAATAGATCTTTTCTCAAATTTTTGTTGGCGCAAGTTAATCTGGTATAGAATATTAGGCCTATCATAAAGCACATGATTTCTGCGATGGTATTTGTCTGAGCCGCAGCAGAGACAATTTCCCCAAAGTGGCGACTGTTTTATTTGAAGTTATTTATCTCATTTAATTATTAGATCAATTATTTAAAAATAAAACGCACTTGGATGAATATGGTAAAGCGGTTCTTAATATTAGGAAAAATACTTCTTGAAGAAATCTGAAATGAAATGTACAGCCAAAGCATTCCAGGACTCGCTTGTTTTAATGACGTAAATAATGTTTTATAAGTGTCTTCAAGGAAATTCGAACACGATTAACTAGAGGAATTTGGTGTATATGCAAGAGAGTGTTTACCAATATCTAGTTATTTGCTGTATAGATACTTAGCTAGTCGCCCAAAGCGTGAAATCACTTAATTCTACCTCTAAGAACCTCTCGAAGATGTGAAATGTCGCAATATGAATATACCGCTGTGATTATGCCTTTTCCTTTTCTTGATTGAGGGGAAATCGGGGCCTTTCACAGTACTTCATTTAAGAACATACAATCACATCATATATAGGTTTTACTTAATTAAACCCAAAAATAATTTACTAAGTAGGAATTCTTGATGATGTACAGTATTTCCTACTAGTTCTTTACATATTATCTCATCGTATAAATGGAATAAGATTTTCTGTATAATGGGATATGATAGACAATTTATTTTACAAGGACGGGAATTGTTTACATTTTGAGGAGAAAATCAAGTTATGATGAATAATAATGGTAATAAAATATTAATACCACTTTGAATGTCATAATAACAAAATCAATATACAAATAACAATATGGTTTAATATCATAATCTTCATATAAATACAGAAAATACAAACATGATAAAATGTAAGTAATGATAACATTAAACTACAGCTTTGGCTTTAGCCTTATCGTTGTACTATATATTGCCGAATACCATAACTATACTAAACCGTCCACATCCCTTTGCGTTATTCTGTCTACAGAGGGCGTCGTTACTTTTTTTACAATGAAAACAGACCATGTAGACAATCTAGTCAATGTGACAATATCCCAGTTTGGATCGGCTATGTATTTTCCAGGTGTATATTAACCGTTTGTCCTTACAAACAAATTAAAAAACAGTCATGGAGTTCATCAGTGTCCTACCCAAACGGATTTAGAATGAAAAAATATTGTTTGGTGACATATTACAAATGTAAGTTATGTTTCTTTTCCTCCGATCCTAATGTCAATGAATAAAACAGTTTTCAACATCTTCACTTCAAATGATTACAATCAAAATTCTGTTGTGTATTTTTTACTTCTATAAATGAAACTTATTTACTTTGTCCATGTAACACTGACAGCAGCATTTCAGTGTTTTCACCTTTTAAAGAAAACAAATCATAAAACATTATAAATATTTAAAGTGTTAGCCTCTCGTAATAATACTGTATATTATACTTTTCTCGCTACACTTTATTGGGTCATCAATGCAGGAATTTCTTATTAACTCATCTCATTTGATGGAAGTAATTATATTATTTGTTATCAAGCTTCTTTCCTTTTTAAAAAAATATTATGTGTACAAGTATTATAGCTTCCGCATCGCATCGAATAACACCGGAGGCCGAAACGTCATTATGTAATGTGAACAGTGTTATTTTATAGTTGTAATAATAATTTCGACATCTGAAGAAGATTCCATTTTGAATTAGTATGCGCCTCAAAGTGAACCTGTTGACATACATAGAGAGGCTATTAACAGGTTTGGCGAGTTATTTCAGATGCTATAGCGTGATCCGGGAGCGTGATGCGTAATATTCGATTGTCATTATTGCAAGAAGCAATACTGAATTTGAAATTCACCATTTGGTGAAGTGTTGGTACCCAGATAACAAGGCTTTATTGGCCCAATATTGTTTTAATAGCATCTTATTCAATGATGGAGTGGTGGGCCTGGGTCAATCGCTACTCAGTAAAAATCCGCCCGGCATGGGCGTGTCTGTCAAATACGAGAAAACGAAAAGAGCGATTAATTGAGGCAGGATACTCGGATCCAGATACTACACCCTTGCAGAACAATAGCTACTATGTTAAGAAATTCAAACTTAAACGATGTGTGGATGAAGCTTTCAAACTTACACCTTTTATGGGTACACACCTGTAAATTCTTGCTCAATGACTAACTGTAGAAAAATGCTCCTTCTCAAACCTCATTTTCTTGATGTCAGATCTTCTCTGTACTTTAATTAAAAAAAAACTTACACTTTCTTCAAGTTTAATAGCTTGTGTGCCAGCTAACGTGGTTCTGAAATAGAACACATTTTATCGAATGTATCTGTTTTTCTAAGGTATTTCGTCACTTTGCCACTTTTCCATTTTCGAAATACTGATATTTTGTCCGGAAGATATCAACCTTTTGTAATCTCAATGGTTTTAATATATCGTTTATTTTTGTCTTATCTTGAATTGACATTTGGTTATTCTTTGTTTAATGATCAGCTTTATTTCAAATTTAAATTTCTGGCAAAATTAGTGACGTTCAAATCACAAAGCTTGAAATCTTCGTTAAGCCATTTTAATTCGAATAATGCTTCTCCATCGAGGCACTAGAGAATTCATTAATCTTTCCGTACTTGAACAGAGTTACACGCTTCTCCTCGAGTGCAATATGGAGGGAGAAAGAACCCATGCAGGACCATCTAAACTGTATCAAAACGATACACATCTGTTTTAAACAGTTAGGGGTCGTTCTATATTTATACAGTGGCATGAGAAATTTATTTTTCATTTAACACATAGCATTCCCTTTCGTAGTCCAAACAAATATTTCAGATTCTCTCCTCAAGGACTCACCCAATTTTCAGATTCCCCTAAAATCTACCAAAATATTAATCGGTACATTATTGACAAAACAAGCAATATAAATATCGTTAGATTCAGGGCTGTCAACTCTCACGCATTGGCCGTGAGTCTCACGCATTCGGTCACTTTCTCACGGTCTCACGCCAAGGTAGTAAAATCTCACGCCTAGGTAGTAAATCTCACGCAAAGAGCTGAAAAATTAGTAAAATCTCACGCATCGTCATGAATAATTTGTTGTTCCTACTCGGCAAAGCCTCGTTGAATGGAACAGTCCATATTTTTACCATTGTACTCATGAACTTTCAATATTTGTATAATGACAAAAATATCACAATAGCAAACATTTTTTCCCACGAAAGTACAATTTAGGACCAAATTTAAATGATGTCTATACACCGCCTACCAACCAATAGCATTTTTGTCTAAGTCATATTTTGTAATTTTGAGAACAAAGTACAACATATGGTTCAAGCATGCATTTAAACATATTTATTCACCAATCTTTGCATAAGAATAAATAATAATGACACAAATGAAAGGGAATAATCCGAAATAATTAGGGTGATTACGTAACTGATGCATGCTTGGACCCCGGGCTTGGACCACATTTTGTTCTAAAAATTACAAAAAATGGCAATTAGCGTAGCAGGCTGACGATATATAAAATATTTTTAATTTATCAAAGGGACATTTAAAATATTAAAGGGGCAAACAAAAAAGTGTGTAATGGTGAATCCAACGTGATGAGGACACATAATACATCAAGGATCAATAAATGATACAAGAGGATACCTTGAATATGAACAACTGGAAAGAAAAAGAGCAAGGAACGCCAACTCCACGTGGGGAAACAAGTGCACTAGAACAAGTGATGAAAATCACTGTGCACATACACATAAGTTCGATGGCCAAAAATTGCCAATTCCAGAGCCCACATAAGTATCAGGAAAACAGTACATCAAGTACACTGGAAGTGATGAAAATCATTGTGGACGTAGCAGACAAACAAAACCAAACAAACAGTTTTTTGTCTGTTTTTTTTTCTTCTTCTTTTTTTTTGTATTCAGAATGCAATAATTATGTCTGATGTGCTCTCATGTCCCACAAAAATATTGTGCAAACGTTGCTATCCTATCCACACTATCGAGATATTTTATCTCGATGGTCACACGCTATGATTATACCGTTGGGTGAGGACAAAATGTTGATTCAGCTATCAACTAGAGCATTTTGACCAAATAACTCTTTTTAAATACACTTTTTAATCTAGTGGCATTTTTCAAACTGGTTTTGTTACGCAATGTATGAGAGATAGTTAAGCAATTGCATTTTTAGTCACACAATTCACTAAAATACACGTTATCGTCACACTTTTCAAGACAAAAATATGTAGAGATATCGAAGTGTGTGTTTTCATAAATCTCCTTCCCTATCCCCTGAAAATCGTTTTTACGCCGATATTATGCATACTTTGGTATCTATCATAAGATTGCATCTGCCGACATCCGACCCATTGACTCACCGTTGAAAGAAACACCAGACATTACATAACTGCCTGGGTAATGACTTTTCCACTATGGGAATTATTTTTATTGCATGCATTTCTTTAAGACGTTTTGAGAAACAATACGTATAAGTTTGTATCTAAAACATCGCGATATAAACTGAGCTCAAAAAGAAACTTATAATTTTTTACAACTTGTGAATCACAAGGTCATATCTTAAAATACTGTCAATCAAAATGAACCAAAATTACACACAGGATTACCTTAATACTCTACTCAAAACACATGTCAGTAACCAAGCAGTTGTCCAACTGACACAACAGCAAAATGCACTGTCATGGGACAGCTTCCTGGACTTCCTTCACTTTCACAGCCCAACATTTCGCACCCAGGACAAAAAATCTGTGAGAATGCACACAAGATCCTTGCACAGATGATAAAACGGTGCTGCTTTCTGCTTTTCATACACTTTTTTCATGAAACAGGGCTGGGCTGTGAATGTGGTCCAGGAAGCTGTCCCATGTCAGTGAATTTTGCTGTTGTGTCAGTTGGATAACTGCTTGGTTACTGACATGTGTTAAGAGTAGAGTATTGAAGTAAATCTGTGTGTAATTTTGGTTCAATTTGATGGACAGGATTTCAAGATATGACCTTGTGAAAAATTATAAGTTTCTTTTTGAGCTCAGTTTAGAAAGCATTACAAGATATAGAGAAGTAATATTTTACAAAATAAGATTGATTTATTTCATGTGAATATCTCGCATGACCATGCAACGTGTGCGTAAGATATCAATTCAGGGATTTATATGCAAACTATTTCCGGCAACATATCACGTAAATGACCAATTCTGTCCTATAACCACGATAATATTGGTAAAGATTTCTAGCACAAAATATTCAATTAGTCCGATCAGCCTCGCGTTACGTTTATAGAATATCATAAATAATACCGGGGTACACATAAAAAGGAGTCTGTAAGGCGATAGCAAAAAGTAAAATAAATATTGAATATTTGATACTGAATTGCAATACGATTGAGGCTAATATACTGCATGTAATTTGATAATGAGTATGAATAATCCAACAGCACTTGGAATGCTAAAAAGTGACAAGCATGACTTGATAGCTCAATCACTTTACCTTTTTATATTTTACTTTAGGATATCAGAATGATCGTTTAAGGTGTCGCTAATGCTGTCCGCCTTTTTTGAATGGTTTAAACAACTTCTTAAAATTCAATGAATACTGAAAGCTAACGAATTACGATGAAGTAAATATGGTCAATTCTTGTGTTTAAGACGTTTTCTTCGTTGTTCTTGAGTATCTCTCTTGCTCATGTTCTAACTCTTGTCATGCTGATTACGTCCACAAGTACTGCTGTGGTCCTCGGCTGTGGTCCTCAAGAGATTTCGCCATCCATTCATCCCTATCTCTTGCCATTGATGTGGCAGCTGACATACTTCCATCGGTCCATTTCTTGATATCTTCAGCCCATGATTTAGTTGGACGTCTTTTTCGTCTGCACCCTTCCACTATTCCTTGAACAATCTGCTTTTCAATGACATCCTTTTTGTGACCGAAGTAGCGAAGCTTACTTTCTCTGATGATACTTCTCAAATATCCCGAGCTCGATATCAAATCTGTTCCAATTCTTTCACAACACCCAGTTGTTAACCCTGCTATCTTTCCATAACACTCTGAGAAGTCGCCTGTATGGTGAAATTTCTATTATTTTAGTTAATCACATTGTTACGAGTCGTTCAGAGGATGATTTAAGCACTTCCCAGCAAGTCTTGCGGTTAGCACAGCTGTATGTGTGAGTGAACATGACACCACTGCCCGCCCACTGCATACACACGTGCATGGTGAAATTTGAATTTTGACAGATAAATTTACAATAAAAACACCTTGAAAAGGTTGGTCGATTTCACATTTTATGTTATCTACAGAAGGTGTGAATTATTCTTCATGCATACATCACTTTAGATCTGAAATCGACCACGTAATAATGACACACGGGCAATTCTAAAACAACATCTTTTGCACAGAGTTCAATGGGATTTGAAAAGTAAAGTGGCAGTTGAAACTCTAGTGATAACACTTTTACAGTGCATGATGGGGCTTCCTTAAATCATCCTCTGCGAGTCGTTAATGACTCAATGCACACAAACCACACTTTATTTAAGTTAAGAATATCTGAATCGTCAATCAAAAGTAAAGTATGGTTTATAGCGATCTGATAATATAAACATAAATACGTGCACTTTATAATCAATCTAATACATATATTATGAATGTTATTTAACCAGTAGCCTTCTTCTTGTTGTTGATTACTAAGTTCTGTTGTACTTGATATATATCCTGAATCACTTGTCTTGCGAAGATCACAGTTCAGCGAAGTCCACTGAAAACCTTTATATCCTTTGCATAAAGTTCTCGCACAGATGACAATCTTCAAAATGGTGCTCTTTTCACCTTTCACACAAATGGTAAAACAGGCCTGCCTTGCATGCAGTCCCCCTGTTTCCACTTACATTGACAGATGTGTTGTTTCATAAACCAAAAACTTCAGCAAGTCGACAGAAGAATATATTCCTTTATTAGAAGAGGTATGTACTTTAACACTCTAGATCTTCTCCGTTATTACTGGATAGTAGTACATTGACTACATAAGATATGTCTGGTTCGCCATTACATTTCCTTAGGCATATGGACTCTAAGTACATTAACTAGCCCACAACAACACTGTTATAATCTGTGCCAAAAATCATATACATTTTCTTATATACCAAACACCAAAAATGTCCCATTATATTAATAACCCATTACTTCATTCACAAGTATCATGTATTACAAATACTACTACTAGGGCGAATGGTTTTCCCGAAACACAATGGCTCTCCACCCCATAGGTTTCTGTCCTGCATCGCTATCTTCTACCTCCAGTCCCTCCACTCCTGTGACTTTCTTGAGGCTGTCAATGTATATAGGTAAGAGCTGATCTCCCAGGCTTCTTTCTCCCATGCTTCGGTATATTCAGCTGACTATAGTTTGGATGATGGGTCTTCACTCCTATAGAGCAATGTCAATGTCTTGTTCTTCTCTCCCTGATTTTATCACTTATTTTTGGGAGATCACCATAATACATCACTTGTAATGTACTGCTTCCAGTGCACATTAAGAACCGTTCTAAGCATGCGGGTGTAGCAACCATCTAACTGTTTTGCAATTATTTGTATTTTTTTTTTAATTCCTAAGCCTAATTATAAATATTAACCTTTCACATTATAACACTTCTTGGGGTATTCCCAAAATGATGTGATATCAATTTTACATTCTCGGGGATTCCCCATCCATATAGTCTTGACTTTGTTTATTGTGATTACATGGGAAAAGAGATTCCCAAGTTTCTAGACTATCCCATAGTCGAATTTTATTTAAAATATGTTATTATTAGACATGATGAACCCATTCCGTTGAACTCAAAATTATACTGATGTTTATTAAAATTAAAGTATTCAATAGTAAAATGGTCATCATGGTCAAAAAATATCAGATGATTAGTGACAATAAAAGTAATTGAATGCAACATTATCTTGCATATTATAATGGCTCACTTTAATACTGAACAAGTCTGATTTTGGAATCTACCAGTTTATTGATAGCGAACCCCGAAAAACTTGGGAAGCTAACAAACTGAGGGAGTGCGGTGACTGAAAAGATCAGATACAGATGTGAAAATCTATCGGTTGCACACAAATCAATATAAATCAGAGTTTTATGCTTAAATGTAATAGCCAGAGTATGCAAAATGGGCAAGTGAACTATGGAGAAGTCTACCAAGTTTCATGCTATAGCTTTAAAATAAGATAAATGATCAAATTAAATTACTCTGGGCACTTCACAACATGATGGCTCAGGTCCATATGTATATATATCAATGTCAATAACTGTGGACAGACGAGTATATGTTTATCTGAGACTGCTGATTTTGACTCAAACGATATTTACACAGCCGTGACGTTAGTCACGGCTGTGTCTTTTTTCTTACAGGTTCTTTCTTCTTTCTTCTTTCTTTCTTTCTTTCTTTCTGCCGACCATTACATTTGCTCTAGCACTTACATGCTTACACCGATTTTGACCTAACTTTGTCACAACCATCATTGACCATGCCCCTACATGTCATATGAAACTCGTGGGGTCAAAGGTCACGCAGGGGTCATAAGGGTCAAAAACGTGATTTCAACTCAAAATGCTTCTTCTCTCACAGATTACGTAGGACAGTGACACCACTTGCACACATGCATTGTTATTATCTTGTGTCTATGGGGTCCTCACAGATTTGGGGTCAAAGGTCATTAAGGGGTCACTTCCGGTATAAAACGAAAAAACTTCAAATTTTTTTATTTGCTAAGAGAAACATAGGACAGTAACGGTATGTTCACACATAAATTGTAGTTACCCTGTGTATATGTGGTATTTTTTAATTTAGGGTCAAAGGTCATTAAGGGGCCACTTCCGGTATAAAACGAAATACCTTTAAAATGCTTCTTATCCCACAAATTACGTAGGACAGTGACACCACTTGCACACATGAATTATTATTACCCAGTGTCGATGGGGTCCTCACAGATTTGGGGTCAAAGGTCATTAAGGGGTCACTTCCGGTATAAAACGAAAAACCTTCAAAAATTTTATTTGCTAAGAAAAACATAGGACAGTAACGGTATGTTCACACATGAATTGTGGTTACCCAATTCATATGTGGTATTTTTTTATTTCGGGTCAAAGGTCATTAAGGGGTCACTTCCGGCCTGAAACGAAAAACCTTCAAAATGCCCTTCTGCCACAAATAACATAGCAAAGTGGTGCCACGTGCACCCATGCATTAACATTAGCCAATCTCTATGGGGTTTTCATATATTTTGGGGTCAAAGGTCATTGGGGGTTACAACACGGCTGTGTTCGTGGTCTTAGACCACAGCTAAGTCTAGTTAATATTCAAATCCATTTAAAACCTCTCTCATAATTTCCTCAGAGCAGACATTGAAGAAACTTGGTGATGGTATATCTATACTGCACCAAAAAAGTATCCTTTATACACATGGAAGAAAAATCCTAATTTTAAAACTGAACCATATTTGGGGAAATTTATTTGATTAATAGATGCACTATCTAATCCGGCACATTATGACACCCCATTAAATCCAATGTGACTTCACGAAGCAAAGCTACAAGCATTATTTTGTATTAACTACCATAGCGAGGTTAACTACCATAGCGAGGTAGAAAATGTACAAACTCTGTATTCGCTGTCGAAGTGACGTAATAAATCGGATTAACTACCATAGCAATGGATGAATATTACAAGTTTGACTATATCGCCCTGCACTACAAGCAGGTTGCACTCATCACCAGTGTATGTCTGCAATCATAGATTTAATGCAATACCGCTCTTTTCAAAGATACTTATCTTACAGGTGCGAGTGATCAGAATGATACGGTTCAATGCATAGGTACCGCGTGAACGTTGTAGTGCAAGGCGATATAGTCAAAAATTGTATTCATCCATTGCTATGGTAGTTAATCCGACTA
Organism: Amphiura filiformis; assembly: GCF_039555335.1. Taxonomy (NCBI): domain Eukaryota; kingdom Metazoa; phylum Echinodermata; class Ophiuroidea; order Amphilepidida; family Amphiuridae; genus Amphiura; species Amphiura filiformis. The sequence continues at coordinate 66,419,796 of NC_092633.1, read as the reverse complement.
TTACGTCACTTCGACAGCGAATATCCATGTTATATAAATTATAATGTCAAGAAGTAAAACATTGAAGTATTGGTTACTATACATACTTGTATTAGCTGGATTATATCACTTTTTACAATACTGATGTGAAATTTAACAACCTGAATGCGGCCTGAGCATCAAAATAGGGATGGATTAAGACAAAATATAAAGTCAAGTTTCAACCTAACTATTCAAATATGATTCATAGTCTGTATGATGTTATTGGAAATGCCCCCCAGGTTCCTATGTATCTTTTGCATGTTGAGAGTGTTAAAATACAGCATGATAAGGCAAAATAAACAAAATATAGATTTACTTAGTTTATTCAGGTATGTTGAATTAAACATTGCAGACGGATAGGAAATAAATCGCCTACAGACTATGATGAACGTAATGTTGTGGTTCATAACAATGGTAAAATCCAAGAGAATAATTCACAACAGTATTAAAAACTACAATGAATGATTCTTTTAAGAATGCAATTATTACACTATTGTTATCTTATAGAGAGCGCAATAATAATGTTGGGAACTTACACAATCGTATACTCACAAAGAACCAATCAAATTAAAGCTATATTTACATCATGGTAAATTTTTGAAACAGTTGTTTCTTCCCTTACCCATTTCAAACAATTTCGATCTTGAACAAACCTCGCGCATGTTAAGTCTAAAAGACTAAACATAGGATTATCTATTCATATTTAGAAAAGACACTTTCCGTCTATATGCTGGATGCTGGATTCTTAGATTTACATTGAAAATATGAACCCCTTACAAATTAGTCCCAGAACAACATGTTCCTTTGACATTATATGTGGTGATCTAATGTGAAACTATACACATCAAATCACATTTCTATCAGAATTGAAGTGCTCAAAATAATTTGGATCCACTGAAGAGTTTGATCACCTCTTGGCTTGGGATAAAGAATTTTTAACGTATCAATTTGAATTAAACAGACTCATCCCGCAGTAAAGGATAGGGCGCGTATATGCCTGATGAATTGTACTGACCTTAGCTGACCTTTTGGACTTCCTGATCCAGCCAAACTGCCAGTGTAGTCACTGGACTAGGAGGGTATTATTATTATGCAATACTCCCAGGACTGAAAATGTCATGACAACTATTATCACATCTAAAGCTACGAGGCTACCGGTATAGGCTTATGTCTATTTCCATGGCTACTAATTAGCGACTCAATAATAGCTCTTTGGGTATTTTACACCATTCATCTTTACTGAATTTAAACCATCATTGTCTGACATCGAATAATCAAGTGGACTTGCAAGCGGGCTTGCAAGCCAAACAAAAGTCCCCGAATTTTCTTTGTGTTTGCGTTACAGCATGTAAGTCATATATGAAATGAGATATTCTGTAATATCATAATGCCCATATGCTGTTGAGCCCATGAAGAGCGGAACAAGAAATAGCGTCAGTACACATATCTCGAATAACGTAGTGTCTTTATTTTTGTTTAATTCTCATTACAGATTTAAATCTGGTACCGACCAAGAACAAGACAACCTCGTTGACGCAATTGATCCATTCGCATCATAGAAAATCTACTCTTTAGCTTACTCAAAGTCTGCACGGAACAAACCTAAGTACGAGAACAGATCAGCATAATTGGGGACATAACAAAAACACTACACATGGCTGAAAAAGTATCTGATAAGTTTGTCTTAAATATGAGTTTCTTCGCCATGTCAATTATTAAGGAAGACCGTTCCATTGCTCATTGCTGATCCTTTTAGATCTAGACTCTATCGCGTCGTGTATAGCCCGTGATTTAACTCAGCAGTACTGCGTCACCTCGGGTTCGTCACCCGAATACGAATATTGCACACACATTTTAAAAACCAAATTGAGGCCATTTTGCCTTCGATATCCCGTAGCCTGGACCATTGCTGTGCATTTATCCATGTCAAGTTTCATATCAAAGCTAAAAGGTGTGTCCTGCAATTATTGTATTAGGCTGACAACTTCTTATACGATGTATTTTGTCGATAATTTTGTTGAGATGTGTTACGACTGATAAAACCGATAAGAACATAAAAAAAACCAATTTACCACAACAGATAGGCTATACAGCAAACACATTTTGCATTTTGTGTTCATTAGATAAATTGTGTATGACATGTATTTTTAATTTTCTTTTCAAACTCGAGTAATGTGAGGCAGCTTTATGCAATTATAAAATGTTGTGAAATATCAGTCGTTTTGGACAGTTTTGTCAGCTTTGGTCAAATTTCTTCTGTGACATTTTGATACAGCCTGTATTCATTATTAACAAAGCTTACAACCTAGAGATACAAAACGAAGACAGAAACGTACAGTAAAAAACAAGACACGGTAACAGTGGCTCAGTTCAAATTTGTTGTAATGGCTTTATATCCGAAACTTATGTATATTGTCCAGTCACAAGGATTGGTTGACAGTTATTGCTGAGTTACCAGTTTGATCGGCAGGTGTATTGACAATTTACGACACATAAGCGGCTTAGGCCAGCGTTTTGATTTCGTATTGTATCTATTGTTTGAGTGACAAAACGTTGAGCAGATACTGATCAGGCTGTTTTAGTATTGTTAATTACCAATACGCCTTTCAATCACACCTGGTGTCCCACCAATACCTGTTAATCAATCCTTGTAACTGGACAATAATCATTTGCAAACATTTTCGGATTAGCTATTGTCATGCATGACAAATGATTTGAGCCGAATCAGTGTCTTGGTCTTGACTATCAAGAATGATACCAGATCAATAAAAATATGCAAAGAAAAAAAGAAGAATGATACCAGATAATCTCAAACACTTAATCTATATTGCTCATTTGTTGATGTTTTATCTCTATATTCGATGTCGGACCAAAATATACTAGTTTCGACTGAGTTGTTAGATTTTGCTTAATTGTGGGTGTGTGTGTATGTAATCGTTAATTTTAGTAAAATGAAGACGAGATTATAAGATGGTTATACATGTTGATTGCCTTAATGATTGGAATAATGATGGAACTCAAGAAAGAAGATGCAGTGAGCGCGCTAAAATCATATAATATTTCATTGGTTATTGTAGAAGTAACAACTCGCATAGATATACGCTGGTATGCACTTCATATAGCCTACTGCTGACGAATAAGCAGCCTAAAGCAGGCCATGTATCGAGATCCGGCATGTAATAAATACGTTTTAATTTATGGAGTATAATCAAGCATAATATGATATCAATGGGTAATTCCTAAACTCTTGTTCTATAAATGTACATAATACTTTTAAATGTATAATTCCAAAAATGTACTTAACTTTTGATATCATATCATAGTTTGCAAATCGATTTTTGTAATTATATAAGGTAGTTTGTTCTGTTGGAGTTATAACAATAATACCATATATTTTATTATTGATATTGTTCTCTCTTAAGTTTAGTCTTTCACGGACTGTTATATTAGTGACAAAACTTTGGGATTTGAAAAATTCAACTTAAAAGATAAAAGAATTATTATATTTAGTCCTAAGGACTTGTATTGATGTTCCTAAATGTTTTGTCACTCTTAGAATAAGAATAAAATCTCTAGGACTTGACAAATATGACTTTGGAATAAATTAAGAGTGTCGAATTTGATAGTAAGTAGAATAATACAGTATTTTAAGAGTACACCGTCGGTCACTATGCGAGTCATAGCCACGTCTGATGAATCTAACCACTATCACACAGTGACAGGCTGCACCGGTATTGTGACAACCGACGACGTCCTCGTTAAAATACTCTAACTTATTATGAATTCCAGTCGAAAAAGCCTATCTACTTAATAGTAACTAGAATATAAATATATTAAATGAAACATTATTAATTACAACTGACATAGTAATGACTCCAAAGGGGTTTGAAAGGAAATGAGGTTGGGGATGTGCGGCAGATTCGGGGTGCATTTTCAGCCATTTCGTTTAGACTTTGGGGCATTTTCAGCTATTTTGGTTTATTGATGGCCCTCAATTTCATTTAAAAAAATTGGTTTAAGAAAGGGTGTTTCATCGTTTTTAACAAGCTTTTAATTTTGGGTGTTTTAGACAAATTTGGTTTAAAGTCGGGTAATTTTGTGGAGTCTCAGCCGCACATATTAATAATAATAATAATGATAATAATGATAATAATATCATAATAATAATAATAATAATAATAATAATAATAATAATAATAATAATAATAATAATAATAATAACAATAATAATAAAATAATGTATATGATAAAATAATCAAAGAACACAGCAAGACTTGAAGTTCAAATTTTAAAAGTGTCTGTATTTTGTGAGACTCTTGCAAAATATAGACTGGTTGAGCTCTGTATTTTGTCAATGAATAAGCGTGTCATGTCAACATAACCGGATCATCTGAGTGTAAACTTAACACGGTGATAGAATTCAAATTTCCGGATTGGGTTAGTGACAGCTTTCTGATCTAAACCGCCACGTATACATAGCATAAATTATGTGTATATAGCATGGTGAGTCTTAATTTAAGAATAATCTTGTTTGATTTTGTATAGATAACAATTATTTGTGTATTATTTATTGTCAAAGTGTGTATTTATTTCCAAAGGTGTAAATATGGCATTTGTATGCTGCGTGCTATTTTATTTCAATCTCATGGTCTGCATTAGAAATGTATTATTCTGTGGATTTGAAAGATTTTTCGTGATATTAAAATGGAACAATGACAGTAATAAAAATTTATTTAAAATACGAAGATTTTGGAAAATCTTAACAATATAAATTTTGTTTCATCACTTAATCTATCATATATACCTTCTACTAGTATCCCTGTGAATGTTAAGTTCACAACTTGTTCCACATTTCACTGAGAATAAAACTTCTTCTGTCTTTATATTTAATTTAAATTCGGATGTGCAATATTTAATTAATCAATGTGTTTCTTTCGTGCAATATGTTCAACCATGAGAAAAATAAGAGAAAAACAAAAATAATAATAAAGTAAAAATGTGTGTTCGTGTTCAACGTTTGTTGTGCGCTTTTTTGATGGTTAATCACTATTGACACCCCTGTTGTCTTGCGTTCATATAAAGTAGTTTTTAAAGTACTTTAATATTTTTTATGATACGGAGTTGAAACTTAGCAGAATGCACAATGCTGTTCATTTTCTGCATGTAACCTTTTTGGGACACTTAGCATCATGCAAAATGTGCAGGTTGTTTTCGAATATGTTAATAATGTCACAAAAAATCCGATTTTCTAGTATTTGTATTCAATCTGTGTAAACAGTGTACACAAGTTTAGGTGTTGCAAGTACGTCACTCTTACTAGCTATTAAAAACATTGAAAGTACATCTTACATATTTGCTAAGTGTTCGATGAATGATGGTGTGAAAATTCAGTTTCAATGAAAATTACTATTTCATTTTTGCTTCGATTAGATACCTTGTGTCCCCCATGTCTATCATATCTATGCTAGCCTGAAGCCTAAAGCCCCGAGAATCAGTTTTGAAGCTTTTGAAGTACATTTGGCTCAATTTGGTGTCTTCAGGTTAGTCATAATAGAATTTAATTCAAATCATATGCTGACAATTTGCTTTTTTAACAATCCAATACATGTATAGACCTTTGGCATATCATCAGTTCTTGGCATATCATCAATTTATCTAATGACGTGGGTGCATAAAACATGTGTAAAGGCTCAGATTGCATAAAATAAAGTTATTTCGACGTGTGTGCACAAAAGGTTCAAATCTACCATTCATTCTTACTGGGTTCTTGTTATGTGAACGTGAGATTTCGCCCATTTCAAGGTAGTTCTTAATTTATACAAGTTCAATGACTGCAACTTGTGTTATAAAATGATATATTTTTCTTTATTGTTTGAAATTATCATTATGTGACGAAACAAAACACGTCCATATTTCTATATTATGGTTCTATATTATTTTGAATATATATCACACATGTACAAATGACAACTTTGTAAATATAATGTAAGAAAATGGTTTCAGATCACTTTTGTTTAGGGTGCACATTAAAACCGTTATATCAAATTTGCTTGTGTCACTGAATCTTATTTATTTGTTTGTGAATGTTTTACTATAACCGACAAGTTGTAATATTTTTCAGGTTTCGATGGTATTCCTAGAAGATATAGTTTTGAAAATTAATTTCGAGAGTTTTTAGGTCCATTTGTAACGTTTACAAATGTACACCGGGTCGCTTACACCTAATGGAATCAGCCAAATTCTGAGTGTTATTTCTGTTTTAGTTTTGCTCCATGAGATCGGCTTAAGGCGGGTCAGAGGCAAATATCGAGACAAATAAAGGTGACACACAAGAGGAGTGATATGAGTTCTATAAGACACCCCACTGAGGCTTGATATAAGTGGTGTCATTTCCGATCCATGTGCATGATTTTTCTCGGGGGGGACACCCAAAACATTCGTTTTGATATGTTATTGACAATAATTCAAGAATCGCATGGAAATGTCAAACCAATCATTGGCTCATTTCCTATAAGATCAATGTATTTAAGAATTGCAGTGCAGTTTTTTTTAATAAAATGGTCCAAATTTGACAAATATGGCTCATGCCATTCCATCCGCCTTAAATGGATAGAAATTCAAAACATTCCTGACAGCTATACAATCATAAAAAATATGATGTATTGTTGGTCGAAGCAGCAACAAAAAAATGTAGTTCACATCATCTTGCGAATGATAGTGAGCTTTAGCAAAAATTGCATTGCTCAATTCATAGCGAGCGTGCAGAAGAATTCAAATATCACAGATATACTTTGGTAGGTCCTGTGGTTCTTGAGTTACGTTGTAAAGAGGGCTGAAACAACAACACTTTTGTAAAACGCACACAACTCATTAACAACAATAAATTAAGCAAGTTTTCAAAGTATATGATTTGTAGAATGAACTTTTGCAAACACCAAAGTGTTATTTTTCAATAATATATTGATTCAGATAATGAAAATCGATTTTTTGGTTGCTTCGACCAACAATACCTCGTATACCCTTAAGAATATTTTGTAAAGACAAAAATAAACATCGATGGACTTCACCAGGCACCCTAGAATAAGGGACTTATACGTTGTCCTCATAATTGTATGCTATCTGTCCAAGCGGTCAGAAATATTGATATTGATATATTTTTGTGATACCATCCACCACTCCACCAACACCACTTCTCCCTACGCCATACATAAATTCTGCTAGACCCATTTCCCTAAAATAAAATTATCAAAAAATTACACTTGGCAGAGGTGGCTGGTAAAGACAGTGCATCCTAAGATTAGCGCAAGGCATTTGGTCGCTTCTCGTTGGTTGCAGTTGGAAGGGGCATTAGTCCGATTCCGATAAGGTTCGTTATCAACCCTAATCATTAAACTAACCGCAACCATAACCTAAAACACACAAAACGTTAGTACAGGAAATCTAAAAGAGAGACTATTTAAATGATTGCAGCATGCAGAGTGACAAAATTAAGAAACAACTTGCTCCGAACATGCCGGGGGTTGTTCCAATCAATAGCGGCTGAGTAAACGTAAAAGAAACTGCCTTTCGAGGAATTGGACTTGTGAGAATACCAGAATTGGCTATTTCAAAAAATAAATGCACGCCCCATATAATAGAGGAGTAACTTTAAATTAAAAGAAATGTCTGGATTTCAAACTTTGCTTTCTGAAAACAACTGGAATTTCAGTTACCAATGTTACTGGGAAAAGCTTGGAAATGCAATTAAATGAAATTTAATGCAAAATTACGGATTCTCCAAAATGAGCCTCTAACATTGAGGATTCAGATTTTGAACTATTTTTTGCTGGATTTGTTTTGACTTTGAACACATTAAAGTCTGGATTTCCAACAATCATAACTGGTCAAAATATCTGGAAATACGTAACTCCTCTATAGGGGAGTGTTCATCTATTTTCTGAATAGCCCAATCCCGGCCAGGATTGGTGGTTACGAATGAAAAGTGCATGTGGAACAACAGGGCAAATTGATGACTGATTTTGGCAGCTGGTTGGGAGTAAAAGAGCCTTTATGTACTCCACACTTAGATTCATTGTGTATATCAGACATATTGCCACCAACACTAACACAAAACTTGCGGTATGACAGGTAGGATACTTGAATGCTGTCCCTTGATACCATAGTCACTTTCATACAGAATGTTGCGATCAATTGTATCAAAGGCAGCAGACAAACCAAACAAAACAGCAAGGTTTTCATCTGAGGCTTTCTTTTTTGTCATTCTTGACTACGAGAAATGCAGTCTCTGTTCCATACTTACATTTAGCAGACTTACATTTGCAAGCCTATAGATCAATTCTAAAGGTTAATTGTCTGGTTATTAATAGCTTTATTTATACATAAGACGTGAAAATCTCAGAGGTAGCTCAAAAACTAAGGAGAATCCCTTAGTACATCAACAAAAATTAAAGTTAAGAATAAAAATGATAAACTATACACGAACCAAGACCAGGACATCGAGGAAAGACAAGAAGTAAAACACAAACATAACCGAACGTAAGTACAGGAAATCTAAAAGGGACTGGTTTTTTGCAGACTGACAGACATGACAGAAGAAACAACTTGCTCCGGAGGTTGTTCCAAACAATAGTGGTTGAGCAATTCGGGGAATTGGACTTGTGGGATGACCGGGAATGTCCGGCCAGGATTGACGGTGAGCGAATGAGTACGGGAACATCGGGTCAAATTGATGAGTGATTTTGGCAACTGGTTGAGAGTACATTATGGAAATTCTAGGTCAGATTAGATAGCCTTTAGGTACTCCAAATTTAGATTCATTGTGTATTTCAGACACAATTACTATTATTACCAACACAAACAGAAAACTTGCGGTCTGTCATGTAGGATGTTGTCCCCTTGATACCAAAGTCACTTTCCAGTATACAGGGGGTAACAATAAAATTTGTACAATTTTGAAAATAAAATGAGACAAGTATGCCGCTTAATTTTTGGTTTGATATTTATATGTCTATCAAGATAATTTCTTTAGCCACCAGCTAAGCTTTATTCCAATAAAATCGACGGTATACAAGTGAAGATATGGCCAATTATGTAACCTAGTCTTAAAACCGCTTGGGCCACTTTTGTCTAAGTGTTACAAAAGTGACTGAATAGAGTTGAACCATGGACCAGTTGGACGATGCTCTTATACAATGGGGTATTCGAAGTGGTAGAAATGATTACATAATAGAATATCTCCTTGAGGTTTTTGAAAGTCACAACTCAGCACTGACATAACAACCCCATTTACTAGAAATCGTGGTTGCAGCTCAACAACTTCAACCAATTCACGTTTGAAGAGCATATTTTTATGGTTGTGACTTTCGGTAGCACAAACCATAAGATTGTTTATAGCTCATTTTCCAAACTCACGTCTTCCATCAAGGCATACAATTGCATAAAACTGAGAAGAATGTAGAATTTGTTAACAGACATGCTGGCAATAGTGCCCCCCGAACAGCTAGAAGCCCGGCTGAACTTGATTTCAAAATCTTATTGTTTTGTACTTATGGATCCAAAAACTGTTCTCAGTTTTACATATGATATCTTAGGGATATGAGAAATTACTTTATTTATAAAATAATTTGAACGAAATTTCATGACTTCATTAATAGATTTTAAAGAAATATCATATTATTATTAAGTTCGTGTTAATTATATTAAGAAACACTAATTATAATTCGTTTGTGGCAGTTCTTTGATGTTTATTGCACGATAAGCATTGATAAGCATATCTACGTGGTTCAAACTTGATATGCGCAAACATGGCAAAAGTGGCCCAACACGTTTTCTGGACGATTTAATTAATCGGACATAACTTTTGAACCCAAGCTAGTAAAGAAACCAACTAAACGGCTCCTTTTAGCCAAGATATTACTAATTGCATTGCATATAACATTTCTGTCATAACTCTTTTAGTTTTTCCCTGAGAAGTCAAATTTTATTGTTACACCCTGTACGTATCAAAGCAGGGAAGTGAGATAGGTCTCACATCCCTGATCAAAAAGCAGCAAAAACATAAAGCATTACTACGAAAACAGCAATAGTCAATATATGGACAAATCACTGGGTACTTTTAAACGTTGACATTATGAATTTATGAATTGACACTGCATAATGCTGTTTTGTCATGTTCGTGAAGCAGGAACTGAATTCGTGTAAGTGGAAATTGTCGCTTTTGTTGCAACTACACTCAAAGAAATGATTTGTTCGCCTTGTTGGAGTAAGTTTGGACAACTCAAAAATAGTGTAAAAGTTGCCAAAACAAAATTTATTTTAGTTATCCGAACTTAAAAAATGCTGAAAAAGCTCAAAAAGTTCCGTCAACTAATCAACTTTGTTGGCATTACCTAAAAGTTGATGTAAGTCGTTGCGTCAACTTTTTAAGTAATGCAAACTTCTGAATTCAAGTTCAGGGAACTTAGAAAAATAAACAAGGTTCAAAGAACCAATTAGTTGAGTTAACTCAACATGTAAGTTGATGTAACTCGTTCATATTAAGTTACTGGTACTTATTGTTTTGAGTTATCCCAATTTGGTACTTTGTTACTTAATTCACGTAATTGGATCATTTTCTGCACAATTAGCAGTATTCAAATATTTAGTTTTGTAATCAGTGCAAAATTTTGTATACTATACCTCTAGAAAATTATGCTAACCTAGGCTAGTTTCATTTTCTGAGTTGTAACAACTCAATAAAGTGCAAAGGAGTGCGACCAACATAATGATATCGAGTCAGCGTTACTCAAAATTGTACGTTGGCATTACTCGGAAAGTTGACGCAACGACTTACATAAACTTACTGAGTAATGCCAACGAACAATTTCTATGAGTGTACAAATATTTATTTCAAGTGTTTCGCCAAGTTGTTTTACGCTATAGTATGATGTCGCGTGCTATATGAGACGAAAGATGCACGACAGCGGCTAAAAACAATAGGCTTTATTCTCTGATTAATGGATGGTTCATGATTAGCATTGTCATTCAAAAGCAAGAACAAAAGCAATACTATTTAAGCACCTTTGCTAAATTAACCCACGACAAAAGAAAATTAAGTTTCAACGACAAGAGAAATTTAAATTTCCTTTCTTTAAATAGGGTTTTGAGAACAAAAATATTCAAGTTGAGCAGGAGAACGTATTTTGTAACAACAGATAAAGTACACGAACTTCAAATTCACACATGATATGCATGTTAGGGCAGTTTACGCCTATCCGCAAAACGATACGTCAACTGCTTATAAAATGAAATACATTGATTTTAAAACCCAATGAGTTTATCAAGTAACAGCATTCCAAAGTTTAAAAACCGCAACTTCGTGCTAACACAGTTAGGTTTCCTGTATTCTTAACCCATTTTGAAGACATGGGTATACCTGGGTATAGACCGCAAAAATGGTCAACCCCTTGAATTTGATACACGAATAAATTTTACTTTGCTATATCATGAATAATGTATCCTGGGCGTGGAAATCGGATTATATATGTACATACCTTCAGGCATACCCGTTGGGTGCTTTATTTATTCCACTGTCTCTGTGACAATTTCGTAAAAAGCATACCAAACTGTATATTTACGCCAGGAAGTAATTATTATTTTCATTTGAGCGGACTTGGCTGTCTAGGCATGAAAAGGTGACGTCAATAGTTAGTTGGGCACTTTATTTGATCTCATTACTGAAGTCATGGAAGTCGTCATTTTTTCCTTCTTGTTCTAGCCCCTGCTCCTCTATGATCTATTCACTATCGTCCTCGTCCTCAATGTTAGTACCAATCACAGGTTTACAACAGTTTAACATGCATTGAACTCTTATGTTCTTTTTATGACTCCTAATGTTTCGATGGCAAAAGTTAATTTAGCAACAGATTTACTCCAGATAATAATTGCCGAACTAATTTTTCATCATTTGCTTTAGCCTATGGAGTAACAGAAAATTTGATTAGGTATTCGAGTAAGCACAATTTGGGATCGCATACAGATTTTCAAGAGTATATATTTTGTTAAAGCTCTAACGGTGTTTTTATGTTCTCAATAGGCACACACACACACACACACACGCACACAGTGAATTGAAGAGAACAATAAAAAAATAATTCATGAAATGAAAAATTTGCATAAATGTAAAACTTTTCCGAGATAACTATGATATTTTAATGCCATGGGACGCACAGAGCGCCTCGATTTACTGGAATTGGGAGTAGCACCATATTTATTTTTAAATCAGGAAGATGATTCTAGAGATGCATATCATTAACAGTTTAAGATTGAAGTAAAATGGTAAAATGTGATTGTTGAAATTCTGGGTAAAAAAAAAAGATATCGTTTTCTGTACAATATCCTTCTTTTATAGTTAATTTGGTGATTCATAAAGCCTGTGGATTTCACAGACAAGTTGATCAGGTTCCAAAGATGTATTGCTTTTGTTGCGGCATTCTTAGTATAAGCTACCATCATTTTTTTTCAAAATTAATAAAAATCTTAGTTTATCGTCAAAAATATTGGGTTTTCAAATCGAAAACCTTGGATTTTTCGTTGAAACACTTGGCTTTTTGACTGCAAAGCTTGGATTTTCAATTGCAAAAACTTGGACATTGAGCATTCCACAGACACGCGTGAGTTCCTCAATTTACTGGAATTGGAGTATTTATTTTTAAATCAGTAAATATGACTCTGGAGATGGATTCTGGTTCAACTATGAGATTTCGTTTCTGTACAATATCCTTGATAGTTTATTCGGTGATTTATAAAGCCTGTGGATTTCACAAACAAGCTCCCAAGGCATATTGCTTAGTCCATTTAATCAGAGATCCTAAAATTAGGATCTGTGATTTAATCCAACACCTCCAAAGGAAAGACGTATCAGTTGTCCCTGGTGAGTTTTATATACTTCATTCATCAGAGCTCATAAATATGCCCTGGCATATGAACGCACACTCTGGCTAAAAGAATTGCAACATCGCTGAAAAAAAAGAATACATCGGTAAACTGTAAGTTGAACATTCATCCAACATCCTGTCGATTTCACATAGCGTACTAGATGACAATTTCTTTACATGAAATAAGTAAGTAAGATCAGGTTCATCAATGGCCGGATCAATGTGGATGAAAGGTGTTAAAACATGCAGTGAAACACAGATTGAACCCTTGTGTTATTTTTTATGACTCCTCCTGTTTCGATGGCAAAGCAAAGTTAATTTAGCAACAGATAATAAATTGTCGAACTAATTTTTCATAAGTTGCTTTAGCCTATGACAGAATATTGAATAGGTATTCGAATAAGCACAATTTGGGATCGCATACAAATTCTAAAGTGGGTTTTTTTAATGTATGTTTTCAATAGGCACATATATACAAACACGCGCAGACAGTGAATATTGAAGAGACTCGTTTAAAGAACAATCAAGATGGACGGAATGGATAATTTGCTAAAAGTCTTTCGAGATAACTCCCGTATTTTGATGCAATGGGAGGCATATTCCTCGATTTACTGGAATTGATATAGTACCATATTGATTTTTGAATCAGGAAGATGACTCTGGATAGAGATGCATATCATTAACATCTTTAAGATTGGCGTAAAATGGTAAAATTTGATTGTTGAAATTCTGGAGGAAAGTATTGCAACATCGCTGAAAAAAGAATAAATCGGCATACCGTAAGTTGAACATTCATCCATTATCCTGTCGATTTCACATTACGTACTAGATGACAATTTCTTTACATGAAATAAGTAAGATCAGGTTCATCAATGGCCGGATCAATGTGGATGAAAGGTGTTAAAACATGCAGTGAAACACAAATTGAACCCTTATGTTATTTTAGGAACTGTTTATGACTCCTCATGTTTCGATGACAAAGCAAAGTTAATTTGGCAACAGATTAAATCCAGATAATAGCCGAATACAGAATTTCAAGAGTATTTGTTAAAGTTCTAAAAAGTGGGGTTTTTTTATGTATGTTTTCAATAGGCACATACAAACACGCGCAGACAGTGAATTGAAGAGAAAGAACAATCAAGATGCACGGAATGGATAATTTGCTAAAAGTCTTTCGAGATAACTCCCGTATTTTGATGCAATGGGAGGCATATATTTCCTCGATTTATTGATTACTGGAATTGGTAGTACCATATTGATTTTTAAATCAGGAAGATGACTCTGGATAGAGATGCATATATTAACATCTTTAAGATTGGCATAAAATGGTAAAATTTGATTGTTGAAATTCTGGAGGAAAGTATTGCAACATCGCTGAAAAAAGAATAAATCGGCATACCGTAAGTTGAACATTCATCCAACATCCTGTCGATTTCACATTTTCGGACTAGATGACCATTTCTTTACATGAAATAAGTAAGATCGGGTTAATCAATGGCCGGATCAGTGGAGGATGGAAGGTGTCACCTGTGGCGACTATTCCCGTGCTTACAATGGCGGAATAATGGAAATCCATTGGAGGCGAAGGATGGATTCTCCATAAAATGTCTAGTTGCCTTTACGATGGTCGCCAAATGGTTCCATTAGTTTCCGCAAGCTATCAGGAAAATGGTTAACGAATAAGAGGGTTGCAGGGAAGTGGTACTAGGACGAAAATAACAACAGTCAATGGGCGACGTCTGCGTCGCATTTATACATTATAGTCACCGATACGTTTCCAAATATTTTATTATGCGTGAAAACGTTTGGAAATGACTCAAAAATCAAATTTTCTGTTATGATAGACATGTATATGAAGAGCTTGTTTCCAAACCATGTAAAGTAAACAGGCACATGTTTCCCATTTATTTGTGTGATACAATCACAAATACTTTGACAGGTTTGACATTAGCAACAATGAGTTGTGCCATCAATAAGCCATTATTTACCACAGCAATGCTGCTTTAACAATATGCAGACTATTGTTCTTATTTGGGAACCAAAGGCCTCACACATTATTGTTACTGTGCATCCATCCACTGTTTGCTTCGTAATGGTGCATCCAACTGAAATTACTATACCTATAGCATCACAACCCATTGCAACTCGCACAGGTAAATCAGAAACATATGTTTGTAGACTTAACATGGTTTGGAAACAAGCTCTTCATATATAGAGACTGTTGGGAAATAAGTTTTTCATCACTTGACATTTGGTGTTCAGAAGAGAACGTTTAGCCGTATGTCTTATGTGCAGACACACAACTTATAATTATGGTTTTGACAATTTTATGGCGCTCCAATTATTTTTCTGACTGGCCCACATGTGGTATATTACTAGTAGTTCCTCTGACCACAGATATTGGTTCCAATATCTGTGCTCCGACAATGTGTCTCAATGAGTTTTGAAACATACTCGTATTGACCATAAAAACATAATACCGTATCTCAACACGCGATATTCAAAATTCCCAAGACGTCGTTGCACTAGACAATTTCGGAGCGGGAATTGTGAATATCGCGTGTTGAGAGCAGGCTGTTATTATTCCTTTTTATGGTCAATATGAGTTTGTAAAACCATGTGAATTGTGCTTGATAATTATTTTCCTAACATAAGGCACAATGTGATTGCTGGCGACATCCATTAACAATAGTGGAATTTTATGCTTTCGTACTACTACGGACTAATTTGCATGGACGCCGGGGGGGGCACTTGTATTTCAAGGCGGACACCATGCTCGTTTAAAAAAACAAGTAAAAATGGTTGTTTTTTAGCATTGGGCAAGTACAGTGCTGTACCTGTTTAGGGTGTCAAAAACGCCAAAAATCAGGAAAAAGAGTATATATCTGTATAAATATATACTTTGATATATACTTTGATGTGTAAAACCTATTTCACCGATGAGTAATCAGAAAGTAAAAGAGTGATTTATATTAACAATAGTGCAGTTACTGCATATTGTATCCCTGAAGAGTAATGCATATCATTTTGTAATATTTCAAGTCCTATTTTCATGAGATTTCGCAATCATTTCACACAGTCCTACCTACGTTTGATTTGCATCAATACTGTGTACCAGCTCTTACACTTGACCAATCATTTCCTTCCTTTGATTTTGGAGATAATTAATGTCATTTGTTATAACTGCTTTTTCATTTTCGACAGTCGACATTTTGCAGAATAATTTACGTCCCTTCAAGTTGGAAATTGGAACGAAATATTGAACATGACAAATATTTGTACTCATAAATGGAAGTCGCCGAGCACATTGCCAGACATTTTATTATTCATGAAAACGTTTAGACTTCGTACACTCGATAACATTTTTTCTGTTGGCAGACATGTACATGCAACCAGAGGGAGACTATTGGGTCAAGTTTTCCATCACTTGGTATTTGGTGTTCAGAGGAGAACGTTTAGCCGTCTGTCTTGTGTACACACCCACTCCTATAATTATGGTGTTAAACATTTTTTATGGTGACCCAAATATTCTTCTGACTGTCCCACGTGTGGTGTATTAGCATGATTAGACGAGTCAATTTAAGTAGAATAATGGGCGCACCTAGACAAAATTGGAACACCAATGTTTTTGCTTGCTAGTGACTCTAAACACCCTCCTGAACAACATATCCAAAAATAGACTTCTCCGTAGTCCACTTGCCCCACAATATTCGACTTATTGCATTTAAGCTTAAAAGCTGATTTAATTAATTTGTGCACAATTGATAGATTTTCACATCTGATCTTTAGTTCAGTCACCGTACTCCCTCTGTTTATTAGCTTCCAATTTTTTAATCGGGCCTTCGCGAATAAACTTGTAGATTCCAAAATCAGAATTGTTCAATATTAAAGTGAGCCATTATTCAAGATATGTTGCATTCAATAACATAAGTATACTTACTTTTACTGTCACTAATTATATAAACACTTTATGACCATTTTACTATTAATTATAATACACATCAGTATAATTTTGAGCTCCAACAGGATGCGTCATCATGATTAATAATAACACATTTTTATTTAAATCAAAATTCGACTATGGCATAGTCTAATCCAAAAAGGACAAAAAAGGACATAGATTCTGAAATCAGCATAACATTGATTTAATTCTCTGCGCTCTGTTATAGCATGGAATCGCCATCATGGTTTTGGAAGACAAAAACATTAATTTGAGAAGAAAACAATCATCATTCATTATCATTAATATTTGCGAATATAAAACCTACAATTATAATGGGTGAAGCTTATGAAGGCAATTTGGAGATAACAAATCTACAAAATGAATCCGCATCGGAAATTCTACATTTCTTGCAGTTGATGCGACAAAAATGAGACAAACACAATTAGAAAAGAACCTATTGGCGCTCTGTATTCTGGAAAAACTGAAAAAAAAAAAAAAAAAAAATCAGAATTTGGTAAATTTATTGTAATTTTGAAGTGAAATAATCCAAAATTATTGTGTTTTGGTTTCTTTTTCGTCAAATCGGTATATTTTCGGGTGTTTTCGAAATCCCAGCTAGCCGCACATCCCTACTCAATTCAAAATCAAGCACTCCGGGAGCTGGCGATGATCAGACCGGCTCCACCGATTTTTGTTGCGTGAAAATTTGTGAAGCTCTGTAAGGTATAAGCAGTTAATTTTATATTTCGAGTATTGCACATTCTGACATTATTTTTTTCATGTAAAATTTCATGAAATGTATCGGTTTCCTTCTTATTTCTTAATGATTTTATCGATAAAATGAAAAGTGGGTTTCTTATAACATCCTTCCTTCCTAGCTCTCTTACTTCCTTCCTTTCATATGCATTCTGCCATTTGGAATTTTCAGATACATTGATTTAACAAAAATTGTTTCCTGTAACCCAATCGTGTTTGGAAAAACGTAACTTCCGACATTTTCGTGCAAAAAGGTTCTTTTTGTTTCAAAATAGTCTTCTGATATAGTTTATCTGTAACAAGCAAAATGAATTAACAAGCTAAAAATAAATCAATGTGTAGTTTTATAATATTAGTCAAAAATATTATACATTTTTCAAAAATACAGAATCAATGAAAAGCAACCCTCAATGGTGCACAAACGTATATTATAATTTTCGTATTTCATAATAGGCTATAGACAATTGATAAGTGCAATTTGACACATATTGTGATCTGCGTTTTTTAGGCCACCCGACCCGCATGAAACTGAAAATAACTTTGAATGGAAACATATTGTAACGTAAATCATGTAAATAAATAAAAAATAAATAAATAAATAAATTTAAAAAAAAAAAATAAAAAATAAATAAAAAAAAAATAAAATAAAAAATAAAAAATAAATAAATAATATTAATTAATTATTTATTTAATTAATTAATAATTATTAATTAATTAATTAATTAAATCGGGCATTCGTACGTTAAACGAAACAGTATAAGAAATGTTGGATCTTGCTAAAATGCAGTTTAATTAGCTCGTCTAATGAAACATAATATTATCTCGCGACTGAAATTGCCTTCCGTAGTTAAGTCACGTGATAGTTTCGCTGCCAGGCCCTCGGCGCAAGGTTGGCGCTAAGAGCTCATTCTTCGTCAGTTTATCATTCAGAGTGGACGTAACAATTTTTCCCACCCACCACTCCCTTTATGTCAGGGTTGATCTGATTAAAATTGATCAAAATAGTGGACAGGGCGTAAAAATGAGTATCGCAAGAGTGAAACAAATCATATAAAGGTCTCGTCTTTAAGTCAAAATGTAATTAAGAATGAAATGAAATCAGAATATGTTGCATGTCACGGTTCTTTGTATTGCATAATAGTATGACTATATGGGTGTACGTGTGCGAGTAGTTCACTTCAGCTTCAGTTTCTATCTCAGCAACATGTTCTATTCCGTTACGCAGCTGTAATATTTATTCTCATTGAAATAGTGTGGTGAAGTTTGGTTTCTTCCTCAGAAGCATTAGTAAAATTGATTTAATTTGTGTCATTTTGAGTCTGGAAGGAGAAAGGAAAACATAATTGGTTGAGAGCCCTCGGGTTAGAATAATTATACTGATGTTCTTTCCGTGCGTAAAAGTATGACTAAGGTGTGAGAGTGCGTGAGTAGATCATTCCAGGTTCAGTTCTAATTCTGCAACACGTTTTATGCTGTGGCGCAGTTATAAATATTCAAATACCGTTGTAAAATAGTGTGGTTAAGTTGCTTCTTCTCAGAAGCATTAGTAAAATTGTTAAAATTTATGCCATTTCAGTCTTGGGCGGTATTTGGTTGATGAATGTTGTGTATGGCGGGAAGGAAGGAATCAACACCAGGTTGGCATGGGGTAGCTAGACAGGGGCCAAGTACTATGCCCTCAGATTTTTCTTGTTCAACAAAATATAAGTAAAAAGGAAATATTGTGATCGAGTTTTTATGAGGTTGCGCAGCCGGCTAGTTATTGCGTTGAATTCTAGGGTAGGCTGTCCTATTCTATTTAGAGTAGACATCATATGTATACGATATCATAAACTTTCAAAGCATGGTAATGTGGGTCAAGGAATCTGGGACAGTTTTTTGGATCATTTTTCTAAAATGATCAATTTAATGTACATAATTATACATATATTACATTAATAAATTCTATTTAGTCTTTCCAATCTTCGTGGGTATTTGCCTACTAGAAGATTTGGCGTTGGTTTCTGCTGATGCCCACCATGTAATCTAAATATGAATATAATATGAAAATGAGAAAGGGGTCAGCCATTTAATTTCTTTTGATATATGTAAGTCCGCGGCTTGTTATATTGTCATCGTTAGATGCAGTCTTTATATTCTTCCATTGTTAGATGTAGTCTTTATATTTTCTCTATCGTTAGATAGTGCATTCCCTGTGTGTTAAGGGAACTTTTGGGTTATAGGCGCAACTGGCTTTCGAAGTAGTTGTTTGGGAGGCTCGGTCGGGTAATTACCGCGAGCGAAAAAGTTGACCATAAATCAATAAATATTAGCTGGCTGATTCAATGAATTTTCTCAAAGCATTGCATGAATAAATTATGCGTTTTTTCTGAATGACTGACAAGATGTCCAAAAATTGGTGTAAGGCGTTTCTTTATTTCAGTGTCTAGGGATAATGTCCAACCATTGTGTGCGGATAAAGTAATCCCCCTTATCGCTTCTGTTTTGGACATTTTTAAAGCAATAATTTATACAATAATAGTGAAAACTTGTCAACGAATGGTTTCAATTTGGGCCTTTTATTTAACACATTTTCTGATTTTTAATACTAAAATTGTATACAATAATAGTGCCAAAATGGTCCACCAAATGGCTTCAGTTGGGCCTTCAGTTTGCAAAAGTTTCTCACTTCTGAACGGGGAACATCCCCCTCAGACACCCAACTTTTCATTTCTGCTTTGGACACCCAACACTATGATGTTCAAAGCTACAATAATTTATACAATAACTGGCGTATGCTCTTGCATATAAATCACACATACAATAATCAATGATCTTAAGGGGGTACTACACCCATCGCATTTTTTTGCGGGTTTTTTGCATTTTGTGAAGAAATGAGAAAAAAAAATTGGTCAAAGTGGTATGCAAAATGAAGGGCAAATCTTCTCGTTCTATTGGTGGCATCGGTATCGATGTAGCTTACATGCTTTTAAAGGACATGCCCAAAAGCGGTACATGGGGCACTTTTACAAATTGGAGTATATCTAAAATTTCAGAATTGCTACCGTGAAACCAGTCACACGCACAAATTAAGCATTAATGTCAGACCCTAAAAGTACCAAAATATGTATTTTTTGGAAATGCATTAATTATGCACAGCTTTGAAAACACATGCTTGGCATCACTTATCATTATTAAAGAAAATAAACTTTTTTTTCCCTTCCAGTTGACAATGATATGCAAAATTTGTGTTCGCTAGCCAGCACATCTGTTTCAGGTTTGAAACAGTAAAATCTTAATGATAAGATAATGCTTGTTTTTTAGTTCTAGGCGATTTTTAGGGTCGCCATCTCAGTAAAAGACAAACACTGAATACAATGTAAACGCTATCACAAGTACATGTGTTTGGCACAAAAATGTTAATTTGTCGCAACTTGTTGCACAAAATCAACTAAAGTGAGAACGTTCACAATGTATGTTGGAGCATAATTAATATGCCACCATTTTTACTTACATCAGAGAAGACAATCCTGTATATTTCACTTGAACAATTCCTGCCAGATGATATTTCCGAGTTTGTGGAGGTCGCCATTATAATTTTGTATTTTGGGGTTGGGCGATACCGCCGATCGGTACTGTGGGTCGATACGATTAATTGGTATCGGCCATACGATACCGGTAGGCTACTTTTGAATAATATAGAAAAAATAAAATGTATTATTATGAAACGTATTGAAAACAAAAATATTCGAAAATTTAAAACAAATAATTATAAGCAAATATTCTAATCTTTCATTCTCGACTTCACGCCGTGGGGGGGGGGGCACTCGGCAACTTTGGAGGTGACGCGCCTGTAGGGCTGGATAAGACCCCTTTTTCAGCATCGCTGTCACCCAAAGACCCCATATTTTTTACAAACACATGCTCTGTCACCCGAAG
The DNA here is from genome assembly GCF_039555335.1 of Amphiura filiformis. Lineage (NCBI taxonomy): Eukaryota > Metazoa > Echinodermata > Ophiuroidea > Amphilepidida > Amphiuridae > Amphiura > Amphiura filiformis. Next base: position 66,398,244 of record NC_092633.1, on the reverse strand, counting down.
ACCCCTATTTTCCCCAGGCGGCGAATGGCATGATCGAGCCGGCAACTTGTGAAACCGCCCGGCCGTATGGCATTTTCCATATACCGCTACTTGGTTAGTTTTGTGGGGTTCATTATCGAACCCCAACGGTTTAGCTTGTATTTATATTATTTATTAACATAGGCCTATTTGTTTGTGATATTTCAATCGTTTTAAAATTTCAAAATAATCCCATTCAATTACACGGTTGAAGATGAAAATTTACTGAATTTAGAGAATGCAATGCGACCACCACCTGATTTTTCCATTTGATCTGTCACCCAAAGACCCTTACAAGTTCAATTTGAACAGCAACTTTCATTTATCACTGATTTTGTTACTTATTTTGAAAAAACAACAATGAAATTTGAAGCCATTTAGAACTAGAAATTCGATTATCGAGGTTTTTGCAGCGCTGTTTCGGCTCTCACCCAAATATTCCATATAAAAATAAGGTCATGTTCTCACCCAATGACCCCATATTTTTTAAATTTTGCTCTCACCGAATGCCCCTTAGTGCGAAAGTGCCAGCCCTACACCTATAATCCATTTCATATTGAAGTGCCCCCCGGGACTTCAGGTAGCGAATAAATTGTGTGGTATAGTGATTTAATTCCAATGGATTGTCCCTGGATTGTCTATGGATATACTCAGCGGCATACCATGCGTGATATGTGCGAGATATTTCGAGTGATAGAGGTGAAGTTTATGATGTTGTTTTTTGCAAATTTCCAATGTTTTTCGCCTCCAAATGTATTGGGAACTTTCATAATGATTGCATATTAAAGACCCATTCAGTGATCCCAGCGCAAGTGTAAAAAATTAAAATTGTTTGAAGGATAAGTCATTCAAATTGTCATTTGGTTTTTTTGAAATGACAAATTTGGAAAAAAAAAGAAAAAAAACAGCAGTATACTGACGAAGTTGAAGCCAGTGGCGTAGCTGCCAAAATTGCCTGTTTGGGCCCCGCCCTGGCGCTATTTGGGCCCTCGCCCCTAGCTCAAGGAAAAGGAGAGAGAGAGAGAGAGAAAAAAAAGGAGAGGAGTGGGGGGGGGGGAGAATGGTACTATATAATATCAAAATGTGTTGCTTTTAGGGCGCTAGCACCTATAATCTCTTTTTCTCTCTCTCTCTCTCTCTTCACTTTCTCAAACCACCGGAAAAAATTGGGTCAACCTTTTCGGGCTGTTGAGGAAGGGCAGCTAAATTTTTGTTTGGTGGATTTGGGCCCCGCCCCATACAGGTTGCCCCCCCCTGGAAAAAAAAAATCCCAGCTACGCCACTGGTTGAAGCCCCATTCAAATACACAGTAGCTAATTTAGATACTATCAGTATCTAAATTACAGATTCGTGTAAAATGTGTTTCGGCTGAACCACTCGCATAGGCTATGTTTAGCACATCTATGACAATGACAAAGGTACCGAAATCTGAATTTTGATGATTTTTACGATCGTCTGGATGAGCAAATCACTGAATGGGCCTTTTAATTATTTTATCATTTTGGAAGAAAAAAAGAAAAATCTAAAAATTTAAAACGATCGTACATTAAGGGCTGGGGTATGAACGTTTGGACAGTATTTATTTTTGGGACATTAGAGCACATCAGACATGTCGAATTGCATTCTGAATATGAAGAATGTCATTCTGATATCAAATAATTTTGATTTTTGAAATTCGCAATTTAATACACATTTTATGGCAAATCATTAAAATTGATATTTTTGATATTTAACAGTACTTGAAGTAAACTTTATAAATCTGATGATTTATACTTAAAGTGTATGTAGGTGGGATGAAAAGCCGACGATCAATTGAAAATTTTGACCTTTCGTATTGAAGATATGGATTTTTTTTCCCAAAACACCAAAAAAAATTAGGTCTTTTGGGGAAAAAATCCATATCTTCAATATGAAAGGTCAAAATTTTCAATTGACCGTCGGCTTTTCCTCCCTGCTACATACACTTTAAGAATATATCATTAGATTTATATAATTTACTTCGAGGACTGTTATATATCAAAATTTGAAAAATATCAAATTTTTATAATTTGTCATAAAATTTGTATTATATTGTGATTTAAAAAAAATGAAAATTATTTGATATCAGAAAGACATGCTTCGTATTCAGAATGCAATTCGATAGGTCTGAGGTGCTCTCATGTCCCACAAAAAATACTGTCGAAACGCAATAAACGCTCATTTTGGATCCCTTAAGGCTTTAATTAAAAAGAAAGTTGTAAACTTGTTGCATCTAGTTGATTAAAGTGATGTTTGCTATACTGGTTTTATTATCACCTGTGTTGTGTTTACGATTCGTAATCCCACGAAGAGTAAGTTTAGTTCGTTAATGTGGTAGGCCTACAGCCACACGTACCCCGCATCCCCTGAACAAGCACATCCCGACTCATTTCAGGCGCGGATTCAGGGGGAGCGCCGACTGGCCCGAAGAGAAGAGAAACGGGGGCTTTCGCCGATTTATGTTTAAAACAATTGCTAAAATTGTCCACCAAATCGCTTCAATTAGATCTTCATTTTGCACAAGTTTCTTACTTCTGAGGGGGGAACATCCCCCCTCAGACAACCCCCTGCGTCGCGCAAGCGCGCTCCGCGGCCATTCTTTTTTTCATTTTATTTTATTTTTTCTAAAAATTCGGCCCCACTCCCTGACTGCTCTGGATCGACAATCGGTAACAAAAGCTGGTATCGCCCATCACTATGAAGATTGACATAGACGTATTATAGGACTGGGAGCGAGTCTAATACGTGTGAGTAACGGCAGAAACCGGTTGTGAAGAAGACTACGTGGATCGCTACAAAAATAAGCGTCCTTAACAACCTGTCAACTTTAAGACAAAAAAGTAAAAAATTACACTTTCACGATGTGTTTTCATAATCTTTTTTATTTCACATGATCCGTGCATATATCGACTAGCTATAAATGGAAAAATATTTTTTTAGACCAATCAAACCAATACATGGGTGTAGTACGCCCTTAATGTGATCCAATCTTTACTACTTATCTGGCAGTATAGTTCTTGTAATCTTGTTGCTGATTTATAAGTAATACCCTACTCCAAATTTATGTCCGGTGAAGTCCACTGCAGACTTGAGAACTGCAAACCATATTATAACTCCTTGCGGCAAATTCTGACAATTCAAACGATGTTACTTTCACCAATGACTATTTTCCTCAGGCATAGAGTCCAGCTCCCCAAGGGGGTAGGCCTACTACACCCCTGGCCAATTTTGTGCCTATTTTTGCATTTTTCTCAAAATTATAGTGCACATACTGCAGTTACTGTCCGTTTTCCTATACACAATACACAGTGCTCTCACCATTGACGCGCGACTTTTACAAATAGTGTATGTTAGAAGTATAGGCATTTGCCTAGTTAACATCACTGTGTGAAAAATAACCGGCCAATATTTAAAGTATTCTCCAAACTTCTAGCAAATATATTTCTCTAACATGACCTAAAATTACAGCTAGGATAGATGTTCAGAAATATTCGCGCTTTGGTAAAATATGAGCCTGAGGGCAAGGCATAGCTAGCTCATAGCTAGCCACTCCCCGTGTTAATTGAATGGAGATTTGACCGAAGATATTGGTAACGGACCGCTCACTTCTGAAGGATGCCACAAAAAAAACGGTACAAGCTACATTTAGAATATTCACTGAAATTCTAGAAAATATAGTTTTGTAACATGTCCTAAATTTTTAGCTAATTTAGGTCTTTGGAAGTATTCGCACTTTTGTGTTTTAGGAAGGATATATAAACGACAGATAACACCAAAAAATATGAAGAAATTATTTCCAAACCGTGTTAAGTCAACAATCAGTATGTTGCTCATTTTCAAGAATGCTGGTTAACAATAAGCAGACCATTGTCTAATTTCGTGAACAAAGGCCCACATACCATTGTTACCTTGCGTTTCCTTTATAATCGGTTACCCAACTGAAACTATAATACCAGCTCATTGCGATACCGCACAGGTAAAACAGACACGTGTGCACAACCAGAGAAGATCTGATTTAATCAGTTGAGCTGTTTTCAATGAGTGTTATCTTGGTTTAATAGCTTTTAATGGGGTTTAAGTCCTGCAAAGGTCGTGGTGAATTCTACTGTAGACATGACTGCATCATGATTGGTGACAAGTAAGATATGTATATTATAGGGGCAAGGACTACAACTACTGCACTGAAAATTCAGCAACTCAAGGCAATTAGTTATTGATTTATTGATCAAATATTGGTTTTCCCTCATTTTTGACTGTAACTCCACAACTGTTGTCTGTGCTGAAATAAAATTTCCAGTGCAGTAGTTGTAGTCTTTGCCCCTATAATATATATATCTTACTTGTCACAAATGCGCTATAACTTTTGAGAAAAAATGCAAAAATAGGCACAAAATTGGGCAGGGGTGTAGTACCCCTTAAAAGAAGACCAATTCTTTCTTATAGGATCAGGAAGATGCGCACTTTGGCGTAATGCACAGTCTTCCTTCACTCAGCAGCTCAAATTTAGTACAGTCGCTACACATCAAAGCTGGTTCCACTTCCAAGTGATCTACTTTGAAAGCACTAAACTACACTTTTCACAGTATAAATCGGGTCAGAACTGCTGACGTGTTGTTTTTTCGCTTTCATAGTAACTACCAATCCGGGATGTCCACTCTTGCAACATAATTACAAACATTTTATCATGTTCTAACGTTAGTTACTTCTTTGGCATTGCACTAATCAAGGGAATTTCTTGTATAAGTATAGTACAGTTACTAAAATGACAAAGACAGGTGGTAGTACAATCAGTATTCCCGGATATCATTTCTGATATTGTAAATGTTTACATTTTACAGCATATGCCTCAATCTCTTCTACATCTTGATTGACTGAAAATTCTCTCTTCCATGGATTTGACTCACGTGATGGTGGCGTTGTCAACATGCATTGTGGATTGGTTGGTTATTTATGCTGAGATGTCATCGATGAATATGATAAACAGCAATGGTCCTAATACAGGGGCTTGAGGTACTCCATCATAATATTGGGAAAACCAATTTTACGTCCTTTGGAGGGGAACGTTTAGCCATATGTCGTGTGTATAGACGCACACCTTATAATTACGTTGTCTTTTTGACAATTTAATGTGTTTAAATAATTACGCCTATTGTTCTGACTGTCCCACTCGTGGTATTTTAATTCCTCCCTTTAGATACTTAGTACGAACAGCATCGACCGTATTAGCCTCAGCAGAAACTGATTCTGACATCAGCACAAGGCGTCTTGATTCTCTATGTAATACGAAAGCGGGGTTATCATGAAAAAAATCATTACTTTTTCAGAAGAAAACAATAATTATCACGTTTGCGTAGATAAATGATAAGAAAATAATAGTTGGAGACAAAATTATACCAAATGCATACATTGATCCCCATAAAATAAATCAGCCTCGAAGATGTTAAGTTTCTCGGTGCGACAAAAATGAGCTAAACAAACACCATTAGAAAGGAGGCACTTGGAGCTCTGTTGGGCAGTCGTACTGTAAAGTGGGTATTACATCCGGGTGTATAGGTAAAATAATAAACAATGACGGAATTCAATAGAGTAAATGCAAGCGGTTCGGATGATAAAAGGCTGTATGGTCCCAGCAAATGAGAAACGTTTACAGAAAATGTCGCTTGTCGGTATCAAACGTCTTTACAACATTCAGAAAACATTTTTGAAACCTTATGTTATTAAGAGTCACCCCAACTAAAAATCATATAGTTTGCAAAGGCCAAGATTTTTTTTATCTCATAGGTTGGAAGGGCTTTGGGTGTAGATTGTAAAAATCCATTTTGCTCGCATCGCACATATGATACCCGTTGCCATGGTAACGCCCTGTAATGTATTTTAGGCAATTTTGGCTCATTTCAGACTGAAATTTCTGAAATTTACCCAATAAAGAAAAGATCATAGCTCCGTTATTCAAGAAGATACAAAAATAATAGTTATATTCTTGCAAAGACCCATCTTTGTACTTTCCAACAAAAAATTAAAACCTTACATGGGATGTTTTTTATATCTTTTTAGGACCTGGCAACACTAAAGGTTTTACCATCTTAATAATTTTAAACCAAATTCAAATATTATTATCAAAATCCATGACACAAATATGCACCTGTGCTGCATTTATATGAAACCATAAGTAGGGTAGATAAACTGGTGATATTATTCTGATCATTCCATTTTAACCCATTTCTCTCCCATACAGTCATGACAACCTATAAATCCTTTAGATGGACCAGGAGTGACCGGCAGGAAACCTCAAGAACCAATGAAAACACCAATAATAGACAATAGATTGTTGCTTGCATGCTAATTGGAAGAGAATTAAAACGTTTAGAATCGGAAAGACGTGACGAAAACTGAAGTGGGAAACACGTGAGCCAAGCAGAAGTGAAAATCCGGCGAAACATAACACGCCCGCCACGGATATATATTATAACAAAATAAACCATTGCCAATTCATCGCACGTTGCTGTCGAACAAACAAAAATGTGGGAGGCATCCTAAAAAGTATTGTTTTTAAAACCTTTCTTTTGATGTTGATGATGTAATGTTATGACAAGTAAGAACAACAGAGCAAGATTTAATAGCCGGATGTCCTACAGCAATACAAGGCGGACGATTAGTTGGGATACGCTAGGGATGCATGTCACAGAAACGTTTAGCCTTTAATCCACTATAATATCATTAACACAATAATAAAGTACAATTTATACGCTTTCGTTTTTCCGTTGCGCCAAACGCACCATTTTCCTGCACGGTTTTAGCCGCCATACGTTGCGCCGTTTCGTCTTTCTTCACTGTGATTTCACGTCGGAGTATGATCTGCTTAAGTATTAGCACTACTTTCGGGCTCTGTGGTTGTATATACTATCCAGAGAGGTTGCGTCAGCATAGCCTCAAAGGGCCCGATGTCACACAACTAATTTATTCAGCTGAAGAAAGACATGGATGAATCTTTTTGCATTAGAACAATTACCCATTGAGGTTTACAAAAAAACCAATGACAGTAACTTTTACATGTACGGGGTCCCAGACAGTAGCCTCACAGGGTCCGATGCCCCATATCTGGTTATTCTGCTGAAGAGACACATAGATGAATCTTTTTTAATTGGAACTATTACCCATTGGGATTACAAAAAATACAAATGACAGCAACTTGGCCCAGACAGTAGCCTAAACGGCTCCGATATCTAATAACTGATTATTCATCTGAAGAGACACGTGGATGGATCTTTTTTTATTACATATTAGGGTGTACAAAATACCAATAACAGCAACTTTTTCCTGTACGGGGCCAGGACAGTAGCCTCAAAGGGTCCGATGTCCCATAACTGGTTTCAGCTGAAGAAACACATGGATGAATCCTTTTGCATTGGAACTATTACATAATGTACAAAAATACAAATGACAGCAACTCTTTCCTGTACGGAGGCCAAGGCAGTAGCCTCAATGGGCCTGATGTACATAACTGGTTATTCAGCCAGCATCAGATAGTTACTTCATCGATATTGATATCAACAACAGATAGGTAGCTAGCTACTTCATAAATTCCAGTATCAACTATAGATAACTACTTAATCAATACCAATGCCAGCAGTAGACAGCTACTTCATTAATACCAATATCAGCAGTAGATAGCTACTTCATCAATACCATATGAGAAGTAGGTACATGTAATTACTTCTTCAATACCGATATCAGCAGTAGTAAAGCTTGCTACTTCATCAATACCAATTATCGGCAGGAGATAGCTACTTCATCAATATCAATATCAGCAATATATAGCTTCTTCGTAGCATATTTTAAATCCTCATTTGGCACAATGCGACTTTATTACACATGTTATGCCAATTTTGATTGGAAAAAGAGTGCATTCCAAAATTAACACTTTCTTCCTTCAGGGGGATCCCCACTGCATTATTCCTATAATCTGTGATTTTTAACAGGCTCATTACAGTTGGTTGAATGACCAGTTATGAGACATCGGGCCCTTTGAGGCTACTGTCGTGGGCCCCCGTATAGGAAAGAGTTGATATCATTGGTAGTTTTGTTAACTCCAATATGCAATCGTTCCAATTCAAAAAGATTCACCCATGTGTCTCTTTGGCTGAATAACCAGTTACTGGACATCGGGCCCGTTCTGTCTGGGCTACTGTCTGGGCCCCCGTACAGGAAAAAGTTGCTGTCATTTGTATTTTTGTAATCCCAATGGGTAATAATTCCAATTCAAAAGGATTCATCTATGTGTCTCTTCAGCTGAATAACCAGTTTTGGGCATCGGACCCTTGAGGCTACTGTCTGGGCCCCCGTACAGGAAAGAGTTGCTGTCATTTGTATTTGTGTAAACCCTAATCATGCTAATGGGTAATAGTTGCAATGCAAAAAGAATCACTCATGTGTTTCTTCAGATGAATAACCAGTTATTGGATATCGGGCCCGTTGAGGCTACTGTCTGGTCCCCATACAGGAAAAAGTTGCTGTCATTTGTATTTTTGTAATCCCCAATGAGTAATAAACTCCTCAACAAAAGTTTGGAAAGTTTTTCCAAGCATCTGTATCTCAAATTATTTGTGACATATTCATATCGTGTTGCATATCAATGGATAGCTACAATACTCCCCTTTGCAATGACACCCCATTTGAAACAATAACATTTTTCACGGCTGAGTACACGACTTGTGAATGTAGTGGGGTCTCAAACAGAATTGGCCAAATTCTGTGCTCAAACAACGCTAGCCACTCACCTCAATAACTGGTGGAAAAACCACAGGCAGCCACAATAGTCAGGTACCTTCTCCTCATGCTGCTCACCGACCTGGTTACATGTTACTGTGGCATGGCATTCCATTCTTCAACAAGGATTCGTCGCAGGTCATTCAATGTGGTTGCAAATGGGCTTATCTGGCACGTACAGCACGATCAAGCTAGTCCCACAAGTGTTCAATTGGGTTGAGGTCTGGCCCCCGGGTCTGCCTGATGGCAGGCCATTTTGGCTCTATTCCCATATTCTGTAGGTATTCGTTGACTGCCGTGGCTCTGTGGGGCGAGCGGTGTCATCTTGGAGGATTGCATTAGGTCCCAGATTGTGAAGATATGGGGTTGCCGCTTGCTGCACAGAATAATGGTCAATTTGGCAAATTCTGTTTGAGGCCCCACTACCTTCTCAAGGCGTGTACTCAGCCGTGAAAAATGTTATTGTTACAAATTGGTGTGTCGTTGTAAAGGGGAGTATTGTAGCTATCCATTGATATGCAACACGACCTGGTTACTGTTACTGTATGCATCACAAATAATTTGAGATACAGATGCTTGAAAAAACTTTCCAAATTTTTGTTGAGGAGTTTAGTTCCAATTCAAGAAGATTCACCCATTTGTCTCTTCAACTGAATAACTAGTTATGGGGCATCGGACCCTGTGAGGCTACTGTAAAAGTTGCTGTCATTGGTTTTTTTTGTAAACCCCAATGGGTAATTGTTCCAATGCAAAAAGATTCATCCAATTCCATGTCTCTCTTCAGCTGAATAAATTCATTGTGGGACATCGGACCCTTTGAGGCTACTGTCTGGGCCCCATACAGGAAAAGTTGCTGTCATTGGTATTTGTATAAACCCCAATGTGTAATATATAGTTCTAATGCGAAAAGATTTGTGTGTACCCCAATGTGAAATAGTTCCAATTCAAAAAGATCCATCCACGTGTCTCTTCAGCTGAATAACCAGTTATGGAGCATCGGGCCCTTTGAGGCTACTGTCTGGGCCCTCGTACATGAAAAAGTTGCTGTCATTGGTATTTTTATAAACCCCAATGTGTAATATATAGTTCTAATGCGAAAAGATTCACCCATGTCTCTCTTCAGCTGAATAAATCAGTTGTGGGACATCGGACCCTTTGGTCTTTTTAGGTGATGTATGATGTGAATTTGTAAGTACTGGAATCTAGGACTAATCGGGCTTAAGCCTGATGGCTTATGAAGCCTGACGACTAGCCATGCTTCAAGAAACCGGCCCTTTGAGGCCACTGTCTGGGCCCCCGTACAGGAAAAAGTTGCTGTTATTGGTATTTTTGTAAACCCAATGGGTAATAGTTCCAATGCAATAATATTCATCTATGTGTCTCTTCTGCTGAATTTATCAGTTGTGGGGCCCCGTAAAGGAAAAAGTTGCCGTCATTGGTATTTTTGTAAACCCCAATAGATCTAATGCAAAAAGATTCATCCATGTCCCTCTTCAGCTGAATAACACCATATGGACGGGCCCCTTTGGGGCTACTGTCTGGGCCCCAGTACAGGCCAAAATTGCTGTCATTGCTATAGGCATGAAAAGTATCCTCCTGGGAGTGATATCCAACCAGTTTTGTCCATGCCTCTCATGAGCTGAATAAATCCATTTTTGGCCCCCAGGTACATTGAATCTTGGGCCTATACTAACATAACCAGGCCATCAAACATTTTGTCCCTTCTGAGCTGAATAAATCTTCTGGGCTCCCAGTCTATTTTTTTAAATATTTTTTATATCAGAATTAGTTCTTATCTTGCTTTTTTATTATTCCAGGTACAGCTATGGTGAGGTGAGCAATTCAAGCAATTTCTCAAGAAACAAGCGATAGGCATTTATTAACCTATTTCATACACGAAAAACAAATCCCGTGATTTTTGCTATTTTATAACAAAATTGTCACTAAAAATGTTGGAAAATGCAAGCAGATATAAATGGATCGACCCGCAAGAAAAATGAACACGTCCGAAAGCCTTGTGAGTATTTGCACAAATCATATTTTACCACCGTTTGCTCTGATTGGTTCTCACTATCTAGGAGTGTATGAAACAAAATCAATGCAGGGCTCGCATTGTTCTAACATTTGCTCTGATTGTTTCCAACTAAGAATGTATGAAAATAATAATGTTATTTTCTTGTATTTTATTTTCGATATTCACCACAGGAACATAAATTTATACAACAAATAAATTGTAACATTAATGATATTTCATTATCCGTATTTAATGGTGGGAATAATTATTATACATAATTGAATGCATTACAAATAATATTGTTTAACTCTATAGCACAAAGCAGCAATATAATTATGTCATATAATTGTTATATGTTAACTTAAATATATATTAAAATATATGAAGAAAGAGGTGACCAATACAAGACACAAGCAAAATGCAAGGATCAGAAATAGAAAACCCAAGAAATTGTCATTTTTAAATCATTAAAAAGTCATTTAAAAATATTACTTTGTATGTAGCTCAGACAAACTGACATATAATAACGCTGGTCAAGTGACCGGGGTTCAATGTTGCCAAGTCGTGATATTTGTTTGGTCTCTCAATTTAAATATTCTTTTTAATTTTTTTATTAATTAAAGGTATAATGACAAAAATTGATGGCAGTGAATGGTCAGTTGAATATAACGCACCAGGCACATTGGTAGAAGTATCAAAATACTGAATGATATTAAACCAGACAGAGGACTCTATACCTGGAATTGAACCTGGAGCCTTTACCTTTCGCATCAGGTTTAAACAACTGTGCCAACCGCTTATTGCCAATACCTATCACACTTCAAGTCATTTTCTGTGTTGTTTGATGCATTCTATTAAGTTAAGGACTCTGTAACCCACCTTTGCACAGTGTTTTTGTGGGACCTGTGAGCACATCAGAAACACCGAATTGCATTCTGAATAAGAGGAATGTTTTTCTGATATCAAATAATTTAGATATTTTAAAATTTGCGATATAATACAAATTTTATGGCAAATTATTAAAATTGACATTTAACAGTCCTCGAATTTATCTTTAGAAATATAATGATATGTACTTAAAGTGCATGTAGCTGGAATGAAAATACATGAAGATTCCCAAAAGACCTAAAAATATTAGGTCTTTTGGTTAATTTCATGTACATCCTCAATACAACAGTTCAACATTTTCATATGATGGTCAGCTTTCATCAAAGTTACATACACTTTAAGTACGTAGCATTAGATTTATAAAACCTAGTTTACCCATTGAGGACTGTTAAATGTCAAAAAGGTGTATTATATCACAAATCTACAATTATTTGATATCAGAAGGACATTCTACATACTCAGAATGCAATTTGGCGTGAAAATACTATGCAAAGATCGGTGACCGAGCCCTTAATACAATGCAAATAAATCACCTAATTGTATTGTCAAATACAAAATATATACATAGTTAGTTACTTATTTCAAATATATACAATATCATAAAATTATAATAATTCATTTGATTTAGTAAATTTCTAAACATAATTCCACACTACTACTTCACTATTACACTCACAACTAACAAATGGGTCCTTCATGACACATAATTGTATGTGATGCCATCAAACACTACAAGCTCTTTGTCACTATGTGATGCCATCAAACACTACAAGCTCTTTGTATGTGATGCCATCAAACACTACAAGCTCTTTGTCACTATGTGATGCCATCAAACACTACAAGCTCTTTGTCACTATGTGATGCCATCAAACACTACAAGCTCTTTGTCACTATGTGATGCCATCAAACACTACAAGCTCTTTGTCACTATGTGATGCCATCAAACACTACAAGCTCTTTGTCACTATGTGATGCCATCAAACACTACAAGCTCTTTGTCACTATGTGATGCCATCAAACACTACAAGCTCTTTGTCACTATGTGATGCCATCAAACACTACAAGCTCTTTGTCACTATGTGATGCAATCAAACACAGCAAGTTCTTTGTTATTAAACTCCATTTTGAGTTACGACCAACAGAAGTTGTCAAATACTTGTGTATTTTCATTATTTTCAGCATCCTAAACATATAATATCTCTGGAATATAAATTTTGACGATGGGAGTTTTCAGCACATTTTCACCTTTTAAATAAACAAAAATGTTAAATAGAAAGTAGAAAGTGATTGCATGTTTGATAGAATTCATAATATTGTACACAAAACATATTGACAAAATGATACATTTTTGACCCCTTAGACAAGCAGAAAATATAATGCAATTTTTGTAATTAAGGCTTCCTATCAAGTTATTCCTGCAATGAAGAACTTGACATTTCCCTGTGTAAATGAGTGTGGTATGCTGCAGATAGGTCAAACTATTCTTTTCTGAATCCTCATGCCCAGTGGTAAACATGTAGTCAAAACAAGATTTGAGCCACTTAAAAATTGGTCCTTGTGGCATCTTATTGGGCCATAACGCTCGTTTAACAGACTACGTATATATTTGCCTTTTCTTTGAAGTCAATTTATGACATAAAGACTGATAATACAGACCTTAATTACAGAAATTACACAGGATCATTCTTCTATCTCAATAATACTGACCATATATTGCAACTAACCTTTTTGACCCTAAGGGGGATGTCATTTTCTTCAGAAGAGGGGTCATCAATATGTCGGTGACTGGAATTAATTCTTTTATGACACCCCCCCCCCCCCCCATCATGGGCTAAATTTGTTATGACTCCAACCTCTGGCTGAAAATTTGTATGACCCCCCCCCTTCGCCCCACACAGACTCAGTCCATTGTTCGAACTAAGGTACAAAGCGTGCAACAGCTTTGATTGTAAGTGTAAAGAAAAGATGTAAAGTATGCCAAAATTTTAATTGTAAGTGTAAGGAACATGCACGGAGTGCACAAAAATTTTGCATTATATAACTTAAGATCGCAAGTTAAAAGAATGCATACGTCACTAGCCCTTAATAATTTTTAACCCCCCCTATTTTTAGTGAAAAATATTATGACACCCCTATTTTTGGCATAAAAATTCCATGACCCCCAGTATATTCATGACTCCTCCATTCCAAAGAAAATGACAGCCTCCTAACCTCTATTAGTTAAAAACACAAGACAAAAAAATTCAAATACAAAATGAACCCTGTGTGTCACCTTAAGAAAGAATGAAACATAAAAGCTGCTCTTTTTAAAAATGCCAGCCATGTGCAACACACACATTACGAAATGATTTTTTGTAATTTGTAACATGCGTAACAGTTAAGATCTGGAATGTATTACAATTATTTTATTTAAACAATGATCATATCGTCGGTCGCAATACACAGTGGCGTACGTGAACAACAAAATGTTCAGAGAAAAACATGTTTGAAGGATATGTTACTAATAACAGAGTCGATACTCCTCCACTGTTATCTCTCTCAGTAGCCCCATTCCATTTGAAATTGAGGTTTAAGGTGCAAACTATTAAACTGTATTTTCAATTGTTTAATAGGAACAACTATTATAGGATATAGCTAGATCAAACCTTTACGCCACTATGTGAAACGGCAGATTTTGAAAAATCACTCTATGCCAATATGTGTTGCCACTGATGATATGTAGCTTAAAATGAATCTTCTTTCAAGAAATATGATCTAGAGTTGCTTACTTGTCAAACTTAAGGTGACACCCTTTCTTTGGTAAAATTGTTATTACAAGTTTCTTACAACTTGAAGGAATCCATATCAATATTGATTATTTATCCAATGAAATGTGATAGAAAAATGCTTGTATTTATGGAGTTCTTGAATAATAGCCAAACAAATCACTCTGAAAATTGTGCAAATTATGACACATGCCTCTATAAAATTGACTATGGGTTGAAATCATATTATATCTAATATTGATTCTTGCCTAGTAACCTGTACATAATAGAGTGTATGCAATAAACCAACCGGAACGGTATAACAATTGAGATGGCAGCCATGTTGGAGGACAGTTCTAAAATTGCTTAAGATGACAGAGGGACAGGTCTCTAGATCGATTCCACATCCATTCATACCTATCACCTGTTTTAATGTATTATCATGCGATTTGCCCCGTGGCACCTTATGGAGGACATAATTTTATTTAAATGAGGATGACTCTGTCATGAGTGACGTCGTATTGCATACCCTCTATATCAAAGGTTGGAATACTTTGCATGTATGAGTCAGGATTTTCATTCTTTGCACTTGAACTACTACAAGCATAGTAACATAGATGTATGTATGAGGGTCGGGGGGGGGGGGGTTTGTATGTATGTAATTGTATTTTATTAGACAAATTAAGAAACTTAGGCTAAGGTTAAGGGGTGCTTGTTCAGGCCTTTTTGGCCTTCTGAGCATCTCCTCATTCAAATGTGTTGTTTTGCTGTTATTGTATTGTTGTATTTTGAATGAAATAAAGATTGATTGATTGATTGATTGATTGATTGTATTTGATTTCAAGTGTAAATCAAAATTGGAGCATGTTTCAAATCCTGTACAAACTAAAATTTGACATTTGATCTTTTCGCCTATAACTCGAAAACAGTACATCACATGTACAGTTAAGTCAAACTATACATTGACTGACTCCTTATGTCCCAAGGAAAACATTGGTGTGGTTTTTAACACAATCTAAGCACTTTTATTTTTGTGCATCTGAATAACCTTTGACCTCTCTGTTCTATGGTTTTCAGAAGGTGGGTCATTTTGCAGCCTATTAAAAAAAAATTGATCACTACAATATTAGGAAGCCCACACGCCCAATTTGGTGTTTTTGTCAACTTTGTCCCCATTTTGATGATATAGGTCATTATCCTGCCTCACTATTTGTTACTGGTCGACGTATAGATTCACAGAAATTATTTTGCTTGAGTACAATAACAATTACATTGGCTCCCACAAACTCCATACAAACCAGTTAGCATCATTCAGAGATACTGCATGGTTCTATACAGGTACAGTATGCTAATCAGCTCACATAAAAATGAGCTCTTAGAGTTTTAGGACATTAACAGTTCAGGTAAGTTCTTTGTCCAGGAGAAATTTCAAGCTAGTTCAATTGTCCCTACAAGAACAGAATACCAACACTGCAGGTCTCTAACTTGCAGTCTTGCATTAAAGTCTAGTGCCTTCTATAAGAAATCTCCTGTAGCTTCCTGTACATGTATATATTACAATAATTATGCTACTTTTTTGAAAATTACAGTTAACCTGGAGAAAATAAATTACAAACAGCAACACAAAACTATAATATGCAGAACTGCAGAATACTTTATCATACTGATCAATACTGCACAATTATGTTTCATAACACTTTAAAAAATACATGGACTTGTGTCATTTCTGTCAAATGATTCATCACTGTGTGGTTTTGCCGATGTTGATTCAAAATACAAGATTAATTTGAAGAAATGTCAATGGTCTATATTATCAGAAATACGGTCCAAGCTGCGGGTAATTTTGTCCCGGTACTATTAATCAGAATGACTGATAAATTCCCTATGCTATACACGATAGGAAATGTAACAATTGATGATATGTGCTATATTATCATCACATATCACCTGGATAAGATAGTAAACACTCTGGGGATTAAGATAAGATTAACATTTTTACTATCTACCTTTGTCTTTTAACTGTGCATGAAGGGTCACTTTTGTACAGAAATGTTTCAGATTCATTTTCATTATATCTTTAAAGACGAAATTAAGAAAAAAGTAAGGCAAAGGACTCATTAATATCAACAATTTTAGGTCTATAACTTAAAGAAAATGTAATTAGGTTTTATCTTTAGGTTGATAATCTGTAGAGGGCTTTCCAACTTGGGTAAAGTCATTTATAGCTATCATAAGATTTAAGACAGTAACATCAAGATAAAATTTCTCCGTTTTCTAATAGTCCGTAACTATTTGTGGAAAGGTTTTGGTTTGTTAGAACATTATTCATGCATTCACATGACGATATATGAAAACAATCATCAATCACCAGCTCATATTACCCATACACTACGCATCCAAACCAAGCCAACCTGTATTCAGTGAAATAGTAATGAATCAGGTATGTGGTCAGGATTTTGCAGCATGGGGTGAAGGTGGTACTTACTGCCAATAACCACATGATGCCTTAGGGTGAATTTCCCTTGTAGCATTGTAGTAACAAATATATTGAATTTCATGAAATTTGAAGCATTTCAGGGCGCGATGGTACGAGTCTGTGCCCTAGCAGTGTTGTTAGTTTGCCACTGTGATGAAACTCAGTTAGCTTTTAAATTCTGCTGAACAAAGAACTTCCTACTTCTTGTCCCTATGTAAGAAACTCAGGGAACCAATCCCAACTGTGAAGGTATATTGGGGTTATGTCTTGGGTGTGCGTTTCTTAGCGATAAGTCCCTGAGTTGTTTAATGGTAGGTGGAATATTTTGGAGCCACAGTTGTCAGCAATAATCTGTTACGTTTGCAACGGCCTTCTGGATCTGGTATAGAAGACTATACAGCACTCTGTTTATTCTGTAAATAATGTTAACATCCAGACGTAACACTAATCTCATACACTTATCTCATGCACTTCTTTACCTCATCATGATTAAGCAAGGCCCTTACACCATGCCCACATATGTACACCTTGTTTTAGCTTAACTGAAACTATTTTTTAGCTCCTTGAGATGTTTGCATTTATTACTTGAGTGACCACAGATAAAAGAGTCTGAAACATTATGAAAAGTTGAAATATGGTATACTTTTGTTCAAAGCAAATGCAGAAAAAGAGCTGAAAATCAAAATAAAAGTTTGAATTTAGATTTTAATCCAAATTCTCATACCCCTGATTTCTATCAACACTATAATTATAGGTTGTCTACTGTTCACTGAATTCATAGGCGGCGGAAGCAGGGGACATGTCCCCTGTAAATTTTTGCAATGGCATGTAGACCGGGCTTGTAAAATAAAGCAATAATTGCCCTATACATTTGCCTTTTCAGTATGAAAAATATCTTGTTTTGGGTCCATAAAAAAGGGTCAAATTGCAAAATGTTGCTTACAGTCATTTGGGCCTAAAATGGTCTGAAATTAAAATTTTACGCACAAAAGAGTCCCAATAAAACAGGGACAAAATATGCTTGTTCCCTGATCCTTTAATTTAATGCTTCCGCCGCCACTGATTGAATTCTTTCAATTTTCTCTTCACTAACAGATATACTATTAAGAGCACACTGACAAGTAGACTTGTGACACTGATACATGATCATCCAGCAGTCATTGAACCTTGTCTAAAAAAATTCATAATTATTATGCAACAATTTGATAATTGAAATCAATTTCCCACCCACAATTGAAACATTCCCTCTCCCTCGGATACACCCACCCATAAACTATACACTAACATATACACCCCAGACACGGAAAAGGAAATATTAGCAATTTTAGCCCATTCCTTGCAACAAAATTACACTTCCCTAATATCTTCATTGTAATTCATAATGCATACAGTTGTCAAGTAAATGTTATTATTCACAATGCCATATCAGTACACTCAGAAAGGATGAAGGGAAAAACCCATCAACGTTGTAAAAGTGCTAAGCCTTTCTATGTCTCATGGGGTCTGACAAATCACTGCTCCCGAAGGTGTACGACAATTTCAAATGGATAAGTGTTATGATCATTGAGGCCCATTCTAAACAGTTGAGTGTGTTGCCAAGCTACATCGCCTTGTCCACCGCTAAGAGATGCCTTCAGATTTATACTCTTGCTACCATTGAGGGCGCTCACTCTTTCTGCTTCTGCACCTGCAAGAAATAACAACAAATTTGATATGTTATGATGAGTAAACATGAGTGGTTAGTGCTGTACCATATTCATGCACTTAAATCTCCCCTGAAAAGAATTCAACTTTCATAAATATGGAAATAGAAAAGATGAATAATGGAGTAAATGAATGAATGAATGAATGAATGAATGAATGAATAAATGAATGAATAAATGAATGAATGAATGTCTAGTCCATATCCTTTTTCATTATGACAACTCTAAAATCTTCTATACTCAACTCAGCCAATCTAAATAGGCATCTTTATTCAACCAATATTCAGTACATGTATTAATTTTCAATAATTGACAATTAAAGGTGGGTGACCCGATTGACAGCCTTGTCTCTCATTTTTTGGTATCAGGGGAAAGGTCATATTTTATTTTTCTTATTAACATATTGAAATTAGGCATTCCAAATCGGTATTCCGAAGAAATTATGAACAAACTTTGAATTAGACTTAACTGTGGTATACCAAGCTCAGGGCCAGGGGGGGGGGATAAAAAATATCTTAATTTTTCAGATCTTGGGATTCAGTTTCTTTGTAGTTATTTTCAGCTTCCTCAGATTCCACTTTCAAGATGCATTTGAGATATTTGAAATTATTTGAAAGAATAACAAACCTCTTAGGACTTTGCTCAATACTAGTAGTATCCAAGGCACATAAGGCTCTTGAAACTCAATTTCCTGTTTCCCATCAGCCGCCTGCATTTGTGAACCAAGAATCCGAAAAAATTAATTATTTGGTAAAATTGTACTTTTTAAAAAATATTCTAGTGTTCTTCGAAGTGAAAACGGGCCGCAAATCATTTCGGAAGGGAGTAAACGGAAATTGCCAAAATAATGAATAATATGGATAATAAGATATTTGCCTCATTATGAGCTGTAAAAGTGACCTAAGTGAATTTTAAGGGCATAAGTAGTACAGAACATGCCCAGTGCCATCTGAATGACACATACCCTACTTTGAGTCTGCTAGATCACTCAAATATCCATGTTTTTAGAATTTGTTATAAACAAACCATGTTTTTACAACTTCCCATCCAATTACATGACCCAATTTTTGTGTGAAACAAATTTGATTTTTATTTGCATGCAATAAAACATTAATGTTATATTAATGAAAACCCCACTTTTATCTAAGAGTCACAGAAAAAGCCAACTACTTTTTAGCATGTCACTGAAAGATCCTCTCTTTTGCGGGACTGTCACATAATAAAATACCCTATTTTGTCACATAACATCTCAACAGAAGACCCAAAGTTTGAAAGTCCTTGAGGCACTTGTACAAGGCTTGAGCATATTGAGTACCCCCTCTCTGTCCATTCCTACTTGAACCCACACATCGTTTGCATACCTCCTACATCTATCACGCCAACCTTACCACTGGCCCACATATAAGTCAACTGTACTGCTTTGATATATGACTCATGTCACAAACACTGATGTTAAATTGCTTCCACCAGGAAATGAAGATATTGCAATTCACACCTTTAATTCTACGCCTGAGTGCAATGCCACATATTATTCCTACCTAGGTATTTTCACATTAATGATTAATTTGCCTGACAGGGGCTTGTGCTCACATATTTTGGCATGCATATATTTTGTCATCTTGCACTTTTGTAAAAATATAGAATCCTACTGGTCAAGTTGGTCACTCACATTTATAAATGTTAACACTTACACGGACATAGAAATATAAATGAATGAATGAATGAATGAATGAATAAAAGAAGGAAGGAAGGAAGGAAGGAAGGAAACAGATAAGTGAACATTTGAGTGAATGAATGCCTGATTACCTGATTGAATAAACACAAACTCATGAAATGAATGGAATGAATGCATGAATGACTAAATGAATGAATGAATGAATGATTGAATGAATGAATGGAAAATTTATGATTACAGAAAATCCCAATGTCTTTTATTTTTGTTTGTATTTCTGTGTTTTGTGAATCTCACTATTGGCCTTAACGTCATACTGATGACTCAATTTGACTTTAAGTATCATTCTAGATCACCGTAAAATTTCCTTCCTACTTGGTATGGCCAAAAACAGTAGGGATGGGTATATCAGCTTGAAGAATGTAAGCAATAGGGTGCATAAATCAGCCTAAAGAATGTAAACACTACAGGGTGGTTATATCAGCCTGAAGAAGGTTAATATTAGGGGGTAAACACAAGCTTGCTAGGGGGGATATATCAGCCTGAAGAAGATACACACTAGATGGATCAATCTGAAGAAGGTTAACACAAGGATGGCTATATCAACCTGAAGAAGGCTAACCCTATGGGTCCATATATCAGTCTGAAGAAGCTTAACCCTAAGGGTGGATGTATCAGCCTGAAGGTAAATATAATATTAGGGGTGGATGTATCAGGCTGAAAAATTAAACACTATGGTGGATATATCAGGCTGAAGAAGGTACGCACAAGGGGTAGATGTATCAGCATGAAGAAGGTTAACACTAGGGTGGATGTATCAGTCTGAAGAAGGTGAACACTAGGGTGGATGTATCAGCCTGAAGAAGGTTAACACTAGGGTGGATGTATTAGTCTCAAGAAGGTAAACACTTGGGTGGATGTATCAGCCTGAAGAAGGTAAACACTAGGGTGAATGTATCAGTCTGTAGAAGGTTAACACTAGGGGTGGATGTATCAGTCTGAAGAAGGTAAACACTAGAGTGGATGTATCAGCCTGACGAAAGTTAACACTAGGGTGAATGTATCAGCCTGAAGAAGGTCAACACTAGGGTGGATATATCAGTCTGAAGAAGGTAAACACTAGGATGGATGTATCAGTCTGAAGAAGGTTAACACTAGGTGTGAATGTATCAGCCTGAAGAAGGTAAACACTAGAGTGGATGTATCAGCCTGACGAAAGTTAACACTAGGGTGAATGTATCAGCCTGAAGAAGGTAAACACTACGGTGGATATATCAGTCTGAAGAAGGTAAACACTAGGATGGATGTATCAGTCTGAAGAAGGTTAACACTAGGTGTGAATGTATCAGCCTGAAGAAGGTTAACACTAGGGGCGGATGTATCAGCCTGAAGAAGGTAAACACTAGGGTAGATGTATTAGCCTGAAGAAGGTAAACACTAGGGTGGATGTATCAGCCTGAAGAAGGTTAACACTAGGGGTGGATGTATCAGCCTGAAGAATGTAAACACTAGGGTGGATGTATCAGCCTGAAGAAGGTAAACACTAGGGTGGATATATCAGCCTGAAGAAGGTAAACACTAGGGGTGGATATATCAGCCTGAAGAAGGTAAACACTAGGATGGATGTATCAGCCTGAAGAAGGTAAACACTAGGGTGGATGTATTAGCCTGAAGAAGGTAAACACTAGGGTGGATGTATCAGCCTGAAGAAGGTAAACACTAGGGGTGGATGTATCAGCCTGAAGAAGGTAAACACTAGGATGGATGTATCAGCCTGAAGAAGGTAAACACTAGGGTGGATGTATTAGCCTGAAGAAGGTAAACACTAGGGTGGATGTATCCAAGGGTAGCGCTAAGTTGCTTTTTGGGGTCCCGGACCCACCAAAATAGAGTTGGGACCCCCTGTTTTTAAATTTTCTGCAAGTTAAGGGGTCCCTGCAGACCCCCAGTTTTTCAATCTAGCGCTATTGCAGACATATTATTTATGCTGCATTTGTGCAACTGGGACTCACCAAAGTCTACTCCGGACCCCCTACTTTTTAATTTTTTGCAAGTTCGGGGGTCCCTGCGGACACTCGAGTGTTTAGATCTAGCGCTACCCCTGGATGTATCAGCCTGAAGAAGGTTAACACTAGGGGTGGATGTATCAGCCTGAAGAATGTAAACACTAGGGTGGATGTATCAGCCTGAAGAAGGTAAACACTAGGGTGGATGTATCAGTCTGAAAGTTAACATTAGAGGTGGATATATCAGTCTGAAGAAGGTAAACACTAGGATGGATGTATCAGCCTGAAGAAGGTAAACACTAGGGTGGATGTATCAGCCTGAAGAAGGTTAACACTAGGGGTGGATGTATCAGCCTGAAGTGAAGAAGGTAAACACTAGGGTGGATGTATCAGCCTGAAGAAGGTAAACACTAGGGTGGATGTATCAGTCTGAAAGTTCACATTAGAGGTGGATATATCAGTCTGAAGAAGGTAAACACTAGTATGGATGTATCAGCCTGAAGAAGGTAAACACTAGGGTGGATGTATTAGCCTGAAGAAGGTAAACACTAGGGTGGATGTATCAGCCTGAAGAAGGTAAACACTAGGGTGGATGTATCAGTCTGAAAGTTAACATTAGAGGTGTATATATCAGTCTGAAGAAGGTAAACACTAGGATGGATGTATCAGCCTGAAGAAGGTAAACACTAGGGTGGATGTATCAGCCTGAAGAAGGTTAACACTAGGGGTGGATGTATCAGTCTGAAAGTTCACATTAGAGGTGGATATATCAGTCTGAAGAAGGTAAACACTAGGATGGATGTATCAGCCTGAAGAAGGTAAACACTAGGGTGGATGTATCAGCCTGAAGAAGGTAAACACTAGGGTGGATGTATTAGCCTGAAGAAGGTAAACACTAGGGTGGATGTATCAGCCTGAAGAAGGTAAACACTAAGGGTGGATGTATCAGCCTGAAGAATGTAAACACTAGGGTGGATGTATCAGCCTGAAGAAGGTAAACACTAGGGTGGATGTATCAGTCTGAAAGTTAACATTAGAGGTGGATATATCAGTCTGAAGAAGGTAAACACTAGGATGGATGTATCAGCCTGAAGAAGGTAAACACTAGGGTGGATGTATCAGCCTGAAGAAGGTAAACATTAGGGTGGATGTATCAGTCTGAAGAACGTTAACACTAGGGGTGGATGTATCAGTCTGAAGAAGGTAAACACTAGGATGGATGTATCAGCCTGAAGTGAAGAAGGTAAACACTAGGGTGGATGTATCAGCCTGAAGAAAGTAAACACTAGGTGGATGTATCAGTCTGAAAGTTAACATTAGAGGTGGATATATCAGTCTGAAGAAGGTAAACACTAGGATGGATGTATCAGTCTGAAGAAGGTTAACACTAGGGGTGAATGTATCAGCCTGAAGAAGGTTAACACTAGGGGTGGATGTATCAGCCTGAAGAAGGTAAACACTAGGGTGGAAGTAATAGCCTGAAGAAGGTAAACACTAGGGTTGATGTATCGGCCTGAAGAAGGTTGACACTAGGGGTGGATGTATCAGTCTGAAGAAGGTTAACACTTCAGACAGAAGGTTAACACTTAACACTCCTTTTTTTACAAGCGCCCTCGTCAGTGCTGCATGCTTGTATACGCCACTCTCTTGTTTTTTCACAGAAATTTTAATGTTGGACTTCTAAACTGTTGTTTTTATGTTAATCATTAAATTTGTAAGTACTTCAAGAAGCCAATGGGCTGCAACTGATTATCTCTTGTGTTTACTGTAGATTGTGATTGCTTTAATATGTACTTTTTAGCTAGTTTTCTTTTGTAATTACCACCACACCACCAGCACCACCACCACCACCACCACCACCACCACCACCACCACCACCACCACCACCACCACCACCATCATCATCATCATCATCATCATCATCATCATCATCATCATCATCATCATCATCATCATCATCATCATCATCATCATCATCATCATCATCATCATCATCATCATCATCATCATCATCATCACCACCACCACCACCACCACCACCACCATCATCATCTGGGTGCTTGCGGATGGAATCTCCTAAAATGAGCAGTCCGATTTGTAGTAGAAGCAGCAGTAGTAGCATTAGTAGGATCAAAATATGACATAGCTACCACATGACCCCAAAAAAATTGCAACAGAAGGTTTTTTGGTATTTTCTTGCAGTATGAGGTCTAATAAATAACATATCAAAAGTTTAGAAAAATTGAACTTGGGCGAGGGGTACAACTGTGACGAAATCAAAATGGCACCAAAAGCTGGAAAAATACCCATTAATCTACTGATTTCATCCATTTTTCACTCGATATTGTGGGTTCCACTGGTGACAATCTTGTTCAGATGTACATTACTGGATGTAGTAATAAATCTTTATATTGTGGTATTCAGATGGATCAATTTGACAGCCATTATGCATTTCAAAATGGCCGCCGTTTTGGTACTTTGACATTTAAAATCAAATCATGCACGTAATTGTAAAGCGAAACTTAAAGCGTTGGCTTTTCTAAAATAGCCAATATCCTTTGTACCCATATTCCATTAAAATTTATATAGGCATACTGAATCAAATTGGCAGCAAGAGTGAATTTCAAAATGGCCGCCATTTTGGTATGTTGGCTTATTGACTTAAACTATGCACTTATTGCAACTTGAAACTTAAACCGACAGAAATTCTAAAATAACCAACATCCTATGCACCCATAGTACCACTTTTAAGTAGCTATGTACCAATTTGGCAGCCATATAGCATGGCTGTCAGCTATAATCACCATATTGATATGTTGCTTTTAGTATATTCTTGGAAGTACACAAAATTCATCTTGCTATACCACGATGCGATGCCTTTGTTTGCAGTAGTATATATCAACCACATTGTATTATACATGTCTGTTTGTTGTCATCATCATCATCATCATCATCATCTGAGAATAGTTCTCACATTGGCCTATATGTGTCCACATGCTCCAGAGCAATTGAGTCCATTCTTTCTGTAGCTACATTTCACTGTGATGCATCCTGCAGAACAATTGATCATCGAATCATCTTCATCAATGATTCTGGTGCTGGACTTCTTTTAATCATGAGTGGAACAAATTTGTCACCTTGAAAAATCCATCCCCAGTCACTTGGATTCATACCATCACTTTTACACATCCAATGCATGCCCTGTAGATACATTCTCATGAAGTGAAGCTTTGCAGCAGAGGGTGTGGGTGGAAGTCTTTCAGGTTCAACAAAGCTCTTTGCTGTGCAAACTGTTTTGGAAAGAAACATGTAGAGTAAGGATTCCAAAGCGTCTGATTGCTGACCATTAAACAGAGACACCATTGCTTTGCAGCCTTTACTTAATACATATTCTTGATCCATATTGAGTGCAAAATGCCTTGGAACAAACTTGTAATACAGGATCACCAATGATGATTTTGTTGAATATAGACTTGCCTACCCCAAATATTCTTGAAGTAGTGTCGCAACCTGAAAACGCATGGGCAAACAACAAATCCGAACAAATTCCATAACTGAGTAAGCGCTTCGGAATCTTGATATCATACACATATGGTTTGTCATTGTAGACAGAAAGTACAGGTCCTTACCGTCCTTTTCTGCATATAATGAAGAAGTAATACCAACAGATGTGTCTTCTACAATTAGGGTTGTTGACTATTAATGATGTCATTGCGACTGCTGCTTTCACTGTATCAACATGTGCATCTTCATCGACGTGGATCACATGGTATCCTTTCTGTTGCATACGGTCCCCAATTAGTTTAATGAGAATCGGTTTGCTCAGATCATTTGAGTTGAAGGCTTCTTTCTGCTAGCATCTGATATGTCTACCTTATTTGCAACCTGACTCTTGTGAAAGATGCATGATTATCAGAAGAGGAACATAATGAGCAGTCCTTGGAATTGTCTCAGGGCCATCAGCCTCTGATAAGTCACACGATTCTGTATGGCTTGTAATAGTGATGCAATGGTTTGAACATCAGTGACCTTGACAGTCCAAGCAGATGCAAGGGATAAATGCTGATGAGGATGTTAATGTGCAAAACCTGTTCAAAGTAGGTAAAGATACAGTCAAACAAATGGAATGGACGGGCTGTCCTTTCATATAGCTACAAATGGAAGGCTAGAGTCAAAATGTAAGGTCCAGGTCACTGATGACCAAACCATTGCTCCAGCTCTGTTGTTTCAAAGGTTCCTGGTTGTATCACAATCTGGAGATCTGTGCTTAGATAAGGAAGTTTATCATGAACTATCACCATATCCACCATCTTTGTTTGAAGCAAAGTATACGTATGTTTTACATAAGCCAGATAAAGCACCACTACTACAAGCCATGCTCCTGAGACAGTTCCAAGGACTGATCACTATGTTCTTGATGAAGGTTCTCTTCTACATCGCTTGAAGTGGGCAGAAGGAAGCACCCTTGCCGATAATTATGCATCTTTCACATTTGATCACTATGGCCAGACCACAGTTGTCTTTGATGGATACACTGGTGGACCAACCACAAAGGATAACACGCATCAGCGCCGCAAGAGTCGGGTTGCAAATAAGGTAGACATATTAGATGCTGGCAATTTGCTGGCAAGAAACGCTTACTCAGTGATGACATTTGTTCGGATTTGTTGTTTGCCCAGGCGTTTTCAGGTTGCAACACTACTTCAGGAATATTGGCGTAGGTATGAAGTCTGTATTACACAAAATCATCAATGGTGATCCTGTATTACAAGTTTGTCACAAGGCATTTTGCACTCACAGTATTGATCAAGAATATGTAGAAAGTGAAGGCTGCAGAGCAATGTATCCCTGTTTAATGGTCAGCAATCAGAGTCTTTGGAGTCCTTACGCTACAGGTTTCTTTCCAAAGAGGTTTGCACAGCAAAGAGCTTTGTTAAACCTGAAAGACTTCCACCCACAGTGGCAAAGTTTTACTCCAGAAGAACTTATCTACAAGTCATGCATTGGATGGGTAAAAGGGATGGTATGAATCCAATAATGGAGATGGATTGTTCAAGGTGACAAATTTGTTATGATGAAAAGAAGTCCAGCACCAGAATCATTGCTGAAGATGATTCGATGCAATTGTTCTGCAGGATGCATCACAGTGAAATGTAGCTGCAGAAAGAATAGACTCAATTGCACATATAGGCCAATGTGAGAATATGGATCAAGAATTATTCTCAGATGATGATGATGATGATGATGATGATGATGACAACTAATTCCAACATACATGTATAATTAATACAATGTGGTTGATGTTACTACTTCAAACAAAGGCATCGCATCGTGGTATAGCAAGATGAATTGTGTGTTACTTCAAGAATATACTATTGATTTTTATAGCTGACAGCCATTTTGAAATGTAAATATGGCTGCCCAATTGGTGCATCTTCTTCAATTTACGGCTCAACACCCCAGGTAGAGAAAAGCTAGTCGGTGCATATGCCTACTTGAAAGCATACTATTAATGGTGCTGTGGGTGCAAATGATGTTGGTTATTTTAAAAGTTCTGTCACTTTATATATCAAGTTACAATACGTGCATAATTAAACTCAATAAGGCAACATATACCAAAATGGCGGCCATTTTGAAATTCACTCTTGCTGCCAATTTGGTTTGTATGCCTACCTCTATATAAATTTGAATGGGAATATTGGTGCAAAGGATATTGGCTATTCTAGAAAATCTAACGCCTTAAGTTTCTCCTTACAATTTTTGGCGGCCATTTTGATTACGTCACATTTGGACCCTTCGCCCAAGTTCAATTTTTCTAAACTTTTGATATGTTATTTATTAGACCTTATACTGCAAGAAAATACCAAAAAACCTTCTGTTGCAATTTTTTTGGGGTCATGTGGTACCTTTACTCTACTACATGTATGTAGTAGTAAGAGGAGGACAAGGGCATTGTTTGGCTGCAGGCTGATGTGTGTGAGGAGTCAAAGATACCATACACATTAATTAAGATGTTGGGGCTGATTTTGATTTCCTGGATTTACAAGAGTTGTAGGTACATGTGCACCAGGGTTTGCACCAGGACGTATTCATTTTGAAATTCATAAACCTACTGCGTCTGACCGGACACAATAAATTTCAATGTCAGTAGAAAACCTCTTGAATCGGTACTCAAATTTGTTGATGCTACGAACTGATATCCAATATCAGACTGGCAGACATTATGCTAATGAACATGATGTTACGTGATGTATTCATATTATACTCTAGTTCAGCCAATTATAGAACCTGTTTCGTGCATATATTATGAGTAATTTATGATGTCAATGACGTCAGCTGGCCGTGTATGGAGGATTATGTACATCGAGATTGAGACAAACTGATATCCAATACCAGACTGGCAGACATCATGCTAATGAACATGACATTACGTGATGTATTCATATTATACTCTAGTTCAGCCAATAATAGAACCTGTTTCGTGCATATATTACGAGTAATTTATGATGTCAATGACGTCAGCTGGCCGTGTATGGAGGATTATGTACATCGAGATTGAGACACAGTGCTTGCGAAAATATGTAAATCTTGCAGCAACATTACTGACAAAATTTCACATAAAATGTGCATTATTTTCCACAAGAAAAAAACAGTTAGTGAATAAAATGTTTATTTTTATAGTGCTTTTCATGAATACTCACTTATGTATTAACTTAACTGAAAAAAGTATACGAACTGCGTAAGAATGAAACTGCCGATTTCGGCATGCATACTTGCCTTGATGTGACTTTGTCGACAATTGTTGCCGGTAATATGGGTAATTTTCTGGCAATTTCGGGAACCAGTTTTGACTATCACCTGCCCAATCGGGCAAGCTAAAAAACAAAATTTGTTGCAACCTGGCCCCGTACACACGTATGCAATGAATAAAAATGGAAGTTGGAATGAAATAAAAATGAACTTAATTGTTGGTTGACTGAAAACAAAATGCGAATCAATTTTTTTTTAATGCCAATCAAAATTCTGAGGCATGTCAGGTGCCCACTGTCCAGTTACAATCCAATACCATGAATACTTTTGTGGAAATTGGAGGGTGAAGGGGTCCAACAGACCCCGTAAATTTTGCCCCAGCGCTAGCCCTGATGTGCACTCTTTGTCGGCACAGTTAATATTGATATAAAATTGGATCGATTGAGCCCATATTTATTGGTCAAGCTATGAGTTTTAAAATATTGGACGAGATGTAGTCGAGTCCAATATTTTACACCTCATAGCGAGACAATAAATATTGGGCGAAACATCAATTTTATCATTATTATGTGTTGATCCAATATTTTCACACACTTGGATTCATCAAAACATAATTTTTGTACAATAGCTGTCTCTCTGTGTAGGGGTGTCTTTGTAGGCGAGAGTTTCGAAATGGACTGAATTGTATTGAAACACAATTGTATGTATGGAGGCTGCTTGGAAAATAGTTACAAATTTGTAAGTCGCAAATGGCGAGAGCATGTGTAAACATGATCGCTTTGGTAAAAATTTGGTTGTATTTGCACCCGATTTAATCGCTATGTACAACACTGGTGGGTCAGATTGGGCCTGTAGGCCACAAATATATACATGTTGATTGTATGTTATGCAAACCTGGTTTATTGCAAATCATTCAATGATTGATATATATATCTATTTTTCCTTCAGTTCACCCACTCATAAACTACTAGCACTACTTACCGCCACTCAGCTGGACACATACATCATCGCCTCCACACACTGTCCACTCTATATGTCCGGTTTGGAATGTTTGACTACAGGCTTTGATGGTCACTTGATCTATTACCAGACCAGAATCATCAAAATCCATTTTCCATGAGATAGATGCTGTGGGAGAGCCTTCCTGTCTTGCTAGATACACCTGTAAGATGAAATAAAGCAAAATAATCCTCACTTTAACAATTAAAGTCTACTCATGGATGAAGTGATTGATCATAACCACATTCTGACCAATAGACCTTTGCGGCACATTTGATTTGGTCTTTGTGTGGTCTTCACAATACAAATATCAATCTCTTGCACAAGCCATACTCAACGCTAGATCGTGTCTTTCACACAGATTTGTGTTTAGACATGACCCGGAATTATAAACAGGGTCATCCATAACAAACTTCGGAAAACTTCAATTTGAAAAGGTCTATAGCAGAAAACTATCAACTGTCCACATTTCCACTCATTTTGTATTGACTAATAAAAGAATGACATTTTATCAACTTTTTTACAGTGTGAGCTGGTTTTGCCATGGTTGCTTCCTGTGCCAGCCCAAGGCATTCCACAGCTACAGTTAATATTAAGAAATATAGTAATTTGGTACTCATCAGTACAGCTGCAGTCCTTATAATGATTTGTATTAGCTCTATATTAAAACCCCTATAAGCTTCAGACTTTCTCTCTAACCTGCTTGCATCTCACCACCCCTAGAAATACCATTACAGTGCCCATCATTCATTTTTATTATAGTACTGGATAAAACAATGCTTAGAAAATTACAAGAATCCTGTTTCCACACTTTGACCTGTCAGTGACTGACCAAGCAAAACAAGGAAAATATGGTCAATGTTTTTGAAGTGGGGTTTCATTTATTTTTATCTACATTTCATATTATAACTTGATCATGGTATGTCACATTGTGATGGAATTTAGATCAAATCTAAAACTGACAATTTTTTCTAAAAGACGTGATATAATATCTGCCTTTGTCCTCAGCCAGATCAGGTCACAGTTTTCATAGTCTTGAATGAACTTCGCTATTATTATTTCAATGGGGAAACCTTGACCTTCTTGGCAAATACAATTATCAAAGATTCAGTGTTTCTTTCCAGAACCAGAAAACTGTCATGTGAATTGTGAGCAAGAGTTGACATACCATTTCCCAGTCAAACTCCTCCTTTCTTTGTATATTAGTACTGGTGTGAACTGCACTGTCCCATTCTTGCATTTCTTTGTTATCATCTGATACACGTATATATACATTCCTAGCAGGTGTGTATCTCAAGTGGAAAAGCTTGGCTGCTTTCTCATTGCTTGTCAACTTGTAAGTGTAATTCTATGGACAATTGGAAAAAGAATTAAGACATCATTATTGAAATTACACACAGTTAAGGTATCTGAAATGAGCGTTTTGAGCGTTTCGACAGTATTTTTTGTGGGACATGAGAGCACATCAGACATCAGACATAATGAATTGCATTCTGAAAACGAAGAATGTCTTTCTGATATCAAATAATTTTCATTTTTTGAAATTCACAATATAATACAAATTTAATGACAAATTATTAAAAATTTGATATTTTTCACATTTTTGATATATAACAGTCCTTGAAGTAAATTTTAATGTTTTGTGTTTTGGGAAAAAAATCCATATCTTCAATACGAAAGGTCAAAATTTTCAATTGATCGTCTGCTTTTCATTCCACCTACATACACTTTTAAGTATAAATCATCAGATTTATAAAGTTTACTTCGAGTACTGTTAAATATCAAAAATATCAATTTTTAATCATTTGCCATAGAATGTGTATTACATTGCGAATTTCAAAAAATCAAAATTATTTGATATGAGAGGGACATTCGTCGTATTCAAAATGCAATTCGATATGTCTGATGTGCTCTAATGTGCCACAATAAATACTGTCCAAACTATCATACCACATCCCTTAATGTTGATAGAATTGAGAAAGAAGTTCTTAAGGATGGTACTATTTAATGGAGCTCAATGAGGAATAGAGAGCAAAACTGTATTTTATGACTTTTTTGCAGGCGGCGAACAGCATGATAGAGAGAGACGGCAAAACCGCTCAGCCACTTTCCATACACTCGGAACACAGAAGTGAATTTCGCAGCTACCGTGATCACTGGTACGCACCGTTCAATTTGCACACTGAGTGATCGGAGCCTAACCAACACAGCAAATTTAAACCGTCACAGCGACTCTCACCCAATAATAATCAAATTTGTACTGTATTAAATTAATTTGAAGGTTAGTTTTATGGGGTTTATTATCAAACCCCAATGGTTTTAGCTTGTATAAATATTTTTTATTAACATTGGCCTACTTGTTTGTGATATCTTAAGCATTTCAAAATTTCAAAATAATCCCATTCAATCACACAGCAGACAAAGAAAAATTCCTGAATTAAGTAAATTCATGCCGCACACCACCTGCTTTTTTACATGAAAAGAGATTGTGGATCCTCTTCGCTTGGATGCAAGTGTTAACACCCTGCATGAGATACTGCCACACACCTTTGTCCTTACCTCCACATTTCCATTAGTAGCCTGATCACGTCTGGTTTCACCCCTTGCTACTCGCCATGCCACTGATCCAGACACTCTACCTTGACCCTCCCCATCCTTGACTGCCTTGGATGACAGGAATTCAACCAACTCTCTGGAAGCTCTTTCTTCCAGAATAGCTCGTCTTGTTGATGCCAAAGATTGTTGTCTCTGTAAATGAAATAGGAATTATCAGAATGTCTTTCCTAAAAAATTTTTTTTTAAACCCTGGCACATAATTTAGGTCCAGAATTATGTTTCATTTGGATGGCACTAGTCCATTACAAAGATGTTAGGCTGGGATGTTTGCCATGTTGCATGCTGCTCATGGAGGTGATTGTTTCACTAAGCATCCAGCTAGCCTGGATTCATGCATGTTTGGGATCTACATGTGAAATATTGTGATGATTATGAATGTCAAGCATACATAAACTTACATGGCTCATGCAAGAGGTGAATTGTCATTCTATTTTAGATCTTTGCCAACATATGCTGGAGGTGCACTGATTTGGTCTGAAAGCTTGACAATCTAATATATTCATTCATTCATTCATTCATCTTTATTTCATTCAAATATAAAATATAACAGCACAACAATTAAACACATACATTGAATGAGGAGGTTCTCGGAAGGCCGGATGGCCTGTTTTAAGAACCCCTTGTCCTAACAACAACAAAAAGTTTCAAAATAACAACCACAACAAAATATACCGCAAAATGTCAATACACAACCCACCCCCCTCCTCATTTACCCTAACAAAACCAAAAAAAGCCTGTTTTGTGATCAAGAATATGCAAAAAAAAATTACCGTGATAAATTCAATACTACATTAACTATATTACAGATAATACGATACACAATTAAATTACTTTAAGCCGTACAAGGAAATTAGATAAAATACTAAATGTAATTAAGAATAATATTATCTTTCACTTTGCTTTTGAAATGCTTGATCGTCTTCATATTCTTTATATGTTTCTCAAGTGAATTCCACTTAATTGGGCCTGCTGTTTTTAAGGTTTTATGAGCGAAATTCGTTTTAGATTTAGGAACCTGGTAATCTTCATTATTTCTCGTAAATTCCCACAGCATTAGACACAGTGGTATATACATGTACAATG
This sequence comes from Amphiura filiformis, assembly GCF_039555335.1. Taxonomy (NCBI): domain Eukaryota; kingdom Metazoa; phylum Echinodermata; class Ophiuroidea; order Amphilepidida; family Amphiuridae; genus Amphiura; species Amphiura filiformis. The sequence goes on along the minus strand of NC_092633.1, from coordinate 66,364,491 downwards.
TAGAGTCCAGAGTCTCCCAGTCTAACTCAAGCCAAATGTCACTCTAAATATTGAGATAGCAAAATTGTCCATAATTCCCTATATTTTTATATTGGTAAGCCAAATTCCTTCAATCCCAATACTTACAACCAAAGTATGACGTGAAATTGTGCAATGGTCAGGTATATTATTGCTTATGTGGGGTAAGATCAAAGCATTACCAAGCATATTAAGGATAGCTTTTATATACAGATAATGCTGATTTTCTTTGAAAATTTGAAATTACTGTTATTAAGTTGTGAAGTCCAGGAGAGGAGTGTGGATAATAGAATCCTTTATGCATGTAATACCTGTTGATTTAATTTGCTAATACTGTCAATGAGCCAGTCTTCTCTACACTCTGTACGTCTACTCAACACATCCTGGGGTTTGGCGGTATAGCGCCAGCTTACATCAACAACCTGTCAAAAGCAAACAGATAATTATTGGTAATCAGAAGTATGTAAGACTACCAAAAGATAAATACAAGCTCTTAAACCAATACACGCACTATAGTCTGTCCACATAGAAGTACAAAGTAAATAGACCTCGGAAACGGGAGGTATGAGAATAATTATTTCAGTGCAATGCTTCTTTGGCGCGCCAACTACTGCGCGATTCGTACTTGCCGAGCGCACCACGCTCTTTACGCGTCACGTCGCAATCGCGTGTGACGCAAAGCATCGACCCCCGATGCCACAGATAATGGTTTGTACTTCTAAGTGGACAGACTGTAGTGTATGTTTTTGTTGGTGACAGGTGTTATTACTGCTGCTACAGATTAAAATTAACATCCACAAAGGTCAACCAAAATTGCTCAACAAATTGCCTAAGAGTTGGCAATTCAAATTATTAAATAAAAATTAAACAAATTGTCACTCAAATGCAAAATATTGTTGATATAAAAATCTTGAATAAATCATGTGAAAATTAGAGTTAAATCAAGGCAATTTCCATTGAAAAAATTCTTCACTGGTAAAAGACCTACAAAGGGTTCTTAAAGTTATTTAAAATCATAATTAAAGACCAAAACAACATTGAATTGACCATAATTATTACAATTCAAAATAATTGATTTAAATTGATTTAAAATCAACCAACCCTGCAATAAATCAACTTTCTTGTAAACACGAGGCACGTCACCGGGCCATACTAAGATGACTGCCGAGTGTTTGTATTAATGTCTACAGCTCAATTACTGAGCACTCTACAACACTCTCTTATATTTACTTTCATCTAGTGTGTACATATGAACTAACCTGAGACAATAAAGACACTGTGGTTTATTATGCTTTTGGAATGGTAAATAGGACGATAAGAATAAGTGGTTGCACATAATTTATTTCAAATTTTTTATGACATCAATATGAAAGGTTGAATGAATCAGGGACCGTGTATGAAGGGACTAGAAACGGCTTCCACCCATTGTACCATGCGAGTTGCTGGTTTACAAATTATCCTCAGTTGAGCAAGCATGTATAATACGTTGATCGATAGACCCTGGTACGAAACCAAGCAGTTACCATACAGCGCATGACTTGTCTTGTACATTGCGAAATGAGCCTACACGTTTGCCTATAATGATATACTCTAGAAATGCAAACATAATTCATCAAAGAACATTATTTTAAGAATTATTTCAGTATTCAAATCAGTAAGAACAGACAGCGTACGGTGTACACATTCAAGAAAAAATGTAAATTTGTTTGATCTAGCATTCTGTATCTCCACAAAATTATCACATTTTGTCTCCAAAATCCTATGTAAATGATTCTCAACGCTACACAGAAATTATTTTCGACAAAGGATAGACATTTTACACAATTTGACATAACTTTAGAAAATAGTGGAATATTTTGATGTGTTTTTGGTATTTTATAGGGCAACATGAGTAAATAATAAGAAATCAAATATCGCGCCCTCGGCGCAACTCGCATGGTATCGAAGGTCGTAAAAGATAGTCCAATAACAATAGCTTGACAAAAGCTATCAATAATCCGTTTTGAGTCCCTTCATACATGGTCCCTGAATGAATACAACAATTACAAATCATTGGGCATAGAAAAGACTGGAAATAAGCAGGCAGGCACCAAGGAAACAATACCCAATGGTCGTAGCATTTTGGCTCCTAGCTCACACCAAAATCCTGTGGACCAGACTCTATATTAAAAGAAATAGAGCCTGGTAATTAAACACCCAGATAAATCCCTATTACTTACGAAGGGTACCGTTCATAAGAATGTTTAGTGAAATGGAACTTATGACTCGTCGTAAGTTACAAATGATTTTGAGACTTACGAAGCTTTGTAAAGTTTAGTGAAATGGACCCCTGGAAATAAGAAATAATGCAGTGATCTAGATCTTATTGGGCCCGTCCTTGGGCATTCGTAACACCAGCTATCTTATTTTAGGTGTACGTTTTGAAGTGCAGAGAATCTCTCAAGTCAAGAAAATGACATATTAGAAGCAGCCTTTTTGTATAGTGAGTCAATAAGCAAGCATTTACAGGTGTGATCCTCAGACTGAATATACTACCTCAGTACACCTTTGTTATAATTTCATAATGAGACACCTGTGTGTTTGAAAACTACCATTTGTGGTTTTAGTATCAAAAGCGTTTTACATGCAACAATGCCTGTTGTAACTCGATTCCAGTTTTAAACTTTCAGCAAAAAAAGCACTTTTCCCTGTAGCTTTTGCCCAGCAAGTTAGTAGCGTGTTCTGGTGTTAAATTCTATGTACCCTTTATTGGTGCTGAAATACATTTCACCCAGCTGTGCCCTTTCACAAAACACTGATCAAAAAGGGACTACAAAGTAGTCTAGATAGCAGGACAGCACAACCCAATCCCACAATCAACACAACAAATGTTGCTTACCTCTTCACATGAGAATGCAAACATATAAGACAGTTTCTTTCCCCAGCCTTTCTCATACAGCATTGGTTTGTCGCAGACATTTTCACAAGAATCACAATGTACCCAACGCTGCTGGGATTGGGAAAACACTTCTGTCCACACATGATCTGCAGATAGTATGCAATAAGTTGAATAAGTACAGTTTTCTTATAATTGACCCCTTCCCACCATTGATGACCAAGCTAACTCCAATCCGCTGGAAATAGCAGAGCCAGGCTACATGATCGTCCTCAATTTCAGTTTACACAATCGTCCTCGCTTTCAGTTTTCTACTGCGCTAATTCCGGCCTGATTGATGTTAGCCGAGCCAAAAGATATCACCGGCTGGAAGGGAGAAATTATACGAAAAATCTTTTCAGAGCCACCAAACCTTTAAATTTAGCAGACAGGCGAGGTCTGCTTGTTCTCTGTAGACAAGGGGCAGTCTTCAGTGAACAGCTCTTTTCAGAGCCACCAAACCTTTAAAATCAGCAGATAGGCGAGGTCTGCTTGTTTCTGTAGACAAAGAGCAGTCTTCAATGAACGGCTCATTTCAGAGGGCCACCAAAACCTTTCAAATTAGCAGATAGGCGAGATTTGCTTGTTCTCTGTTGACAAGGGGCAGTCTTCAGTGAACGGCTCTTTTCAGAGCCATCAGTAGGGAAGGGGCAGTCTACATGTCTCATTCTTAGGTAATTTGTCCTGAAGAAGTCAGAGCTACTCCTGACGAAAGCTTGACAGTTCTAAACTTGTCCAACGCGAACCCGCTAAAAACCCACTTATTGTTATCATAAATATAATGAGAAGGAAACAAACCAACCAACAAAAACTATAAAGGACTGCATTTATTACTTTCTACCTGGAATTGAATTATGTATGTCCCCATTTAATTGCTTTATTTCTTAATCTATATTGTATAATCATAGCAGGTGCTACCTGCCAAGGTATGATTTGATAAAAATACTGCCCTCTATTAATAGTGCAATGACAAACTTTAAGGCTGTTATCATGATGGCATGATGACAGATACATAGAAGCCGTACTCAAAGATATTAATTTATCGTAATGGATTGTCAACATAACTTGGATTTACAATTGATCAAATATCAATCAAATACACTGACAGTGATTGGTGTCAACATAACAAGTGCAATTTAGTACTCTATTATAGGCAAGTTCATACATGTCTATTCAGCTCTTCACCATTTACTTGGTCCCTGACTTACTAGGTAGAAATATACATGTACAGAGGCTAAAAAGCACAATCTATTTGATAACAATACCATATAAGATGATGTTATTGCTTACCTCTGCCTCTTTTTTAATATTAAAATACTATATTTGGCGGTTCTCGGCTGGGTGCGATTACCTGACTGAATGCTTCTGTACCCACCAAGTTTCATGCCCATATGACAGTTTTACTAATTTGACCTCAGATGACCCCAGGTGACCCCAAAATGACCTTCCAAATGTTTGGCTAAATGTTGACTGTACCATCAAGTTTCATGCCCATACAACAGTTTTTACTGATTTGACCTCAGATGACCTGTGGGTGACCTCGGAGGACCCCAAAATGACCTTCCAAAAATGTGGCTCTAAATGTTGTTAGTTTCATGCCTATATGAAAGTTTTTACTAATTTGACCTCCGATGACCCGTTGGTGACCTCGGATGACCCCAAAATGACCTTTAAAAATTTTGGCTCTAAATGTTGTCTGTACCCACCAAGTTTCATGGCCATACAACAGTTTTTAATAATTTGACCTCAGATGACCCCTGGTGACCTCGGATGACCCCAAAATGACCTTCCAAAATTTTGGCTCTAAATGTTGACTGTACCTACCAAGTTTCATGCCCATACGACAGTTGTTAGTAATTTGACCTCAGATGACCCCTGGGAGGGGGCCTGGGGGTCAGATGACTTAACGAACATAAACTTCTTCTTGCCAGGACAGAACTACACCTACCCACCAAGCTTGGGCCCCGTACGACCTATGACTGCCTCACACAACAGTTTTTAGTAATTTGACCTCAGATGACCCCTGGGAGGGGGACATGGGGTCGGATGACTTAACAAACATAAGCTTCTTCTTGCCAGGACAGAACTACACCCACCCACCGAGTTTGAGCCCCGTACGACCTACAGCGGCCTCACATTAGCAGTCACAGACAGACAGACAGATCTACAGAGAATAGCGTATTATTATATAGATTGTAAATCTATATCCACATGTCGGGTAATAATAATAACAAATAAACAAAATTTTGCACCAGGTTTGCCATCACAAATAATAAAGGAGAAAAGCAGAAAAAGTGATCCCACCTGGGAATCGAACCCATGACCTCAGGTTTACAAGACCTGTCCATACCAATTTTCAACAGTATGTCAACAATAGTGCTAAAAATATCTCTGAATGTCTCTCACCACTCTTACGTACTCCATTAAAATTGCCATTTTGGTACTTGTGGCAAGCCCTCAATTGACTGTGAAGACTAAAACTGGTTTTGCTTTGATTTTGTAGACCAAAATGTGTTGTACAATGTACATATACACTGTATCGATCCACTAAGTATTATAAGCACAGCACAAGAAATAAGTCCCCCTCTCAACATGTCGTCATAACAGTGTAAGGTTTTGTTTTGTACCAATAAAACTAACTTTAAAATAATTATATGACTATTTACTAAGTGTTGTGTGAAAATGAAAGATGTCCGTGACTTCAGGGCTGAAGGAGCTCAAATTGAAGAAAACTGCCCTTTTCAAAAGTCACAAAGTAGGCCTACGCTTGTCACAACAGTTGATTCATGGTTTGTTACTTATGGAAAACCCTGATTTACTCTGATGTGATCGATTCTTGAGCATTCAGCCATGCAAATCCCCTTGGTGCAGAGTTCAGCACAGTATGTTGTAAGATGGTCCGTCCCATTCCTTGTCCCAATACACCTTGCAGTTAACAAGCATAGGCCTACTTTGTTACTTTTGGAAAGGGCAGTTTTTGTCCTCAATTTGAGCTCATTCAGCCATGAAGTTATGGACAACTTTCATTTTCACACAACACTTAGTAAACAGTCATATAATTATTTCTAAGTTAGTTTTATTGGTACAAAGTTTTATTTGACAATGTTATGACAAAATATTTCTTGTGATGTGTTTGTGAGACCTCCAAATGCACATTTTTCAAAAGGAACTGAACGTTGCCACACAACTCAATAGGTGGGGAGTAGGAGTTAATTCATTCGACCAGAGAAGATGATAAAAGAGGAGGTTGCTCGCTGCCCACATCAAATAAATAATGTGTGCATCCGCCTATTGATGGAAATAATGATCTAATCCGATTGATCAACTAATACGATAAGTGGCTTTGCGAGTCACGACTGTCTAGCTCTAAACAGCGCATGCCCGGATATCAATTTGTTACGTCAGTTGTTCGCGAAATATAATTTCTGTATTGTTTGGCATGACCGACTGCTAAGGTTGACCCGAGATCCCTGTGAAAAAGACCCTCATTTTGGATCCAAATAGCATTTTTGGACACGTTGGGACACAAAACGGGAGTATATGGAGAAACTGACACGAGTTTGAATTACTGATTACACTAGTTTTAAGTTTCCGTAAACTGCATAAATATTCAAATGCTTATCATTTAAATTTCTTTTCCTTTGACCTTATATTAATTTTACTGGAAAATTAATTATGCTTGACTTTCCATAACTTAACAAAACTTTTGATTTTTTAATGGGAGTTGCGACATATATGTTGCTTTTTCACTCGTTTAAAAATCATGGTCACCCTAGTTAGTATTATTTTTCTTTAAAGAAAAAAAGCATGATTTGACTGCGAAATTGGGAATTTAACGATGTACTTCCGTGTGTGGAATATTTTCTCCACTAAGAGAACTACCGAATCTGTCGAGCGTGTGGCAGATGAACAGATTACCACAAAGGAAGTTTCAAGTGGTGTTTTAAGTCCCCCAAACAAAGAAAAGTGAATGGAGGTTAACTATGGGTAATCGGATTATTTGTTCGAGCGATCTCCTCTTTTCTCATCTTCTCTGATTCGACCAAACTGAATATGGCATGTGATGAAATTGAAACATCTTCCTCTAAGAGGAAGAGAATGGAGACGAAAAGTGTCAAATTCCACTATAGATAGTATTCAAGAAAAAAAAGTCTTTTTACTGATGATGGCAGACAAATCCATTTACCTGTCCAATCTACCACATGTCTGGCTTCAAATCCCACAGCTCGGCAACAGAGGGTGAAACAATTGGCCCACTCACCACACCGTCCTGTTCTTGTTTCTAGCAATTTACCTGGGTGATTATATCTGTATAGAATTTTTAAGCAACAAAAGATAAATGAATCAAATCACACACTTCTACATGTGGACAGAATGAGGACATAATTTTGTTTTACTTTAAATATTTTATTTTTACTCACAGTCACAGAACAAAATGATTTTTGTTGTCTTGTACCCTTGGTAGCAAAACATTTACATACCTTGGAAATTTAATAGCTCTGTTGCAGTTAGTACATCTATAACCTTCCACCCTGCTAGCACCCCAGCGCAAATCATCAATACTAGGCTCCAGCATGCCCATACTACTTGTGCGACCATTGCAGGAATCACACTTGGGGCTGTTGGTCCAGGTAAAGAAGCGTGTTTTGAACCACTTCAGAAGTTCTAGCAAGAGAAAATCTCTCTTGTCAAGAGGCCTTTCTCCTGAAATAATCAGAATACAATTTAAAAATTATCATAATGTGAAAAAATACATCTAATTCAGTGACCAGTCCTCCCAGGTCCTGAAGATTATTGACCTCATTTTCCCACATGTGCATACATAATTGAGATCCCTGTCCTACATAACCATGTGAGTTTGCATATTATTCATTTAGGTTCATTCCAGGGACAAGAAGTGCAAGACTCTGGCAAATCTGTAAATACAGTGCAAAAAGAAGCAGCAATATCAGCCCATTTCCACAACATTTATAGCCTCTCATTCCGATCCCCCTCTCCCCTATGTAATTCATTTTCAAATCCTGGATCTGCCTGTTTTGTGTGTGCCTTAGTTATTGATAGGCAAGAGTAAACTGCAAAAGAGGCTAGTTTCAATTATGATCTGTAAATTATACCATGCACAATATTAGTCTATACAATGTAATAGTGGACTCCCGTGCAGTCTACATGTACATTATCCATGAAACGCTAACAGGCACTGGGTCAGTTTGGGTTGCATTCCCTTCCTTGAAGACAAAATAATAAGCAACCTGCCCTTTGAATCTCAATTTGACCAATTTTTGCTAACATTAGTCTACATAGACCATGGCTTACCATCATCTTGAGCTTGATTTAGACACTTCTCTTCAGCCTTCTGGTTAAGCTCCAAAAATGGTATTACATCCCTTGCTTGCTGCTGAAGCAGTCGGTCTTCATACATGAGGACATGATCAGCTGATGACTTCAATTTCTGATAGAATGTTATCTCAGAAGCCTATGGAACAAATTAATCAAATTGATCAATCCAAGATACAATATACAATGTAACCAGAATTTTTTAATTCCCTAAAATGCACTAAATATGTGACAAAGGCTGCAAATTTGAAATTAATTGAGATATTAAAAGGCAAAAATAAGGAGTAAAAAAGAATAAAATATATGGACATCACAAAACTTCATAACTATAGAACCAAGTCTGCTGGACCTTTGGTGTTTTCAGTATATGATAGCCTAATGATTGTATAAGATAATAATTATAGTAACTCAATTTTCAAAAATGCCTCCTTTGACCTCCATAGACCAGATGATGTCACATATTGAAAGTATGTAGCTACAGTTGAATCAGGGGTCTGTTCAATATAGGCTGCACTTCATAAATGTTTGCATACAGTGGCCAAACCTGTTATGGCCAGTGGGGAGCCAGGTGGGAAATTGCCCCCTACAGAGATTTATCAGGGATAAAATGTGGACAGCAAAAAGTAAAGTGTCATTAAAATAACTGAAAATTGACAAATGGTGACAAAAATTTGGCTTTTTCTTGTAGGTAGCCTGATTTTTTTAATTTTTTTTTAATTTTTAGGTCAAGATATTAAAATTGCACATATAGATGGTCAAGTCAATTATAAAATAGGATTGATATGAAAATTATAAGTTTCTGCAGCACTGTCGGTTGATTTTTTATGAAAATTTACTGGATTTTTCAACAAAAATGCGATATAATTGCTCAAAAAAACCCAAATGTCCACAGCCTACTGAAAACAAACATATTTTAGTTTGTTTTTTGATTAAAGCCAGATGGATAAAAAATGAACTTTAAAATACTTTTGTCTAAAATGACGAATTTCATCAACAGCATGTTCTCATAAATAATGAACCTCCATGTAGCACTATAGAGGTTATCCACGTTACTCATATGTGACTTCTAGCAAAAGGCGCTGGTTCCCGTAGTAATTTCTCATTCAAACCAATTCAATGCACGACATCGGAATACTTGCATGACTTTGGCGGGCTATTTTGAAACAGTCATGGTTGCACATGTAGGTACTTCTTTTGAAAATCCTAAACAAGGTTTAGTAGTCATCGATAGGATATGCAGCTTATAGAACACGGATACCTCTATTTAACTGCCATTTCATTTTCAGCTATGGTATAACGATGGCAAGGTATAAAGTTTGTTCGGCTTATAATTGGCAAAAATTATTCATTTTATGTTACTGCGCACATCAATTAAGTACCAACTTACACTGGTGTAAACATTCACATAAGTGCACCATTTACACAACATACAACTAGCGTAAGCCCTGCGCCCGACTACTGTGTGCATACCATTTTTATAGGAATATACAATGTTATGAATCACATTTTTTGCCAATTATAAACCAAACATACATGAACTTACCTGTAAACTTGTGACTGATAGTTTATGGCCGATGGTTTGTGACATTGCTTTCAGTCTTTCACCAGCTAATTGTTTTTGAATCCATCGGAGTTCATGCAGTGAAGCACCTGAGGGCAGTGTGAGGTGTTCTCCATCCTGAGGGTAGGTAGGATCATTAGATATGTATCAGCAGTTGGTAGTGCAAACAGTGGAATATAGATCTGAAGATATTTATGCTTATTTGTTTGTATTTTGGTTTTAATTTTTCCCATTTCTTATATTTCTGATAGGTTATTGGAAGTAAGTGGAAAAGTACCATGGAGATATAGAATATTTAAAAAAATAAAATGTATACATTACGCCAAAAAAATGCCTGCTTGCCCTCCAGCGAGATTTTTGGAGTAGGTTGGAATTTTTTTTCCTGACTCACTTCTGTATAGGCCTGTAGGCAATGAACGTTGGTAATGTGGAAAGATAGATACCGTACTTCACTTCAGACCTTCAATACGCAAGATACACCATAGAAATGGATTCAATTAGCAATTCAATTGGCATACAACACAAAGTTCATTGGAAACATTGATGCAGGAATGGACAGTTGTAAATGTTATGAGTTTACAGTAATGATTTTCTTCTTCAGAAAAATGTTGTTGGCCAAATTTAGCTTAGAAATGAAATTTAGACCTATTTAAAAGAATTTTTTGGCCTTAGTACCAATACACTGTAATATTGAAACAATTCAATGGTTTGAGCAAAAACAATTATACTAAGATTCTTTTGACCATTGCCCTGATCCATTCAAACATTTTTATGTAACTAATGTGGTATACCGAAAGCCATAGCTCCAGCAGGTCCACATCAAAAGCACCATTCCATCCAGTATAAGCAGCCATAAGTGGAGGAGGGCTTACTCTTTTTGACGACAAAGAAAAACTCACCCTGTTCTATGGGCAGACAGACAGACAGACAGACCTTTCAAGTAGGGTCGGTTGGTTGATAAGGTCACTAAGGTGTTGTTTTGTTTTTGTGCACACATTTTTTCACTTGCTTTGCTTGCATTTTTTCAGCACAATCAATCCACTTTTGCCAAAAGAAGCCGAAAAAGTAGGAATGTTCACACTAATTTATTTTCAATTTCATGTTGTTTGTGTTCCAAGCTGCTACCACGAAAATGCAAAAAAAAGTTAGACTAGGTTTAACTTAAGACCTGTTCTAAGTATGGAAGTTAGACTTGGGGATCCATTTAATCTTTTCTTTTCCTCCTTAACTTCTAAATTCAAAATTAAACTGAAGCCATTTAATAATAAGCTACATGTATTTGCCCTTAACAGGATCTACAAAAATAGGCGGTTCTCGAACCACGCGATCCCCCTGGCTGGGCGGTCAGTAAACTTGTATCTCAGATGACCCCTGGTGACCTCAAAACGACCTTCAAAAAAATTTGGCTTTAAATGTCGACTGTACCCACCAAGTTTCATGCCCATCCGACAGTTTTACTAATTTGACCTCAGATGACCCCTGGTGACCTCGAAATGACCTTAAATTTGGCTTTAAATGTTGACTGTACCCACCAAGTTTCATGCCCATACAACAGTTTTTACTAATTTGACCTCAGATGACCCCTGGATGACCTCAGTGACCTTGACCCACTAACCAATACAAACCGGTTCTGTCTCGGGTCAAGATGCACACACCCACCAAGTTTGAGAAATGTGCGACCCCTAGTCTCCGAGAAAATAGGCGGAAGGCAAAACCTAACCAAAATGGAACACACATACACCCCACCCCCATACACACAGAAGGAATACACTATCGCAATATCCCCCTCATGGCTAAAGCCAGGGGGATAAAAATATGGAATAAAGTGTGAAAGTACCAATAAGTTCCTTCTCCGCAGGACTAATTTCTATAGTTAGATCAGGTCCAAAGTTAGACCTGATCTAACTTTATGTGCATACAGATCAAATTTTTGTGTGTAAGTCAAGGAAAGTTTGAATCACAAATTTAAAAACAAGTGAAACAATTCAAAATTGGCAAAACACACACACAAAATAAAATCCCTAATATGCAAAACTGCAAAACATGGTTGGGATGGGGGGTCACTGCATTAGGGATTTTTTTGTGTGTATATATATAACCCAACCTACCCTAAGTTTTGGGATGACTTTTATAAAGGTCAGGAAAAGCACAAACATTTTCCATTTTTGGTGTTTATTGGAAAATGTGCCAAAAATCACAAAATTTTGAAATACAATTCTGGCTTACCTCTACAAACCCCATAGCAAATAGGCATTCTATTGCACCAGTCACAGGTAGTATTCTCTTACCTCTACAAACCCCATAGCAAATAGGCATTCTATTGCACATTCTCTTACCTCTACAAACCCCATAGCAAATAGGCATTCTATTGCACCAGTCACAGGTAGTATTCTCTTACCTCTACAAATCCCATAGCAAATAGGCATTCTATTGCACCAGTCACAGGTAGTATTCTCTTACCTCTACAAATCCCATAGCAAATAGGCATTCTATTGCACCAGTCACAGGTAGTATTCTCTTACCTCTACAAATCCCATAGCAAATAGGCATTCTATTGCACCAGTCACAGGTAGTATTCTCTTACCTCTACAAACCCCATAGCAAATAGGCATTCTATTGCACCAGTCACAGGTAGTATTCTCTTACCTCTACAAATCCCATAGCAAATAGGCATTCTATTGCACCAGTCACAGGTAGTATTCTCTTACCTCTACAAACCCCATAGCAAATAGGCATTCTATTGCACCAGTCACAGGTAGTATTCTCTTACCTCTACAAACCCCATAGCAAATAGACATTCTATTGCTCCAGTCACAGGTAGTACATTCTCTTACCTCTACAAACCCCATAGCAAATAGGCATTCTATTGCACCAGTCACAGGTAGTATTCTCTTACCTCTACAAACCCCATAGCAAATAGGCATTCTATTGCACCAGTCACAGGTAGTATTCTCTTACCTCTACAAATCCCATAGCAAATAGGCATTCTATTGCACCAGTCACAGGTAGTATTCTCTTACCTCTACAAACCCCATAGCAAATAGGCATTCTATTGCACCAGTCACAGGTAGTATTCTCTTACCTCTACAAACCCCATAGCAAATAGGCATTCTATTGCACCAGTCACAGGTAGTATTCTCTTACCTCTACAAACCCCATAGCAAATAGGCATTCTATTGCTCCAGTCACAGGTAGTATTCTCTTCTCAAACACTTTGTTCCCAAGACGAACAGATCGGAACTTCTGAATTGAAGGATTTCTGTTAAAAATAAATCAAAACAAAAACAATTATGAATTTGGTGTTAAATACATACGAAATATGTCACTTAGTAGTTACAATGTAGTACCACTCACAAAGCCTGAAACTAATGGAAAAATGAGAAATAGTGCATACATTTGTGAGTGAAAAGTCCCAAAAAGGGCTGAAGATAACTAAACATGTATATGAAAATGTTGACTTTAGACAGTTCTTTAAAATATGGTATAATAACACTGTTGTAAACTTATGGTAAGATTTTAGTGCATATTACAAGCCTTGGTGCTTCATACATCGTATGAACCCCAGGCTGTCAATTAAAACTTACTGAAAACACACTTGTACATATAATCATTTACGAAACCACAAACTCACTACCTTCAACTTGCACTACTAACAAAATAAAACAAATTAGTAATTATTACCGATCCTTCAGGTAAACTTGCATATTATTGGCAGTTTCATGTAAAGCCTCTGCTGAGAATCCCAATTGCAAATTTCACAAAATTACCTCAGATACTCGATCGCTTTTGCAGAAAATTGATTCTCACTCATATCGCTCATTCTACAAAATCCGGTGCCAATAGCCTTTTTTCCATTCTTTGGTCCACAAAAACTTTGTCGAGCATTTAGGGCATCAAATATGTTGTTTTTCTGGTAGAACTCAACGAGATCTACACGGACATATATAGTTTTCCATACTTTAAATGCTTTCTTCAGCCTGATTAACCCTTGCAAAGGCTCAAAAATCGCTAAAAATGCGTTTCCACAGCTCAAGTGTCACATCTAAACCTGAATATTTTCTTTGAATAAATGCGATTTCTTTACATATTTGTTGTTTTTTAATTAGATAACGCACCATCATATTGTTTGATCAACATTATATTTTAGTGATTAAAATGTCTTTGTGTAATTCTAAAATAAATTGCACTTTCCACCAAAACGCTGTGAGCTACGTTACCCTTTTTAACACACGTTATTGGAAAGAAGTAAAACAGAGGTATCAATGTAATTTGCGGTTTTGAAAGGAAACACTCATAGGTTTTTAAAATCACAGTAAAAATCGTGATGCTGTAGCATTTTTGGCATAGAAATGTTGTAAACATTGAAATTTCGACCGACCATGTTAAGATTGGTGAGCTACGTTACCAGGATTCTATAGTATGCACTTCATGCGCGTACGCAGGAATTTCTTAAGGGGGTGTGATGATAAAAAACTAACAAAATAAAGAGATGACCGCGTAGCCGTCATCCCGTCGCGCCTGTGCGATGCAGGGGGGTGTCTGAGGGTGGATGTGCCCCCCTCAGAATTTAGAAACTTTTGCAAAATGAAGACCTAATTGAAGCGATTTGGTGGACAATTTTGGCACTATTAGTGTGTAAAATTTTAATTTGAAAAAGCCGAAAATTTGAGAAATGACGGTTCATGAAGCCTTTCGTGAACAAGTCTTACTTAAAGTTGTAGGCCTATATATAAATTGTGTTACAAATTGGTAAATGTCGAAAGCAGAAGCCAAAATGGCTACTTGTTTATCCACTACACAGAATGCCCCCCCTTCAGAATGAAGGAACTTTGCAAAATGAAGACCTAATTGAGGCGATTTGGCGGACCATTTTGGCACCGTAGTGTGTAAAATTTTAGATTGAAAAAGCCGAAAATTGGTGAAATAACGGCCCGTGAAGCCTTTCGTGAACAAGAGTTTTCCCTCCTGCAGAAGTTGGAAAATTTTGCAAAATGAAGGTCCGATTGAAGCCATTTGGTGCATAATTTTTACACTATTTAAATCATTGCTTCGAACAGAAAAGAGGGCACGACCTCTATTCGCACAGTTAAAACCTTGACGTACGTACGTGGGCGGGGTAGGGGTGTGACGATATGGAGAGGTGTTGGTGTTAACATGTAGGCCCTATATCCATGTCAATTAACAATTAAATGGGGATGTGGGGGTGTGTGGGAGGGGTGTTAAAATTAATCGACATATTTACGTACGTTGCCCGTCAGTCAATACCGGGTATAGGGGAGAGAAAAATTTGAGTGGGGTATAGTTAAGACATCTATAGGATAATTTGATATTATGTCCCCTATGCCATGCTCATCTCCTCCTCTCCTCTCCTCCCCTCCTCTCTCTCTCTCTCTCTCTCTCTCTCTCCCTCTCTCTCTCTCTCTTTCTCTCCCTCTCTTCCTCTCTCTTTCTTTGCCTTTTCTCCCCCATTTTTATTTTTTGGACAAACCCAAGGGGGGTGTTTCACACACGTAACACCCCCCCTGCGTACGCCAATGATGCACTTGTATTACATGTACTTCCTAATAATATGTGAAAGCTACCAGTGGTCGAACCCCATTTATATTAGAATTAACCGACATAATGTTCTAACGTTCGCAAATCACATTAAAAACATTAAAAACCAGTGAACTACATTACTGTGAGCTACGTTACACACTCATTTAAGCATCTTCAAAACTTCTATGAAATGGTTAAATCTGTTTTACATTTCACTCAAGTGATCTTTAATTTGCTTTTTATGACCTTGGATTGAGTAAAACCAGCCCATTTTATAGTCGGTAACGTAGCTCACATTACATTGAGTTTTAGTGTTAAAAACATCATGACTTCTTGAAAGAAAAATAGGCAAGTGGTGTTGGCAATTTTTTACATCTGAAAGTAGTGATACATTTACTTTTAAAAACACAAAAAGCAGGTCTTTTTGAACAACTTTTATTTTTTCTATTTTTTTAGTGGATTGGCACGGATTTTGTAGAATGAGCGATATGCTCAATGTTTACTTCCGTTTTCAGAATGGCAAGCCATATGGAGTTTGAGCTTTTTTTCTGCATATTTTGGGAGATATGGCCCGCGCATAGAGTCTTAGCCAGAAATCAGAAACCACCCGTCCAATCTATACCAAAATTTGACCTTAGTCATATTTTGGGGAAATAAAATGGATGACGATGGCATTTTGGGGCATTTTCGGCCATGTTTGACCAATTTTACACAAAAACTATAAATTTTTAACCTTTCATGTTGTCAAATTTCAAAATAGGTCCACTAGTTCTCCTAAAATATTCAATTTCAAGAGTTGTTGAATTATGGCATTTTGGAAGCGAATCACATGCTTTTACAGGTTTGGTACTATTTACTTCAAAAGTTTACATTAGAACCCAATTAAAGTATGGTATACAAATGTATATTCTGAGAGCATATATTCAGATGATTTCAGAATCGATACAATGGGAGTCATTAATACAGGGTGACCCATAAAATATACAGGGTGTAACAAGCAAAATAAGGATGAAAATAATAATTCAGTTAGGGGTGTCACCCCTCGACGTACATTGATAATGTAAAAATTTGACAAATGTTTAATATAGCTAACTTAATTGCCCACCCAGTCATATATATGAATTTATGGTGGTCAAGTACTTCCAATTATGTAGATACAGGGTGGTCAAAAATCTATATAAATTTCTTCAAAACACCCCTTATTTGTCACTGGAGATGCAAATTTTCATGATTGAGGTACATGTAACTAGAATGTAAAATAAGCTCAACAATCCAGACTAGCATTTAGGTCTAGATCCGGGGACACTACAAAACCGGGAAAAATAACTTTAAAATTTTTTTTTTTTTTTTGTTGTTGTTGCAATTTCGGGTACCCGGTTACCACCCGAAAAATGTGCAGTCTTTCCAAAAATGGCATTTAAATGTCAGTAGGGGCAAGTCTTTGCAAATTCTTGTATGCATGAAAATGATGTTAACAAGTAGCATCGCCTCTAGACTTTTCCGTAGTCCACTTGCCCATTTTGCATACTCTGGCCATTACATTTTAAAAGCATAAAACTCTGATTTATATTGATTTGTATGCAACTGATAGATTTTCACATAGATATCTGATCTTTTCAGTCACCGCACTCCCTCTGTTTGTTAGCTTCCCAAGTGGACTACTGACTTTGCCTTGATTTTTAACACGGGACTAGAGAGTTAGGCCAATTTCTGGCCTAACTAAAATTGGCCATGATGTAATGCATCTTTAAATGGATCTGCCTTGTGATTGGTCGCCCATATCTCGCTATTGTTTAAATCTTCCGGGCCCGCGCCATTACCATTAACTACACCGTACACAACTATCTGTGGTATTTGCGGTGCTTTTGTGTTGACGCGAAAGTTAATCTCTCATCAAACATCTAGCGCGTCTTGTACTATACCATGCTTAGTACTTGTGGTTAATGGACTGATAAACAAGTATGCTTGACTGTGTGTTTTTAGAGAGCAAAGTTCTGCTTGAAATTCAAAGTCCATAGTCGGATTTTCGGGGTTCGCTATCAATAAACTGGTATATTCCAAAATCAGAATTGTTCAGTATTAAAGTAAGCCATTATAATTATGCAAGATAATGTTGCATTCAGTTACTTTTATTGTCACTAATTCTTGATGACCATTTTACTATTGAATACTTTAAGGGTAGACGAGATATTGTTGGTCGAAGCAACCTAAAAATCGATTGGCATTATCTAGATCAATATATTATTGAAAATTAACACCTTGATGTTTTGCAAAAGTTAATTCTACAAATCGTATATACTTTGCAAACTTGCTTAATTTATTGTTGTTAATGAGTTATGTACGTTTTACAAAAGTGTTGTTGTTTCAGCCCTCTTTACAACGTAACTCAAGAACGCAGCACCTATAAAAGTATATCTGTGATATTTTAATTCTTCTACGCTTGCTATGAATTGAGCAATGCAGTTTTTGCCAAAGCTCACTACCATTCGTAAGATGCTGTGAACTACCAAATCACAACAGTTTAAAATAATTAATAACCTTCATTTTAACAAACATCAGTATAATTTTGAGTTCAGCGAAATGGGTTCATCATGATTGGGCTGAGCACCATATTGTGCCCTGTTTCAAATATTAGATTAACTTATGATTAAAAGTTGACATGCCTAATTATTGGCCCCTATTAGTTCCACCTACAGCCACAAAGAAACTGTTTGAAATGCTTAGCAAATGATGAAAATATACATTTCTGTATGATTTTGGGACAAAATAGCCGTCTCATTTGACCTTTGTGAACTTTGCAAATGATATATCACTGCCAGCAATAACATAAAAACATATTTTGACAGTTCAGAAGTAATGTTTGAAACATGATTGTTCAAAATTGAGAACCACATAAGATTGCGACTGTTTCATTAATTCCATTTCTTCAAATTTATGTTGAAAATTCCGTCAAAAAATGTCCTCTCCGAATACAAGCTCGTAATCCATAGTTAAAATTGACCCAAGACTAAAATTATATTTTCTTGAAAAACACTTATAGATATCCTACAAACTCATAATAAACACTTAGTCCACTTACACTTAGTTTCCATGTATCACATGTTTGAAAGTTGGACGTCAGGTTTCCGTCAAAATGTGTCCTCTCCGAAAAATTAGGTATACAGAAACATGTGTATCAAAAACATGTTTCTGGCATAACTTGAAACTCTGAACACTTGACGCCTAAAAATTTTACAGATTTCCTATTTGACCCATCTACAACACAAAAACAAATAAATTGAGGAAAAACTAGACACTTCATTTTTCACCCCCAGTGAGACAATCTGTGTACCCTGATTGTAAAGGGAAATAGATACCATTTTTGGAAAGAATAGACTTTTTCCTCTAAGAAAATGTATAATTTTGCTGTGATAGGGTCTATAGTTTGTAAATTATGAGTGTTTCAATGTAAGATGGTACGCAATCCGTGTCCCAGGAACTAAAAGCTGTTGGTCTATGGGGTAATTAAAATTAATTAATTAATTAATTACAGTACTTCATTAACAAGAACACAAAACAATTGAATTTGGTATAAAAGTCGAGTACAACTGATTAGCTTTACACGTATATTATTTAAAGGTTTCATTCATTGTTCTGATATAGATAAGCCTTGATGAACTGGGTGCACATTTTCTCCCATAGACTTTACATGCAATCCGTATCCCAATTCCGTATCACAATAGAGGCCATCAGCCTTTCGCCATCTTGTGGGTACAAAATGATCTGTGTGTTCATGCGTCGGACACTACGCGCAGCTTGCCACGCTGCAGTTATTGCGTATCACCGTGGTGATTTTGCTGCTCACTCATGAAGATCGAACGGAGATCACAGCGTGTACCCTAGGCCTGGCATTTTCGGATAATTTTGTACCCGGGTACCCGCCGCAATTTTCGGGCGGGTAACCGGGTACCCGAAATTGCAAAAAAAAGTTAAGTTTTTTATTTTTTCGGTTTTGTAGTGTCTCTGGACCTAGACCTAAATGCCAGGATCATTCATGGTTGACCTAAAAAAAAAAAAAAAATTTCAAGATATTTTGTTATTTTTTATATGAAAATTGATAATTTGTATTCATGTAATATAGTAGTAGTAGTAAAGTTTATTTTATTTCATATCGCAGCCCTAAGGCTGAATTACATGTAAACTTACAATTTTAAAACACATCAAAATATATGATATTATATACAACAATCAAAATTACAATATTGCACATGACACATTTCAATACACAATTTATCACACATCAGTATCAAATAAGTTATGTAAATAAAAATTAAAAAGGGATAAAATTTCATAAAAAATCAATAGTGGCATATAGGGGCTGAATGAATTAAGTTAGCAGGACAGCCCTGAGCGGTAGTGTGAAAAAAACTAACTATTCAATAAACTAATAAAATATGGAACTGGACTACCCTGGAAGCGAGGTTCTGGTAAAAAGCTGGGACAATTTGTTAGCATTATGTGGTTATACCATGGACCCTGCCCTGACAGGGGTAGTAAATCATTTGTTCTAGGATTATTGGAGAGCCCTTCGGCAAACCTTAGACAATGATCCACCCTCCTGTCACAGAGAGAGTCCAGGTCACAATCCTGCAGTGCTTCAGAATAAGATGTAAAATTCCTTGATGGTTAAAACCGAACTTTTTTAACATGCGCAGCATGTACAGCCTGCGGTTGGCCTTTTTAGTAATTTCCATGATGTTTTTGTCCCATTTAAGATTATTTTTCATGTCATAGTCTATTAATGATTTCAAAATGTATTGAATTTGAATGCATTTTGAAATCATTAATAGACTATGACATGAATACAAATTACCAATTTTCATATTAAAAATAACAAAATATCTTGTTTTTTTTTTTTGTTTTTGTTTTTTTTAGGTCAACCATGAATGATCCTAGCATTTAGGTCTAGGTCCAGGGACACTACAAAACCGAAAAAATAAGAAGTGAGATCCCAGCGCAAGTGTAAAAAAATTAAAATTGTTTATAAATTGCTTAAAAGTGAAGGATAAGTCATTCAAATTGTCATTTGGTATTTTTGAAATGACAAATTTGGCAAAAAACAAAGAAAACGGCTATACTGACGAAGTTGAAATCCCATTCAAATACATGTAGCTAATTTAGATACTGTCAGTATCTAAATAAGATTTATGTAAAATGAAGTATTTTGTCTTAAATACACCACTTTCGGCTGAACCACTCACAGGCTATGTTAGCACACTATCTATGACGATGACAACCAGATCCAGGTCCCAAAATCTGAATTTTGATGATTTTTACGATCGTCCGGATGAACAAATCACTGAATGGGCCTTTAATTACTTGCAACTTCTTTATTTTAAATCACAGAATATTTTGGTACCAAATGAAGGAGAACTTTCCAGGCTTTAAAAATGAATGCAAATTTCATAGTATTGAAACAGACTAAAGTTGTTTCCTTCTTACAAATAAGTCATTTTTTACTTCAAAACGAAACAACACCACCCTATTGGGAACACCAGTTCCTTTCTTCCTCCTTCCTTCTGTTAAGTGCAGACCACATAATCAGATGGCCATTAAGTTCCTTCAGGGGGTACTACACCCCTGGCCAAATTGTGCCTATTTTTGCATTTTTCTCATAAATTATAGCGCATTGGTGACAAGTAAGATATGTAGTATATTATAGGGCAAGGACTACAACTACTGCACTGAAAATTCAGCAACTCAAGGCAAGTAGTTATTGATTTATTGATCAAATACTGGTCTTCCCTCATTTTTGACTGTAACTCCCAGACTGTTGTCTGTGCTGAAATAAAATTTCTAGTGCAGTAGTTGTAGTCCTTGCCCATAATATACATATCTTTCTTGTCACAGCAATGCACTATGATTTTTGAGAAAAATGCAAAAATATTAAATAGGCACAAAATTGGACAGGGGTGTAGTACTAGTAGTACCCCCTTAACTAGACAAGCTCATAATAAATATCAAATAAACACACTACATGCATGTAAACACGTCTTGATGAGTAAGAATGCAACAAATCCACCCTTTGTTGTGCCCAGTATAAAAAACATGACCCTGGCCTAGGCTAAATAACAAGGTAGTCGAATTCGACAGCATTCATGACCGTGCGTAAGCTTACTGATCAAATGTGACTGCGGGGACTGACATGACACCATAACCGGTCAAAATTAAATTGTTTAAAATACATACTTGATAACATTGTTAGCGTATCTCAAAAGTAAGTCTGATGCATCAAGAACGACGGCCGAAGAATTACCGGTGAGCTGCCCAATAGCAGAACTTCCTTCCGCAAAAGCCATCACAAAATGAAAATCGGAAAATCGGTATAACGTGCATAACAAAATAGTCTCAAATACCAGTCGTTGTTTTAAGAGCGACTGGTATTTCGGATTATTTTTTCTAAGGTAAATTCCTGTAAATTCTCAGCCTCCTCTCCCTCATCCATGCGCGTATTTTTTTTTGGGGGGGCGCCAGCCCCCCGGGGTAAAAGCAGGGGACGGCCAAAATGAAGGGGCGGCGGAAGAAGAAGGGGCGGCAAAAACAGGGGCGGCAAAAACTAGGGGCGGCAAAAAGAATTAGTAAATAAAAAAGGGCGGAAAAATTTGATAAAGCATAACAAATTTTGAAAAAATGGTACTATACATCAAAATGTGCTGCTTTTAGGGCGCTAGCGCCTGAAACCCTTTTCGGGGGAGGCATGGGGGGAAAGTGAATTTCAGCCCCGATTTCAGCATGGCCAAATCAACCAGTTTTGCACTAAAAATTGCAGCAAACAGTGGAAGTTGTTGGCAACTCCCCCCGTAGTGCCGCCACTGCCTCTCAGTGGCGTACTGAGACAAGTGGGACGGACCGTGGATCATGGAGGGTCAAGTCCGCTGCCCAGTCCCTCCAGTGTTCAATTTACTAGAAAAAAAGTTACTTATTTTGTGCAGGTAACATAGAAAATCTACCTGCACAAAGTGAAAGTAACTTGCACACAATTTAACCATATAAAATAAGAAGTTTGTGCTGTGAAACTAATCATCTTTTTTACAGATGAAAAGTAAACATTGGTGTCATTTCGTAAGGGATAGGCCCCGGGGGATAGGCCTATTTTATTTAGTGGCACGCACATTGTATGTTTCTGATTCCAACTGTGCCACGACTAAAATTCTACATGCACTTACATTTGAAAAGTTACCTGCACAGAATCAAACTCACTTGCATAATGTGCGGGCGTGCGGTGGTAATAGTAACTGCCTCCTTACCCCCTGACTGCTGACCACACTCATGATTTAGCCTAGGCCTGTATACTTTATAGCCTAGCCATGGCGTAAGCCAGTGAATCTGGGGCAGTGCCCCCCTCCTGTCGGTTGACTGGGGAGGACCAGGGCTAGGGATACTCAATATGCACAAAGACCACATGGACACATTCATCCTGTTACTAAAGGCATATAATTATAGGCCTACAACACTAGATTTCGCGGTTCTCGGTTGGGTGGTTCTTGTGATTACTTGCCCTGACCTTTTAAACTAAGTACTGATATACGTCTCTCAATGATCAAGACACAATTTGACACAATAATCAACTTAGTAGTTTTGTAGCTGTGATACCCCGAAATTAGTATCTATGTAGGCTGTTACAAAATATGATAAAGTAATAAAATCAATCGGGATAAATGTGAACGCAATAACGGGTTATAGGTTAGGGTTAGGGTTTAACTACGGGAAAAAAATATTGCACCCCGGAAATAGTCATGTTCTGCTACTAATAGAGCAGTCCCCCTTTTTGTCCCCTCTCATTCCTATCATTTTCCTTACATTTCTATTTATTTACTTCTACTATTTATTTATATATTTCTCTTCATTTCTTCCTCTTTCTCTCTTCCTCCAGTCCCCCTCTCATTCTTCATATCCCCTCCTTCACCTCTTCCTCCCTCATCCCATCCAGACCTCTTATAGACCCTCCCTCGGGTCCGTGGAGAACGACTGGTAATGTAGATTACATAGCATTAAAAATCAACCCAATACACGGACCCTCCCAGTCTGTAGGCAATTTGACTTCCAGCTCCCACAAACTGCTGGAAGTTCACTTTTACGGATTTGGAGTCACGCAATCTTTCTATATACCACGTCCATGTTTTCACTACATTAACGTTTGTGTAAGCGACTAAACAACGATATTGTATCCGACCAATCAACGCAGCTTGGCAGCGCGGGGATATTTGAAAAGGCTTCCCTAGCTAAATAATGTGCAAACATTTGCAAACCGCACGCGATACACCTTGGTCTGAGGCGGACATTTTAAAAATGAATTTAGAAGAGCAGCAATGACATCACTTGCATTACATTCCAGATGTTAAATCTACATCATATGCAAAATTTCAGTTAATTCGCACGAGTCCGTTTTATTTTAGGGCCATTTGTCTATAACTGGTCTTTACATGTAGCCCTATGGAGAGAGTGCCCGTTGAGGGCGCTATAACCCCAAATTTAGGAACAAAAATGTGATTTAAAAAAAACGGACTCGTGCAAATTTTCTAAAATTTTCAGAGTATGTAGTATGAACATGTAGAAATATAATCAAGTAGTTGCCCTACCTGCTCTTCTCCGAAAAAATAAAAAGTCCTATACCTCAATGATACTGAAACCTAGGTGGATAATGTACGCAATATGGACAATAGGCCTAAGTCCGAGTCGAGTGGTTGCCTTTTATTATTGCGCGTACCATGGGTCTATCAGACGCGTGCCACTTGAGCTCAATACCTCTCAGTTGTTGACAAGTGTCCCATCCGATCTTGCGTCACATCCCGCGGCATAGCTTTGTGCTACCATATTTGAATTGAAACTGGGGCGGGCTTTCGTAATTGACATCGGAATCACCGTGCTTCGTTGAACGAATATTTGGAAGTGAGATCTCTAACAGATTGGACCAGTCTCGGAATCAGCGCTCAATGGACTTTCGCGTTCACTTATAATACGAGTATATTTCTATATTGCTGCATGGTTGACTGTGGTGGGTGTAATTAGTGGCGTCGATTTGTGGATGAAGAGGAATGGGTTTTTGGCATTGAAGAAAATAAGGGGGGGGGGGGAGTTGGCATTTTTTTTCATAGGGCATTACGTAATTATTTATTGTTACATTATCCAGAGATGGAACCGAACCGAGACTGGGGGCCAGTCTAGACCTCTTACAGAAGAGCTGTTCAGTACGCCACTGTTTATGACATTCTCCTTCTTAAAATAAAATAAAATGTCAATTTGTGAAACAACTTTTATATAGGCCTATACCGGTATACTTATTATGTTACATGTATACGTACACATCCAGATTCTCATTCACGGTTTACCCCCGCGGCAGATTACCTTTGCAGCTACACCTGGTGTAGCCATGAAGCTACACCTTAATAGAGCTACTCTGAAGCTACTCCGAAGTAGCTACACCTTAGCAAACCCCATAGTGGATACACCATATCAGAGCTACTTCGCTGTTACTCCATCCATTGTCTGTCTAGAAGCCAACTCCGGTGCTACACTAGTGCCAACTTCTGGATACGCCATATCGGAGCTACTCCAAAGGTACTCTTAAGAAGCTACTCTGAAGTACATCTGATAGCTGTCACTGTCAGCCACGAGCCAACCCTGGAGTAACACCGAAGTCAGCTCCGGTGTACAACCGCAGCCAAACGGGTCATTGACCGGCAGCGGTAAACAACTCGCCGAACGCGTAATCGGCCGCGTACTAGTGCGCGTACCTAGTTATTTTTAGCAAAGCGAATGTTTGTTGTTTTGATTAATTGATTGACCATGTTTGCACGTTTGCATAGGGCGTCATGAATCGTTTTCAGCCACACGGAGCGAGAATCACCGTTGTCGATGTCAAGGAGATATTTTGTTTCCATTTAGTGGTTGTTTCCTTTGTAGAAACTTGTTCTTTTGTTTAACGACAGTACGACTTCTTCGCAATTTGTTTTTAAAATCATTTTTTATTTAGACCTAATATACATGTTTACTTAATTACTTTCTTAATTGTTTAGTTTTTACTTGTTAATTTAATTAGGCCTACCTATTATTTTATTTAGGCCTACTTGTTTATCCATTGATAAATTTATTTAGTCAGTTATTTACTTCATTAATTTTACTTGCTTATTTCTGAACCTGTTTATGTATTTGTGTAGTCCTATTTACTTGTTTACTATTTTCTATTATTATACTATTAACATATATTTGAAAAATAATAAAAAAAGAAAGAAAGAAAGAACAAAAATCCCTAATATATCCTAATAAAAGCATACAATAAAGCTAAATTGAGAAAATAGCATTCAATCTGGCAACAGATCATCACACATTTTTACGGAGTACCTCTAGAGGTACTCCGCTATAGGCTGTCTCTACGGGAGGTACACCGTGGAAAACCGGATAGGAGTAGTCCACGGATTTTTGACTCGCGTTACGGTACACCGCTACAGAGTAGCCCTGGGGGTAATCCGGAGTAGCTCCAGAGTACATCCAATTACCATTATTTAGTATTATCACAGAGGAGTAAGATAGACAGAGCGCGTACCACCAGTCAAAGTCCCCGTGTATTGTATGCTACCAGTTCTCGCATATTCATGAGGGCCGATTGTTCGATCGTGCTGTGTCTAACAATCACGCCAACGCTGCGTGCCTTCGCGTATACGCGATTGAGCGTTGCGTGCTTTCGCGATTACGCAATAGACAATGAAAATACGCGGTAATTGCGTAGCAGTCTCGCCTGTCGCATTTCATGGAACAATCGGCCCTCATTATCGGATGAGGCGGAGACTTTGACTGGTGGTACGCGCTCTGTCTATCTTACTCCTCTGTGAGTATTATATACTTCATTAATATATTCTTGTTCATTGATTGGTTAAAAGTGGATCACATGACCAAAAATAGTTCTACCATCAGTACTCCTATCCGTAAATAGTACCTCGAAGCCGTAAATAGTATTTTCAATGTCCCGGATGAGCCGTAAATAGTACCTCCAAGCCGTAAATAGTACTTTTGACCATGGCTTCCGCGTGCGCGAATTCGATGCGACGGAACAGTTCACGCATGCGAAACTGCCATAGCGTGATTTCGCGCTGCTGTAATTGGTTACCTTGATTTTGGCCTATTCGATTTTTTTGAAGGGCAAAATATAGGTTGTGCTTAAATTGGTCGTGCTGTTCACTGAGGATAGAAGCTGGAGAGTCAAAACGTCAAATAATTTTCTTTTAACCAATCAATGAACAAAGAACATAATAATGAAGTATATAAAACAAATATATACTGCCTTTATTCGAAGTTCTGGTTAAAACTATATGGTCCCTCGTTGAGATCAATTAATACTATTTTCCTTCGGGGCTGCGCCCCTCAGGAAAATAGTATTATTGATCTCACCTCGGGCCCATAGTTTTAACCAGAACCTCTCATGGCAGTATATATTTGTATACTATAGACATGCAGACATGGCAGCCTTGATGTGTAATCATTCAGCAAGCGCATTCAATTGATTTAATAGGTGCTTTCACGCGACTTTCGTTTGATCACTTATTGACAGTAGCCTGCTACGTAAAGCAAACAAAAGGTACCTTTAGATGAATAGCTTGTCAGATTTCAAATCGGCACAAGTGAACAATGCGTTACATAATCTATTGCTTCTCCATCTTTAAAAGCTCCATGGGTACAGCGTTCAGACCTGGCGACATCGCGCGAAGTTTCTTTTGTGTGGTTTCCGGAGTTGCTTAGTCTCTTTTGCAGACTTCAAAAGTGGATCGTACGTGACTTAAGAAGTATGTTTCCCGGTTTTCAAACTTGTTTCCCGGGAAAGTGGATCAGATGACCATATCAGTCATACCTGATGAAGTCCTCCGACGAGTAGGACGAAATATTGTAGTGAGTACCAAATATTCACTTGGTTTTGTCAAACTAAAATCCAAAATGAACAAACCTGATGAATCTATTCAAAATCGTACATTATGGCTTTAACCAGCAGCCTTATTCTTGTTGTTGATTGCAAAATGCAGCTTTGTAAATGCTTTTTACTATCCTCTAAAAGAGGTTCCGACTGATTTTGCTTGATCGCATGTATGTCTCTCATTCGGATGTCTTGCCAACTCACTCAACAACAGAGAAGAAGCACGGGTCGTCTGCCTTGACATCAGCAGAGCCTTTGACCGTGTGTGGCACCCTGGGCTGGTTGTGAAACTTTCTGCACTATGGTTTTCAGGTACCGTACTCGTCATGCTTGGCGGACGGACTACCGGTATCTCAAAGATAGATCACTGAAGGTCGTCCCGAATGGGAGAGAGTCTGGATTGAAAAGAATCAATGCTGGGGTACCTCAGGGCTCCATAATAGGGACCCGCTACAGTAAGTTAGCCAGCGGGGGCAGGGGCGGAGTAACCCCCTGACAAAAAATGAAAGAAAAAAGTGCCCCTCTGACAAAAAATAAAAGAGAAAATCAGGAGGGCAAAGGGGCAAGGAGCCCTTTTCTACCGAAATTCATCGCATGATGAGTTGTTATGCCAGCTGATGCCAGACATCCATGTCCATGACCCCAGGTTGCGACGGTCTGTGAGATCACATGACCTAGAAGTGGAAGTCCCAAGATCAAACCTCAGTCAGCCATGAAAGATCATTTCTACCATCTGCAGCCCAATTATGGAATTCTCTTCCTGCCCAAATTCCAGCCATTAGATCGAGGGCCAGCTTCAGCAGGGAGGTTAATCGCTTTCTGGGTGCTTCCTCGTCAGCAGCTTCTAAATGATTTTTTTTATCTCTGCTGTTTAATGCCCAGTTATGCCATGTCGTAAGAAAAAAAAAGAGGGGATTCCCAACTTTAATGAAGTAGCTTTAATGTAAACAAGGGGTGTCTAATTTACAGCTGACCATGAATAACCAAGTTATTGAAAGGGTTCCAATTATAAAATTTCTCGGAATCCACATCCCTAGTAATCTATCCTGGAACCTGCACATTGATCATATCTCCAAGAAAGCCAAAAAAAAAGGCTATATCCTGTATAGACGAATCCAACGAGCCAAGTCATGGTCAGGATTTGGTCGGACATCTTTGGGTAGCCGCTAGCACCAGACAACCTGGTGTTTTGAGCGTCCAATATTATTGTGCAAATAAAAGCCGCCTAACACCTAGAGAAGATGCAAGGACGAGGAGGGTTAATAGAATAATAGCTAATAATATATATAATGGAGATAATTCCGCAGGTAATCCCGTCGCATCTATTCATACATAGTCCTTTTGTTTGCAAGTACATCAATGCATAGATACCGCGTGTAGTTAATCCGATTATTATGTCACTTCAACAGCGAATAGACCAGCTGTGTGTTTTGTCGAAGGGAACTGTATTGTGTTGTAAATTTTAATCTTTGTTTTGTCTACCTGTGTTTTCGCGGAAGGTGTAAAACGGGTGATGGAATGCAGTTTAAAATTTCCGCCAAGGCCGAATCATTTCACATTTTGAGTGCATTGTAGCCGACGGCTACCCAACTAAAGGCTGCTAGTCAGGTGTAGGAATGCGTGAATTTGGATTCCTCTATACAGGTCCTTTTCTCCCTATACCCGACGTACTCTTTACTTTGCTCTGGTCCAGCCAGTCCTGGAGTATGGGATCATCACCTGGCACTCCCTTAATAGCACTCTGAGCAACAGGCTGGAATCTGTCCAGCCGCGGTTTGCTGTCCAGGTCAGGCCCATAACCAGGATTGGTGTTTTTTGTTCTTTTTTTTACCAAAAAGTGATAAGGCGTCCCCCAGCTCCCCTGGTTACGGGCATGGTCCGGGTCATCGTTCAATCTTGGAATCTTTCTAATGATGACCTCTTGCTTTAATTTAAGTTGCTCAATGCCAATCTCCCTCTCCTCAACGCCATGTTGCTGCTCTTTGCCATATCTCTTCAAGATCTGCTTCTCTAAATCCTTACAAACCTCATCCCAGACCCAATCTCCGGGACCTTCTCGCTTGTTGTTCATTGAAAAGTCTGCTTCTTCTAAGTGTAAGATTGGATTGTCTTGAAATGAATAGAATTTGTAGTTGCATGACCCATTAAAACATTAATCTGCAAATTTGCTGCATTTCATGCGCTATATATATGCGGTATTTTGATTGATGAGATAGTCTTGTCCATAATCACCATGATCACTGGAAACTGATGGGTAGGGCTACCAATCATTTTGATACAGTCTGTACTGTATGATAGGACAATAATAGTATACTCTCTTGTACTTTAAAATCTACTTGTTACTCGGTAGTGGAATTTTACAATATACTAACCGTATAAGGGCAGTATAATCATGATAAAAGATAAGCGCTAACTCATTTTTAGTGTATGATTATGGCAAAGATTTCACTTGTAAACTTTTGAAAAATGTTTAAGTCTTGTTATGATTTGAATATAATGTTCCCTTTGTTATTACTAAATCTATATATTTACAATATTTTGAACTATCGAACTAACAAAAGCTCGATTATTCTGAATGTACTTTAGATTTATTTAGAGTAACTAAACTAAAACAATAGCTTCAAATAGAACACAACTGGTTAGGCCTATTTATCCCATTCTGCGTCTGACAAAATACCACAAAGGACTTTACTACAGAAGTATATTTATCGCTAAAAGCCTCAGAATGCAAATAATATTCGACAGACACCCTTTTCTTACTAATATTGAATAATAGTAATTAATAGATTTGTTTGTTCATAACACTTTTATACAATGCCCTCTTCCGAAGACTAATAACGCTTTTCGCTCGATGAAGAAACAATAAGACTTCGCGATTGTCAAGCTTCAATTTCATTCCGTATTATAGCCTCATTAGAGTAGAAATGCCATTTGCAAATATGCACTACAGACCCCGTTTCTTACCATTATTAAATGATAGGGATTAACAAACCTGTTTATTTATTTTATAAACTGTCGAATTCAGTTTTAATTGTAATAAAATAATTAAGTTTTGGTTTACATTGCATTGATGTATCAGTAACACATACTACTAGTTAATTAAAAGTTGTCGATTCACAGGTGACTTTTAGAGCTACCACGCTTCACGTCTCGCTCGCAGCGGTCAGATACAAAGTTGTCAGATTGTAGCGAGTATCATCCGGTGTCATCTTCACTATTGTTTCCTTTAATTTGACAACAGAATATCTAATTTGCTCCACGCTATTAATGCTATTAAGACTACCATCCGAGTATATCAATGAAAAAAAGTATTTAATCAGCTATCATAAACTGTATACTTTCATTTCAGTTGATTTCAAACGCATGCTCGAGTTGGATACATCAGCTGCAGAAACTAAAAAGACAATCAGATACGGTATTTGAAAATGGTTGGGTTGTACGCCAAGGTTTTCCTTCTAGCTTTCATAGTAGTCTCCGTCACTGCCGATATGTCTCCAGAATGCGCAGACTGTATTGCGGATAATATCGGAAGTGACCAGATGTATAACACTTGTGTAGGCACTGATGATAATCCTGATCCTTGCACTCCAGCAGATGTTGCAGGTCTTTATTTGGGGAAAAGATCACGGTAAGCGTTACCCTTTTCTATACTCTTGTCATCTAAAAGTGCATGTGTCAATGTTACTAAAATCCATTTGCTCTAACTCTGAAGGTTATCATGGTTATTGGGAGTTGATAATTCCCAATGTTGATAAAAACCAAACCACATACACTAGAGAGCTTTTCTATCACTACTGATAAATTGGCATAATATTTTAGACTAAAATAGTTAAAATAAATATTGTATACAATCTGTTATCGTTGTTATGACTTCCTGAGTACCCCATTGGAACTTGTGGTTATAGTGAAATCAATCAGGTAAACCATTAACCTAAACAAATGCAGTCATAACCTTCACTCTTAGTTAGAGCGAATGGACTTGGGTTCCTTAGGACAAAAAAATGTCTCAGAAGGCCTTGTGTAGGCCTAGCGCATGAATTTTTTCCATGTTTTGAGGTTTTTTTGGTTTTTTTTGGTTTTTTTTTTTATCTTTTCTTAATTTGTCAGGGGGAAAGTGTGCAAAAATTGCAATAATTGTTTTTAAAACATTCCGCATTATAGAGTCTACTAATTGTGTAAGAAAAACACACACACAAAAAAACACTCTTTCTTGTCTTTCCATTTTCTTCTGAGAACCCCCTTTTTTAGACCGTAACAGGTTAAGCAACGCTAATTTTAGCTTGATTATCAATCCAACTTGTATATGTGTATGTTATCACACCCAACGAGTGTTGATAACACACTTATACATTGGTTACAACAAGTATGACTTTTGCCCACTCATTATCGGCAAAATGGATGTTATGTCTTGAAAAACATAACATTATTCACAGGTGGTCTGACAGTTCTGTGTGTTCCCTTTCGTGTGCTCCCAACCATTATTGGAACACAATTGGAGTGGATGTTATCACAGATATTGGAACACAATTCAAGGGCGGATCACAACTCGTTGGGCTGTGCCCAACTCGTGTGATAACATACACATAGGTTTCTTAAAATGTTATAGTCATTTAATATTTGACTTTATGTTTATAATAATGAAAATAAAATATACATTGTGTTGTCAGTGACACGGACATGCAGATAATATTAGTGACGCTAATAATTTGACCTGCCAATTTTTGACCTGCCACGTTTTTATTTAAAACAAAAAACAATGGACAAAAACCACAAATATTTTGCAAAATATATAATAACAAGTTATATAGTATATTTTAGAAACTGAGCGAAAAATATGTGCACGTTTTAATAATGCTAATGGAATAAAGCCATAACGTTTTGGTATTGTTGTTGTTCTTTCTTTTTCAAATTTGTTCGAGTGTGGTTTCCTTTTTATCAAACATTATCAAACATTATCTAAAATCCCGTAAAATATGGGTTTTTTCCTTGTCATAAATCCATCGAATTGGAATTTTACCCATTTTAAACAAAGATGTAAATATCGGAGATGATATCACTTTTTTCCAGTGCATTATGCTAAACGACAGAGCCCAAATTGCCGAGATTTGTGAGTAATATCAGTAATTGTACTCTTTACATGGCTGTGTAAGTGTATTATAGTTATCTTGTTTCAATAATAATAATGATAATAATAATAACCTTTTATAAAAGATGGGATTATTTTTTATTCATAATATGACTTTGAAATGCTAACTAAATAATTACACATTTTACAAATCTGAGAATTTGGAAATGTTGCTATAATTAGCGGTTTACAAATTAATAATGAGATCTCAAAATGGACTTTGTTATCATGATCACCACCACTCAAACTAAACACAACAAGCAACTTGACGCTAAAATTGAACGCAAGTACTTCTTACACAACTCGTTCATATTTTGAGGGTGTCAAAGAAGATACATGCATTAATTCAAAAGTGCTTTATAATGCTCATTATTATTCATTTCGTAGATCTCATGTTTTGTACAATCTTCCTATATAGCGCTGTACACTGCAAAAAGTGTTTAGCATTTAAACACTTTTCTAAAAACATCTCTGAATTCACTTTGTAAAAGTGTTTAAATATCAAACATGTTAAGAGTATTGGTAGATAATCTTTACCCATTGAACATTGATGTTTAGGAGTAGCTTCTAAACATGTTTACAAAGTGAAGGTAATGTGTTTACGGTAAAACACAGTTTTTGGAGTGTATGGTTAAAGACCCATTCAGTGATCCCAGCGCAAGTGTAAAAAAATTAAAATTGTTTATAAATATTGCTTAAAAGTTAAGGATAAGTCATTTGGTATTTTTGAAATGACAAATTTGGCAAAAAACAAAGAAAACAGCTATACCGACGAAGTTGAAATCCCATTCAAATACATGTAGCTAAATTTAGATACTGTTAGTATCTAAATTACAGATTTATGTAAAATGTCTTATTTTGTCTTAAATACACGGCTTTCGGCTGAACCACTCGCAGGCTATGTTAACACATCTATGACAATGACAAAGATACCAAAATCCGATTTTTACGATCGTCCGGATGAGCAAATCACTGAATGGGCCTTTAATATGTACACTGTTCTATGGATCTTCCTCACCTTGATGATCTCATATGATCTATTAAAATATGAAATATGATAAATGAGCTCAAGCTACTGTAAATATGTAAAACGCAAACTGATGCATGCATAGGCATAATAATACTGCAAACACATCAAACTCAAAAATATATAGGCCCTATATTACTTGTCTCCTTTACGTGGTAATGGGTTTTTAATTCAGATCAGTCGCATGTTGCTAATTAAATATATTAATTTAAGATGTAAGAATCCCATTTATACATGTTATAATAATATATTCATTCCGGCATTTATTCTAGGTGTGTGTACTGTGTAATATGCTTTGCTCATTAACACTTCCTTATCCATTTATGTGCGAAGTGCTACTGCTTAGTATGGAGGGAAAGTTGTCTTGTAGACACGTGGTATGATTTGGTGCCATCATCAGCATTGTTTCTATTTAATAATTTGACAACAGAATATATGATTTGCTATACACACAATTAATGCTAAAAAAAGTATTTAATCAGCTAAACATACTTAATGCTTTCAATTCATCACTTCATTTCAAACGTGCTTGCTCGCGCACTCGATCACAGCAGAACCAAAAAGACATCATATAAGTTTTGAAAATGGTTGGCATGGTTGGGTTGTACGCCAAGGTTTTCCTTCTGACTTTCGTAGTAGTATTCGTCAGTGGTGTTAGTCACAAATGCGAGATGTGTGTGGCATATAACATAGATATAGATCATTGTGTAAATGCAGCCGGTGTTTGCAATTTAGGAGAGGTCTCGGCATTTTTGGGGAAAAGATCACGGTAGGCACGATACCTTTTTCTACTCTTTTCATTTTAAAAGTGAATTCAATATTACTAAGTATATATTATGGTTTTCTTAGGCCCAAAATGGATTGTCTCAGAATAAAGCTCGCATGTTTTTTTTAAATTTAAATTGTAGCGCATTAGTTTTCAGGTTTCAGACAAGAATGTGGGCCAAAAAGCAATAATCTTTTGTTTAGTGCATTGCGCGCG
The DNA here is from genome assembly GCF_039555335.1 of Amphiura filiformis. Classification (NCBI taxonomy): domain Eukaryota; kingdom Metazoa; phylum Echinodermata; class Ophiuroidea; order Amphilepidida; family Amphiuridae; genus Amphiura; species Amphiura filiformis. Next base: position 66,330,051 of record NC_092633.1, on the reverse strand, counting down.
CAGGGGCCTACTAATTTTGTGAAAAATAGCAACAATAACACACTTTGTTGCTTTCCATGTTCTCCTGAGACAAACCCTTTTTGAGGCCTAAATACTATCATGATTTTCACTCCAAACCAATTGATGTGATTGTCGTTGGTTTAATATTTGACTTTGTGTTTAATATAATTGTAAAAATACAATGTGTTGTGACTTTATTTCCAAACAATAGTTTAGCAGTTTAGCCCTTTAGCAGCTCACTTTCTTATATTTCTTTTATGATGATATATTATCGAATAGCTTCATTTATTTTATTTTTATTTGCGGCATCTTTATAATTAGAAATAACGCAAACATTTAAATTTTACATCATAAATTTGTGAAAACACAATAATCCATAGGAGCTTATAAGTGTAATCGTTTGGTATTTAGACGACACGGAAAGTTAGAAATATTGTTCACCTTCTTGTCATGATATGATTTGTAACGTCATTTTCATCAATTCTTTTTCAACAATTTCTTGAGGCAATTAATTAACAAAACGTTCTTTTGAACTAAAAGACAACATTGCATTGTTTTATGCCAATACGATTAGTTATTCATTGTCAAAACCCGAGCTTGCAGTACTTTTACAATCTGACAGTAAATTATGACTTACTTTCTTTACTTTTTTTTTTTTTTTTGGCTCATTGAACCACAATGGGCTTGTAAGGACTATATATCTTTGCTGTGTGTGCAAATCTATCATGGGTGGGGGGGACATAGGGCCCCCCTAGTCAATTTTAGTGAAAATTACGTTTTTGGTCATTGTCGGTAGGTGGAGGAACTTTGACCGCAAATGATCACGTGGCATTTGTGGCACCATCCAATGGTCCTGGTGCTCAACTATGGTCAACATGGCAAAAAGCATATGGCTACGATGGCCGATTTAAGGTATTTGGTTACATGCCGGAAATGACCCCTAAATGACCTTTGACCCTAATTCTGTGTACAACTTTTAGACACTGGCTAAAGACGATGCATGTGTGCAAGTGATGTCACGGTGCTATGTAATATGGGGAATGAGTAGCATTTTAAGTGAAAAACACGTTTTGAGCTATAATGACCTTGACATGACAATTGCGCCAGACATTTTCACATGACATTTGTGGCACCACCCAATGGTCATAATAACCAAATTTCGTCAAAATTGACAAACGCATATGGCTACGATGGCTCATTATATGATTGGTAGAAGAAAGAAAGAAAGAAAGAAAGAATCAGAACCTAAGAAAAAGAGACCCTTAGCCCAATGCCATTTGGCTAAGGTAAAAAAAGGAAAGTCAGGATTTCGTTGACATAACTTGATTATTTTAGGTAACATGTTGCCTCAACTTTTTTGATTTTGTCAACTTAGAGAATCTATAACTTGCTACAATTCAACAGTTCAGGAAACTTAAACAACTTGATGTAACTCAACCATTAGGCCTATGTTGTTGCAACTCAACTAACATTTTTCGAATTTGTCAAAATTTGACCACTCCGTCGACAGAATTCAGCTTAATAACTTTTATTTATTTTTTGTAATCAGTGCCAAAAAAATCATATGGGAACAACTCTTTGATGGAGTTTCAGTTTGCTACAAAGTGTTTGCCTTGTATTCAGTATCCATGGATGAAAATGTTTTCGGCACTCATTGGATTATTTTTCTTATTTCGTGAATTTGGAGGTCAAAACATGTGATAATCAATAAAAAAAAATCGATGTTTTCTGTGACCAAGAAGGTCACAAGAAGTGGAAGACCTCGCAATCAGTAAAATTTGAAAATAAGTTTTGAAAATGGTTGGCATGGTTGGGTTGTACGCCAAGATTTTCCTTCTGACTTTCGTAGTAGTATTCGTCAGTGGTGTTAGTCACAAATGCGAGATGTGTGTGGCATATAACGTAGATATAGATCATAAGTATATAATTATGATTTTCTTAAGCCCCAAAATGGGTTGGTTTAGAAAAATGCTCGCATATCTTTTAAAATTTGAATTGTATGTAGCGTATTAATTTTCCATGTTTCAGACAAGAATGTGGGCCAAAAAGCAATAATTTTTTGTTTAGCGTATTGCGCAGGGGCCTACTAAGTTTGTGAAAAAATAACAAAAATAACCCATGTTTTCCTGAGACAAACCCTTTTTGAGCAGATGAGGCCTAACTATATATATATTATACTATCGTGATTATCACTCCAAACCAAATAGTCTTAATGTGATTTTCGTTTGTTTAATATGTGACTTTGTGCTTAATATGAAAATACAATTGTGTTGTGACTTTATTTCCAAACAATAGTTTAGCAGTTTAGCCCTTTTTAGCAGCTCACTTTCTTATATTTCTTTTATGATGATATAAATTATCGAATAGCTTCATTTATTTTATTTTTATTTGCGGCATCTTTATAATTAGAAATAACGCAAACATTTAAATTTTAAAACATGTGATAATCAATTTTAAAAAATCGAAGTTTTCTGTGACCAAGAAGGTCACAAGAAGTGGAAGACCTCGCAATCAGTAAAATTTGAATCTAACTTTTACACTAAAAGGACAACGTACCATTGTAGGCCATTTGGGACCTGGTCAAAAAAGATCTTCATCATGTTCATGTTTCAATTTGACATTACGTGAATAATGATCACTGATAAGAATAATGCAATTGTTATTGATTATCACATGTTTTAATCCATTCCAAATGAATGAAACAAAAAGAATAATCCAGTGAGAACTGAACATATTTTCTTCAACGGATACTGAATACAAGGCAATAGGATTTTAATGCAACTTTCAAATCTTGGATTACTGTCATTAAAATGTACGCTGCGACATCAATATTGGGACCATTCAGATGAGGTGTCATAATGCGCAGAAATAAATTCTGCTTCGACTGCATAGCCCAAATTTGGCCTACGATTAATCGTTTAGGAATAGTGGCCATTATTTAAAGGGGGTAATTACTTTTTGAGCTTTTTTGGTAGATGTTTATAAGGTACCTAACTCTGTAAAATATGTTTTTCGTTCTTGTCATAAATCCACCAAGTGTCCCGTTAAAAAAAGATGCAGTATTACCCATAGATTGAGGTACTCTCGTTTTGGCATCATGACGGTTTATGCGATGAGCATGGATATTTAATTCAGATCAGTCGCATGTTGTTAATTAACTATATACTATTTTCGTTGTAAGAATCCAATTTATACCTATAATTCTATTCCGTCACTTACCCCAAGTGTGTACTGTTGTAATGCGGGTTCTCAGTAACACTTCCGTATCCATTTCTGTGCGAAGTGCTAGCTCGTGTAGTTAGACCTACTATAATCATATCAGTGGGGAAAACTTTCAAATATACACAAAAAACATGCATAGCAAAAGGATATAATTATCGGCTTCAGTATAGACGAATCCAACGAGCCAAGTCATGGTCAGGATTTGGTCGGCCATTGACTGGGTCCCCGCAGCACCAAACTGCCGTTGTGACTGCCCAATTGAGTGGACTTATAGCCGCTTAAAATTCGATGTTAGATTCTTTTGTGTTGTAAACTGTCATCATTCTTTTGTCTACGTTAAACACGGGTGATAGAATGTAGTTTAAAATACCCTCCAAGGCCGCATCATTTTACATTTTAGGTGAGATGGAGCAGACGGGGACCCAAATATGGCTGCCATTGAGGTGTAGGAATGCGTGAAATTGGATTCGTCTATACATACAACAATTATGGGGATAGAAGCAAACTCCTATTCCTTTCCTAGATCCTCCCCTACTCTCACAGATTTGCTAATGATACTTGAATGGTGGGCCCTGCAGTTATAACGTATGACAAACGTCCATTCTCAATCTTAATTTTTTTCGAGCATGTCAAGAATCAGTCACATTCTGACGAATAGGACAATCATACAGACAAAATCCAGGGAATTCTGAAATTGCATTATTATTTCAGTACACTGCAAAAACAGTGTCAGAAATTAAACACTTTTCTAAACACAATTTTGCCTTCACTTTGTAAACACGTTTAGAAGCTAAACATCGTGTGTCAAACTTCTGAACATTGGTCAGTGATGGTGTTTAATTTCTAAACATCTCACATCCATATTCTATACAATAACGTTTCTAAACACGTTCTTGCCTTCACTTTCTAAACACTGTTTATGCAGTGTAGGTTTAATACGTTTCTTGCGTTATGGTAACGAGTGTATACATGGATGCCCCCTAACATGCCCAGTTTTTGGTGCATCGTCAGTTTCAACATATTTTAACAGCGAGGAATGTGCACAAATTACATAAATTGGATATATCATTGTTTTTAAGACCCCCCCCCCCCTTGCCCTCCTCGGTAATCAATGAGCAAATAGTGGATAAGAAAGCTCCATCAATCCAACGTGCCCGATTAGCTTGTAAAGTGTTAAAACACGTTTGCAAAGACACCGATTTTAGTGTTAAAATATGTCATATGAACATCCAGGTTATCATCTCTCAATTACCTACGTAATTCATCATCATTATTTTTCTTTTTACATCCTTCACAATTCCATTATCAAAGTCGGTTCCATAAATTCCATAAATTAAGAAGTTTTATTATTTTATTTAATACGAGACATTATCAGACATACATACAAGAAGAATTGTTCTCAAAGAGTTCCATGGATCACCAAACTCATTAATTCTTACGCATAGATGAAGTGCGTTTGATGCAAGAAGCCCATTTCATCCTTAAATGCATTACGCGTATACGATGATCAAAAGTGACAACAAAAACAAACGAAACAGAAGATTAATCCGTGTTAGACTATTTTAACTGAAAAATCAAAGCAGGGGATAATCGTGGAAATATTTAATCAGGCTATTATATTAGCTGTGTCAAGCTGTCTTTGATCATAAAAGTGGTATATTTAAGGGTATTATTTTTGTATCCCCCTTCCACTCCCTCCCCGTACAGTCTTGGGCTGTACCAAGAATCTGGGCCAAGAAATATTCAAGTTTGGACCAGTCTCCTGTAGTGGAATGTTTCCCATAATGCAATGTGAAAATGAAACTATGCTATAATTATGGTATATGGTAATACACAATTCCAGATTGCGCAACAAATTGAAACAATTAATACAAATGGCTAACTCATTTAAAGTTTTCAGTGTTGAAAATCCGATTGGGCTGTAAATCAGGGAAAATGATCCATGACACTAAGGAGTATGAAACCTCTTCCCCGTCCCAAGTATTCTCCCCCTCCTTGCCTCCCCTACATTCGATATCTCCTCTACCCTAAACACTATTCTACTCAATTTTCGAGCTCTCCTCCCCCTTCCCGTTCCACTTTCAATGCTCTCTCCCGTCTGTTTCTCTTTCTGTTTCTCAAACTGAAATGAAACCGAAAATGCTTTCTACAAATGTTAAGTTGCTAACAAAGGGTAGAAACAAAGATATCGATAATGATGTCAGTCAAGAGCTTAGGCAGGATAATAGGAAACAACGTGACCAAAACCATAAGTACAAGACTTAATTCTTCGGTGTTAACGTTATAACATATAGAACAGAAGTTGACAGGTGCAGAAGTTGTTGGTCTCACAAAATCATTATAAAAACATCATTCGTAAAGTAGAGAACTTATGAATATATATTTCTCTAATAATGAAAAAATGAAATTTTATTATAAAAAGAATAATTTACATATGAAGCCAATAAATTCAGATGTTCCTCAAGGATCCATCATTGGTTCTCTCCTGCTCACCTTCTTCAAGAATGACATTACATTCGAGGACTTACGAACCCAACCATCCTTTCGCTAACGACGTCACGCTAATCTCTTTCATTAAATCCATCTTGAGGCGATCTACCGCTTGACCTCATAGAATGTGCTGTTTGGCGCTGCTAAGTGCAAGACGAACGCAATCTCAAATCGGAGATACTACCCCTGCTCTGCCCTGCTAGAACAATAATAGAAGCAGCCGACAGCGTCGACCTATACTTGGAACGTATAGCAAAGTCAGCAAAGACTCGTCCTGGACACCCGTAGTCACCAAATGGCTAAAAAACAAGCCAACGTCTTGGGCTGCTTCAACGAGCTGTCCCTATCTCGAATCAACTCATACCCAGCAAACACAAAACGTTTTTAAATCGTTTCAAATAGGTGACTATTTTGGGGTTTTGATTTGTGTGAAAAAGTTTTAATAACATTTTGGGTTGGTTACATAAAGGCCATGAAAACGTTTTAGAATGTTTTGTATGAAAACACATTTTGTAAACACTTATCACGACATTTAACCGTTTTCTGGCAATCTTTTCTAACCTTCTGCGAATGATGCATGTCGAAACGGCTTTTGTTTGCTGGGCCGGACAGTAATTCACAACTATGCATGGTACGCTCGGAATATGCAAGCTCTGCAAGGAGTGGTCAAACGCCAATTGGAATCCAGGAGGGTATTCGCATCATAGGTATCCTTGAGGATGACCTCAGCTCCCACATTCAACAACTAAGCCATCACCAGATCTGTCCAGATGTAATAATGTACAACAAAGAACCGGATCTGGATCTGTTATGTCAGAGCGTTTACTGCCAGAGCGTCATACCGCTATACCGTTGATACGCGCCTTCGGCGTTGGTTTACATAACTTTGCCACGATGTAAAAGTTCACATACCTCGCTGGTAAGGTTTGTTTCCAAACAGGACACGCACATTTTTAAGCAGGAGGTAAACTGCTATCTCTGCATAACCAATAGATATAACTGTAATGTCTTGTTGAAAGAATTCGTTTTATTTCTTTGTTATTCACTGCAGCCTGTCTGCTGATTTGTTCGAGAAACTGAGAGCTGAGCAAAATGCACAGAAGTTGCTTGAAGTTTAATGACATCGAAGAAGGTAATTATACATATTTTTTGTTTAGCCGTTTACTGAGCATACTATGACTGAGGGTTGGACCGCGTTCGGGTGGCTTAAGATTTCGTTTCGTTTATTCGCTGGCGAAGTGATGTAATAATCGGATAGTAGCAATAGGTGAAAACAATTTTGATTATATCACGCTAACACGCTTCACTACAAGCAGGTTGCACTCTTACAGGTGCGAGTGATCAGGGTGATCAGCATAATAATGCGTATTCTGTAGAATTGCAATCCAGGTCTTTGAAGTCATGTTCACACGGTCGGACTTAAGTCACTTATTACCCACCTAGGTTTCATTATCATTGAGGTATAGGACTTTTTTTATTTTTTCGGAGAAGAGCAGGTAGGGCAACTACTTGATTATATTTCTACATGTTCATACTACATACTCTGAATATTTTAGAAAATTGCACGAGTCAGTTTTTTCAAAATCACATTTTTGTTCCTAAAATGGGGGTTATAGCGCCCTTAACGGGCACTCTCTCCATAGAGCTACATGTAAAGACCAGTTATAGACAAAGTCGACAGAAGAATATAATTTCCTTTCTTGGAAGAGGTACGCACTTTGACGTAAACTAGATCTTCTCCGACAACACTGGCAGGTAGTAGTAGGCCTACATTGACTACATAAAATATTTATGGTTCGCAATTTTCTTTCTTTGGGAGAATTGGACTGTAAGCACATTAGCTAGCCCAGAACAACATTCAACTGTGAAGAATTATGTTTACATTTTCTTATATACCAAGCACTGGGAAATCCCATTATTTTAATAGCCAATTGCTATTTTACAACACATGATGTAATCTTGGAAATTCCCAAGCATTAATTATAACATTAACCTTTCACGTGACATCGCTTCCTGAGGGGATTCCCATATGATCTAAAGTTAGATATGATTCAATTTGTTTTTGATAAAGTTGATGCAGAGGAGGAATTCCCAGACATGTCATCACTCATGAAATAACTCTAATTTTGTAAACAAAGACAAATAATCAAATTAAATTACTCAGGGTACATCACAATGGTTCAATGGTACCGCGCCAACGTGGTAGTGAGAGCGCAATATAATCAAAAATTGTTTTCACCTATTGCTATGGTAGGTAATCCGATTATTACATCACTTCGCCAGCGAATTGTGGCTACATACTAATATTATGCAAGATAAAGTCGTGTTCACACGGTCGGACATAAGTGAGTTATTAGCGGTAATAAGTGACTTATTACCGGTAAGAAGTGACTTAAGTCCGACTGTGTGAACACGACTTAAGTAAAGCAGTAGGACTATATTAATATTAGTACATGTATTAATACATAGTCTTGTTCTCACTGTCGGACTTAAGTCACTTATTACCGGTAATAAGTCACTATTACCGGTTATAAATCACTTATTACCGGTTATAAATCACTTATTATCGGTAATAACTCACTTAAGTCCGACCGTGTGAACACGACTTCAGTATTAGTGTCAGTATCAATATTAGTACTCATCAGTATAATACCAATAGTAGCTATTAGTATAAGTATTAGAATCAGTATTAGCAGTATCAAAAGTATTAGTATAAGTATTATTGTATTAATATTAACATTAGTATAGTATAAGTATTAGTATCGATGTCAACAGTAACGACTAACCCCCCCTCCCCGAGCTGGCTACGCTACTGAGTATACGTAAGTTTTCGGTCAAATTTTAATTTTGCTATCCTTTGTCAAAAATATGAAATATTATTAGTAACAATTGATTCAGAAAGATTCTCCATCCGTTTATAAGCCGAAATGAAAAAGTAAAATTAAACAAAACCCACTTATTATTAATTGACTTCTTAACTGTTGACTCTTACCCAGCAAACACAGTTAACGTTTTACCATTGTTTACAGATATTGATCAAATGTCGGATTACATAAGGGTATATAAAAATTCAAAGAACAGACCTGTCAGAATAGGTAGTCGTTACTGTTGAGTTTCATGCCTGGATGGCAATCGTCAGAGTCAGACGGGACGACACGATGAAATCAAGCCCGCGACACTCCGGAGCTAGTCTGAGCACAGAAAATGCGACTCTCGTGCTAGTCTCCTACACAATCAGTTAATTATGTGGTCCTGACACTCGTCGTTCATACAGTCTGGCCCGAGACTAGGCAAATGTGACTCTTGCACTGTCTTCACATCGGTATAGACGAATCCAATTTCACGCATTCCTGCTCCTCAATGGCAGCCATTAGCCGCGACGGGTACCCAACTATCCCACCTAAAATGTGGGATGATGCGGCCTTGAAGGGTATTATAAACTGCATTCTATCACCCGTGTTACACGTAGACAAAAGAATGATGACAGTTTACAACACAAAAGAATCTAACATCGAATTTTAAGCGGGTTTAATCCACCCAATTGGGTACTCACAACACCTGTTTGGCGCATGCGGGTACCCAAATATGGCCGACCAAATCCTGACCATGACTTGGCTCGTTGGATTCGTCTATAGGCCGTTTGCACGTTAATTGTACGAAGTGTCTCATCTTATTGTATAAGCTCTTTGATGAAATGCTTTGGGGGACTACCATCCCTTGGGAATGTGAATGAATATACATTCCATAGTGTCAAAGCCACCAAAGTCTATCCCAGAGTCAGTCTGTCTGTCGGAGATAGCCAGAAAGTGCTCAACTGCAAAAAACAGGAGCGTAATAACAACTTTTTACTCATAGTTAAACTATCTTTTGAATAAAGTGCTCAATTCCCAAAGTTAGAGCGTACACGTTTAATAACATGTAGAAAACAATTCTGAAAAGTTGATGCCGGCCAGTATTCTAACATAATATTATTAAATGTTGACAAAACATTTTGCCAAAATGTTTGCCAAAAAGATGGCTTCTTTAAATATCCTTATTGCACTCTTTACTCACCCTGTATTATACTAGTATAATCGTAGTTTAGTATTAGTTTGGTATTTGAAGGGCCGGATTTACCTTTTGGGGGGCCCTGGGCCAGGCCAAAATTTGGTGGGCCCCAAACGCACGGTGAGGAAGGAATGTTCACTTAAGTGGTCAAGTTTTTAGATTTTATTAGGACATTTGCGCGCGAAAAAATTCAATTTTAGGCTATTTTAGCCCAAATTGAAACTGAATTTTACTATATAAAATAGTGCGCGTAAAGCGCGCAAAATTTTGCAATTTTTAGGCTATTTTGGCCCCAAACATGGTGTTTTTCGGCTAAAATGGAAGATGCACACTGCACAGGGCAATTTTGGGGGCCCCAAAAATTTGGGGCCCTGGGCCCGGGCCCATCTGGCCCTATGGTAAATCCGGCCCTGGGTATTTGCATTAGTATTATCCGTAGTATAAGTCATATTCAGTAGGTTGATATTAGCATTGGTAAACTATTAGTATCATCATCATCGAATTTGTTATTATAACTTTTGTCATTTCAGATTACGCAGCTGAGCCAACAGAAATGAAGCCCAACAGGAGTATCATTTAAGCTATAACGTAGAAATATTGTAGTGTTTAATTCGTGCTTCCTTCAGAAATGACAGAAACAAACACATTAGTAGTTAATTGGCAAAATTAAAAATGTTTACGCAAGTGATATAATTAAATTCTAATATTCAAACATTGCAGTAAAGTAATAATATTGATTTTGCAGAAGAATAGTCTAGTAAAATCGAATATTTGATTTCGATGACATATGCCATGTATGCCATTTGTATAACAAGTGATTCTCAATCTTTACCGATTGAACATGTTGAAGTTAAATCTTTTCACATCATTTCCCAATTGAATAATCAGCCGAAAAGATTGATTTTCATTGTTTGTCACCGACTGAAAGATAGGGACAAATTCTTTCAAATAGAAAAATGGATTGAGAATATTCGATCTAAAAAAGTTTGAAAAAGGTGCATCCCAACCATATGCAACGCATGTCATTTGACAGTAAATTATGAGCAACACTTGGATGATGAAATCAGTCTACAAAAGAAGTTCATCCAAAAATCCATTTCAATCTATTTAGAGTGATCCCTATCTTCAATCGGTCAATTTCAGAGAATGTCGGGATTGTTTTGCTGGGATGCGGCATTTGCAACAATCGGACCTTTTGGCTTTTTATCATAAAATAAATCACTTTATTTACATCCAAAAAGTCGAATGTAACTTTGACCTTCTTTAATTAATGTACATATTAATATTTTTACGTTGAAAATAGACCATTTTGTCGAGGAGGGAGGGGGGGGGGGGGCTACGGGCCTGATAACGTATTTTAAAATGGAATATTATACGCTCCCAAAAGTGTAAACATAAACATAGGATTCGTCTCGGATTGCATAAATCCAACAATGTAGGGGTGACATTTCAAAGTTAGTCAAATTAAAATCCAATGTATAATTTCCACTCATCATTAGGATTCAGAAAATACCTGCTTATTATTATGTACAGTTCTTGAGTTCTTTATAGGCAAAAAGTTCAAATTTGGTCACTTTTGCATACTAGTAATCAGTTAAAACGGATAAAACTATACCGGGTACTTTTCTGAATCCTTATTAGAGGAATACATTGGTATGGATTTATCACGATTTGACCAACTTTAAAATGTCACCCCTTCGGCCATATTGGATTTATGCAAATTAGGCACTAAACAGGAACTACAGGATATTTTCAAAGACCTTTAATAAGTTATTGTGCGTACTTTTGGAAGATAGATGCATGTGTAATGGATTATAGTGATTGGTGCAGGTTATTGTGATCAGTAACAGAACACTAGACGTACCTAAATGCTGTCAAATAACACGTTCGATTCTATTAACCTCGAATCTTACAGTAGAACCTATAGTTTACAAAAAGCTTGGGCCAGGGGCTATTTTAACGTACATCCTGGCACGTTCGTGCAGTGAGAATAAAAATCCGTGCAGTGAGAATTAAAAATCCGTACTTAAAATATTCCTATACTAGTTTCAGCCCGAAAAATGACCAGGAAATTACTTGAAAGAAATTCCTCCACAAAGTATTTAAAGACTGGTCGAGTCGGAAAATCCTACAAATGTATATGCAAAAAGGGTATAGTTTGTTGTGGTATACTGTAGGACTGTTACTTCATTCAATACCAACAAGAAGTCAACTGGCAACCGAAGCAGATCAGTGCATCATCTGGCTGATGAAAAGAGCAGACCTTAGCTCTTGAAACGTCCCATACAGTAAGTGTTTCAATTGGACTTGTATAGAAGAAATGCTGAATTATGGAATATTACAGTCCTGATGAACTTAATCAAGAATACCACAACAACATTTTAAACAAAGATTAATTTGCTATATCTCAGGTATTTCTTTTTTTAATATATATGCACTATCTAATCCTGCATAACCCATGGAATCCAATGAGACCTCAAGAAATAAAGACAACGTATTGAAGATATAGATTTTTTTTTCTAAAAATACCAAAATAATTATTAATTAAGTCTTTTTGGGAAAAAATGTATATCGTCAAAATGAAATGTCAAATATTTCATTTGATGATCGGCTTTTCATCCCAGCTACATACACTTTAAGTACATTATCATTAGATTAATAAAGTTTACTTCGAGGACTGTTAAACATCAAGTATCACATTTTAATAATTTGCCATAAAATTTGTACAATGCGCAAATGCGCAAATTTCAAAAATCTAAATTTTTGATATCAGAAAGACATTCCTCGTATTCAGAATGCAATTCGACAAAAATACTGTGAAAACGTTGCTATCCGATTCCTTAATGCCCTAAATAAATTGGGGCTGGAATCTTTTCGCCTTGTACAGGCCAGTTTGTCACTTTTAAAACTGGACCTTTGTCTAACTTTACTTCTTGAGGTCACATTGAATGCAATTGGGTGTCATAATGTGCAGGATTAAATAGTGCATCTACTAAAAAAATAAATTTACCATAAGTGTTCGGATGTGCCATTTTGGGGGTTTGTACTGCAATCCAAGTTGGACTCATTTTGTTCTTCAGTCTCATTAGACAAATGTTAGACCCAATATAAATACACCGTAATTTTCGCGATATACTATACACATAGTACACAGGCTCTTTTTTGTCAATCCCTGACAATTTGATATTAACAATACATGTATCTAGTTGAAAACAAAAATTAAAATAAAACCTTATGTTCAAATATAATTGAACACTTTAGGTCACTTAACAGTTTAGCCCTGTCCTTTACAGACGTGGGAAGATGTTGAATAAAGTAAAATATGGAAAAAGTATTATAGTCAATTTCAAACAGTCTTAATTTGGTATTCCAAAACCATTACATGGATTTCGACCAATTGCCATTTCTGCTATATTTGCTAACTCAGGTCAAGTTCATTGTGTATATTTTTATCATTATTTTTTATTTTCTTCTTATTTTCATTATATTAACCATTCTATTTAAAATATGACATTGTTCATTTAAGCTTCCCGAAATTCCCAACTTTCCTCATCTTCCTTTTCTTTTTTTGGTTTGTTCTCAATTTTTTTATAAACATAAATGTGACCAAGACTTGAAGGACGAATCGCAGTTTGTTGTTTTGTTCCGAAAATCTGAAACTAAAATTTCGCGGTTCTCGGCTTCGCGGTAATAAACCTGCTTTCAACACTGTTCAATGTATATTTACAAATCAGGTTTATTTTAAACATTAAAAGAAAATTGCAGAAATTATATCAGTGGACAAAAATCAGTATCATGAATCTTAGGGAAATTTCTTAAACAACACAATCATGCTAAGTTAATTCGATGATTTGAAAAAGGATAGTGGTAAAACCCCATAATTTATGTTTCTAAGCTTCAATTTGGATATTATTGTATCCTTGCAAGTAAGCAAATAAATCAGGGTGGTCCAAAAGAACTTTACCCAATTTGGAATGTTATCAGTGTACAATGTATTCCCAATATTGTTACTGATTCTAAATCTTTCTAAGATTATGTGAAGAGAGAATTAGAGAAAAAGAAGCTTAAGTAACAAAATGGCAATACTTTTTACGTCAGAGGGCCGAAAATCGCTTTGTCCATACATAATTCAATGTGATGTATCCGATTACCAACAGTATTGCGTTAGGCATGCCTTTGCTTGTAATTTTACATGCATGAATGAATTACAAATAAGATCTTAATCCTCATTGTGATTGTTTTGTTAATTTCATACTTTTTTTGTAATGACGGGTACATTATTGTATCTATAAATGTATCATGAATAGTGAGGATTAAAAGCTTGGATTGTTATTCATTCATGCATGTAAAACATTTATCACTTTTGAATGACAAGCTAAGGGTGTTTACCAATGTCTAACGCAATTATTATGCCAATGGTAATCGGATATATCCCAATTACGTGCGGACACAGTGATTTTCGACCCTCTGACGTAAAACTACTGTCAATGGTTTTGTTAATTTAGCTTCTTTTTCTCTCATTTTTTCACCACATAATTTTTAGAAAAATATATATTTAGAATATGTAACAATATTGGGAATAGCTGATCTGAACTTCGCGATATTAGGCTTTCAAATGTGGTAAAGTTCTTTTTGGACCACCTTGTATTGTGCTCATGGTGCCCAAACTACAGGAAGGATAACACAGGGTAGCAAAGCCGATTCTAAGTCTAAGATCTAAAGACTAGTATGCCCCTACTCTCAAAGAGTGAAAGAGCTGAAGTACTCTAGGATAAAGACGATTGAGAGGTGACCTGATTGAAACCTTCAAAATCTTTCTATGTTCAGAAGAGACAAGATCCAACTGCAGGAGCAGAGTGACAAGTTGTTTAAACCATCACTGAAGAAAGGGCTGAACTGTTGATTGTTCCCATCAACCTAAGTGTAAGTACAAGTATAAGTATGTAATCAGATTTTGAGCAATTCTGAATTTTGCCCATTGTATTTATGTATTTTCAGGTTTTAGGGCCATAACTTTTTGGTGCAAGGTGCATTTTTGCCACACAAGAGCTCCAAAGGCAGAGTTATAACTAATGGTTGCGAGAGCCTAATCACAAAAATTGCATGATCTTTGAAAACCATTATACTACATGTACATCGTACTAAACTGGACTGAAACTTACTGCTAAAGATCCACAAATGCAGCGTCTGGTTGCGACAGCGTGATAGTTTTCGTTAAAAGCAGAACTTTTCAAAAATGTGGTTTATTGATCAGTTTTGTATTGCGAGAAAACAAATATTTTCTATTTGTCGAAGCGGTTTTTAATTAACTTTTAAGTGAAATGGATAAATTGGATTGTCTTACAAAATACATGAATATGCGATAAAGCTTGTCTATAATTCCACACTGAATAGCACGCCTGTACGTCATCATGGTACTGCAAATATATCCTGAATAACATAATAATGAACTTGTGTAATATTATCTTTGATGTCATATTCCCGGGGTCATTATTTAGCTATATTTGATGGTGAAAGCTATAATTACGCCTTTAAGAGGCGAGTATTTTGACAAGAGTGGTTCTATTTGCGTTTGAGAGGATACTTCACCGTAAATGATGAATTTGATTTAAATATCAAGGGCAAAATCTTTATTTTGTTGGTGGTGAAGGGGTCGAAGTTAATTTGGAGCATATTGAACCGTGTGGTAGAGGCGTCCGGCAGTGGCGTAAACATGGTAAAGTTCTTGTAAAAAAGCTGTAACCTTATATATAACATTTACAAAATTTAATATATAGAAACAAGTTCTATTTAATGTACAGTTACTGTTCTTAAAAATAACATTATTTATTACATCTTTCACCCTAAAATATTATGTTATTGCTCTTTCAAAAAAGGGCAACCATTCGTTAGACATTAAACATTACTGGAAATAGGATGGGAATGATTAAAAAAACGAATCGCGAAAATGTTTCGGGCCCCTTTACAGACCTCAACAATTTCAGGGCCCCTTTTTTGACATGAAAATTATGGGTCAATCCCATAGAAAAGCATATAAACTCAATTTTCCCCGGAAAATTTGTGGTCATTTTTTACAGCCCCCCCCCCCCTAGGAGGGTCAAAAAATTCAGGGCCCCCTTTTTGCATCAGGCCCCCCCTTAACAAGTGTTTCTGAACGGCCTCAGGGTTAGCTGCATGACTTTGGCGGGCTATTTTGAAGCAGTCATGGTTGCAAAACTCACTCCCCAAAAGAGTGATTCACTTATAAAACCACTCAAAAATGAGTGAAATGTGTTTTTAAACTTCACAACCACTCAAAAAGAGTGAAAACCACTCTAAAAGAGTGAATTTCAACTCGTTCAATGAGTTAAATGAAGGACAACACATTTTTAGAGTTGTCCTTCATTTAACTCCTTGAAAGAGTTAAAATTCACTCTTAAAGAGTGGTTTTCACTCTTTTTTGAGTGGTTCTAAAGTTAAAAACACATTTCACTCCTTTTTTAGTGGTCTAATAAGTGAATCACTCTTTTTGGGAGTGAGTTTTTCACTCTTTACATTTAGAGAGAAAGGATATGCAAGTTATAGAACACGGATAATCTATAGGCCTACACCAGGCACAAAAAGAAACTCGTCGGTTATATTCATCCTTGCTGTTCAATAACTTGATAATTTTGGATTATTCTGAAATATACATTTTGTTAACTGGATTTTTCTTTCTCATTTGACACCCTGTTCGTGAATATTGAGCAAGAATTGACCAAGATATGCGCCTCCAAACTCTAAGGCCTCGTATCCATAGGCTGTTCCCTTGTGGCTTGTGACCTTGTTCCGTGTTTACTTTTTCCCATGTGACCTGCCACACAGACAACGAACCTTTGGTTTGCTTAGTGGCCGCTACGGTTCGTTGTCTGTGTGGCAGGTCACATGGCACGGAACAAGGGCACACGTCACAAGGGAACAGCCTATGGATACGAGGCCTTAAACCCCAAAATGAAAAGTTGCAATTTTAACGATTCAATTGTGCCTGTTACACTGTGTGATTTATTGATTGGCCCGTGGTGCTTGTGTGCAATACAACGATGGGGTTTCAGGCTTTGGAGGCGCATATCTTGGTCGATTCTTGTTCGTTTTTCACGAACAGGATGTCAAATGAGAAAGTAAAGTCCAATTAACAAAATGTATATTTCAGAATAATCCAAAGTTATCAAGTTATTGAACAGCAAGGATGAATATAACTGGTGAGTTTCTTTTTGTGCCTGGTATATATGTCGAACCAACGGAAAATCATCCTGTTTTACTACAAATAGGGCGAATTTGACAGTTTGCTCATAGATTTAAGTTGAAACATGTGTACATGTAAGTATTACAAATATGCCAAAAAATTGGTTTTGAAAAAAATAAAGGTATATTCTGAAAACAATATGATAAATAAATTCAAATGCCATTGAATCTATCTACATTAGCTCCGATCTGGTTGATGAACTATTGAGACAAATATTGCATAGGCCTAGGTCAATATTCTCAATAGGATCAAATGGCAACCTATGGTGTTTGACTTTTGTTATCGTCTATCTTGGTAACTACAATGTAGGCCTATACATTGTAAGCTAGATGGTGCAAACTATTATGTTTCTGATTCCTTTTGGTAGACGAACAATTTCCTACAACTTTCACGAAAATCGGAGCAGCTTTATGTTTTGACCCCTATGCAAACTGGGAATTGAACCCTGACCTGTTGCGGCACGTAACTTCTGAACCATAGGTCGTATTGAGAAAAAAAAGTTATATATTTGTGATCCTTGGGTCTAGACGAATAATTTGATATACTTTGAAGCGATATTTGAACACTTTCAAATTTTGACCCCTGTGGGTCATTTATTTCAAAATGCCCAAAGGTGCCAAGGTGGCATCCGGCAGATTCTGAACCAGTAGGTTTCAAAGATATAGAACACACTAAAAAACGATGTGCGGACGCTACTTTTGAGTCAAGCCAAATATTCCTATTTCGGCACCAGACTATATGTGACCCGTTCTGACAAAACTAGGAACAAGTCGCATTTTTTGACATTTCATGATTTGAATAAAAATGTAAGTATCACAATGATATACCAAAATCATATACATAGCATTAAGGTTATTAATTATTTTAAACTGTTGTGATTTGGTAGTTCACGGCATCTTACGAATGGTAGTGAGCTTTGGCAAAAACTGCATTGCTCAATTCATAGCGAGTGTGTAGAAGAATTAAAATAGCACAGATATAGGCCTACTTTTATAGGTGCTGCGGTTCTTGAGTTACGTTGTAAAGAGGGCTGAAACAACAACACTTTTGTAAACGTACATAACTCATTAACAACAATAAATTAAGCAAGTTTGCAAAATATACAATTCGTAGAATGAACTTTTCCAAAACATCAAGGTGTTATTTTTCAATAATACATTGATCTAGATAATGCAAATCGATTTTTAGGTTGCTTCGACCAACAATACCTCGTCTACCCTTAATACTTTTCAAGATATAGATAATTTTGTAAATGATACCTTGATATTTTTTGTCGAACTGCTAATCTGAGTAATTGGCTCATTAGTTTCCTGTTTACACAGGATTGAATAGGGATTATAATAGTTCAACTGTCAATTATTGATCAAATAAACCTCTTCAAATCGATCAAATGGGTTGATGACAACATTTGATTGAATGGACTGTCCTGCTCCATGATTACGGTGAAGGACACCGGTTCAAATCCTTTGTTTGGAGCCAATCGATAAGAGCATGCATGGCATCTATAGATATATTTGTTTCAGCGCCACCATGAATTTATTGTAGTTGAGTTTCGATGCGAACGGCATTATGACGTTCGCCCGCACAATGCTGTAACACGTAACCCGTATGGCGTTTCCAGTGAACGCCTCTTCGCAATCTCTCCAACATATCTTGAATATCTAGTAGTTATCGACAGTGTTGATGATTGGATACGTCATAGAGAAGTCAGTCACTTTCAGAAGGTCAGAAGATTGACTTTCTACTTTTTTAGGTTATTTACCAGTCCACAGCTAATAATTTTGACAAACGCTAGTCGGAATTGCTTATTACTAGCAGCATACAGGAGCGCATTCACACTGCAATGCGTGTGTGCAGTGACTAACGCTATTCTGTTATACGATTTACATATCTTTTTCGAATCCAGCATATTGCAGTCTTTGAAAAACCACATGCAGATTATGAAAGTCCACGATAATAACAAATATAACGACACGAAGAGAAAGGAACGCACTAGTTGGCGATCTCGTGTGGTCAACGATATGACAGGTCGCATCTGGCCAGTTGCTACAAACCCTTCCTTTATTGATAGTGCTGGTGCCACTTGACATTTTAATCTTCTGCTGCTAACGATGGAAGCGTAAGCAATTCTTCCAAAACTATAGGCATTAATCAAAGAGGGCAAAATAAAACCAGAAATCACGAAGAATACCACGTAACTTGACGACACCAGATGATCAAATACGCAATATTTGTGATAGTCGTTGTAAATATGACCACCCCATCCAAGTAAAGTTGGCATGATGATCAGTTGACTCCAGATCCATACGAAGCATAATGAAAACGCAACTAAACGGTGGTTACAAATGAAAAAGTGTTTCAAAGGATGACAAACTCGAATATAAACATGTAAACTCCCCAAACTGTTGCTCCATATGGAACAAACACACATGGCGAGGCACACATATGAAGAAACACGACAAAGTAAGGAATTGTTGAGAAAAATATCTCCGTTTGTCTCTATGCCCATTAGGATTAACACATCTGAGAGGATCAAGACGCAGAAGTCTGAGATGGCTCCATTCAGGATATAAGCGTAGCCCAGGTTTCGTAGTTTCTTCTGTATAACGAATGCGATGAGGATAAGGCTGTTTCCTATAACACCAATGATGAGCATTAAAATGGTGAAACCTCGATATATTTCTAAACCAGAGTCCGATTTTTCAGGTTCATGGGTGATATTATGAGCTGCCATTATATAGTTACTAGTAGTTTCAAGATTTAGTTGCTTAGCTGAGAAATGTCTACCAATTCCAAATATTCAATTAATAAGATACCGGTACAGTTATGACTCAGTTGATTGCTCTGTTCAGTGAAAACAGAAAACCAGCGTTAGGGCCGTGCCGAAAAGAGAAGTTGGTCTGTCGGCAGGGTAGTCGAAGCTTTATCGATAATCATGGAAGATTCTCATGCAAATGATGTTTAATATCGATCACGTATTCAAGTGAATTCTCAATGAACTAGTAGGCCTATTAAAATTATGATGGTCAAGATGATTTCAATCGAAATCAAGATAATTTCAATCGAGTTTATTGTGGGGTTATTCTATGGCGCTCTATAATCCTATAAATGGCCCTTATAGCGAAATGCAATGTGGATTTGCCGATTCAGAGGATGCCCAGGACTGGATTGCTTCTATTCAAGATCGCATCAAAAGTCAATTTCTATGCGCGCCTTTACTTGTCACTTGCAAGCATTGATGGTAGGGTATTGATCATGTTGATGGTCAAAATTCCGGCTAAGGGCAAGGGCACTTGTATTTCAAGTTGTATATCACAAGGACAGGTAAAAGTAAAAAAGAATGTGCGCGATACGAGAATTATCTCAGTACGACAGCAACTTAGATCACTTCCGGTAATTTTTACCGGCGTGACACCGTAACACGTAACGCAATGATGAAAATCAGGTGGCAAATACGGTTTTTCAGAAAACATTAAAAAATGGAATACATGAGTCGTTTCTCCCTTCATTTCCATTATTGAGCCCATAGATAAGATATGACACATGAGTATAAGACAAAGAATAACGTGTAAAAGTTGAATTATTGTGGGAAAAATTAATGCTTTTGGTGCGCGAAGTAGCCTAAAAATGAAAGAAAATGCATCTCACGATCACTAAAATGGTTATATCTACAGCTTTGAGGAAACGCCGGTCGTATGCTTTTATGTTATGATAAACATTAATTAACCAGAGCTTGTAATAATTTTCAGCGAAAATGAGCGGTGGACCAACCTAGTCGTAGGTTGAAAAGTGCCGTTCTTTGAGGCCAGCCTCGTGTCTTAAGCGCACGTTGCAAGTGTAACGATGCTTCACGAAATGGATCCCAGCCGGCGCTGTCAATTATACATATTATATTGATTAATATAGCAATTAAAAACGTCTCTTGTTATATATTTTATTAATGCAAAATACTCTGTAACGAAATATTGTAGTCGTCAGAGAAGGTAGTATCATCTCATTTAACTGAAGTACAAGCAGTTTTGAAAATGTTGTTGTTGAGTGAGATACTTGGAACATGTTGAACGAGAAATAAGATAGCAAAAGAATACCCTTGAGCCAGAACAAGATGCGATGGCTTTAATAGTGGACAGAGCGTAGGTATGCAGTGCGAAAGGTTGAGAGTTTGATTCCCGTGTTATCCTTATCGATGATTTGGAATTTTTCAGTTCGTTTTTCGTTCTTTTTTCCCTCTCCCTTTTGTCTTTAATAATTTGGCCTAATGAATGTCAGCTTGAAGGCCGACTTTTTTTATGATTTATTTCTTGTTGCTAAGTATTTCATAATGCATATTTAGGCCTAATCCTACATTCGATTTGATATCTTTTTTAAAAATTGCATTCAAGTTCAGTAGCTTTCAATATGAAATAAAGCATATCAAACTTAATTTTTAAAAGTTCAAGAATATATATCAAATAAAGGAACGTCAACACAGATTTTCACGATTTTTTTAAATTGGACTAGACCCCTCCCCTATCGACAACATATGAGCTTTTGTGCACATATCAAATCATGAGATGCACGAATTTCAAACCTAATATTTTGGCATATTTGTAATTTTTACACAATGTCCAACTTACACCTCGGATTACACCTAATTGGAATCAGCCAAGTTCGTTGTCTAGATAGAGCAACTAACTTTGATGTCTTATGAAGACATTAAATCCCCCATAGAACACCACGATAATTTTTCAATTGATCGTCGGCTTTTCATCCCACCTACACTTTAAGTATAAATCATCAGATTTATAAAGTTTACTTCAAGTACTGTTAAATATCAAAAATATCAATTTTTAATGATTTCCATAAAATGTGTATTACATTGCGAATTTCAAAAAATCAAAATTATTTGATATCAGAAGGACATTCTTCGTATTCAGAATGCAATTCGATATGTCTGATGTGCTCTAATGTCCCACAATAAATACTGTCCAAACGTTCATACCCCTTCCCTTAAAGATTGGGCATAAGCATCCAATTTTATCATTATTATGTTATGGATCCAATATTTTCACACGCTTGAATTCATCAAACCACAATGTATAGAGTTGAGGTTCTACTCAGATTGAAATTTTCACCTTCATAACTGGCAAAAATGGCAAAATGTGACCAATATACTACCACTTCTTTCTTCAGTCTTCAATATTTTATTCTTTGATTACTTTGTTCCAAGACAGCTGGGATTCAAAAATGACAATTGAAGAAACTTTATTGTGGTTAAGGGGGTACTACACCCCTGTGGTAAATTTGTGACTATTTGTGCATTTTTCTCAAAAAATAATAACACACTGGTAACAAAAGTTATGCATATTATTGGGGCAAGGAATCCAATTACTACACTGAAATTTCAGTGACTCAAGACAAACCCCTATTTCCTTTCAAACCATGCGGTATTTGTATACTACCACATGGATAGGCTGATGGTGTCATCTACAGTATATAGCATATAAGAACAATGTGTTTTAGTGCTATCTATAGTAGATAGTGCATATGACCATTGTGTTATAGTGTCATCTACTGTAGATAGCACAATTATAAGAACACAAGTTTATCCATAAAAGCCTGAAGCAAAAATTGCAATTTTTGTAAATGCACGAAATTTCACACAAACTGCTGTATTTTTCAGTGAAAATGATTGAAGGCAGCATAATGTGTTGACTTTATGAGGCTTTACTTACAATCTGCTGTCCACACTTTAAAACAAAAGAATAAATGATGGTGTTTTTATGTTTACCATATTTTCTCTATTTAACATCACCACAGGGTGTAACATTTTCGAAAAGGAAGGCATTTAGAAGAAGTGAATCTTTAATGAAAAAAACTTGTGAGTGAAACTTGTAAAATGTAAATGCATTTTTTTGCAAGAACGGGATGTATTTAGTTAGATGAACGGTCTACTATAATGTGAATGTGGCAATGAATTTGATGGAAATTTTTAAGTTATAGGGTTTGTCCAATATCATGATTACTTACTATGCTTACAATGTTGGGCCTGCATGCTATGGGACAGGAATTTCTGCATTTTGGTCACTTTTTCTTTGAAAAAAGATGGGGGCATTTGCATTTATTATAATTATGGAGGCATTAGAGAGAATATGGTATATCAATATTTAGGAGACTTAATGTCTTGTGAACCATGTACAATGATAAAATCAATGTGTTTTATACTGAAAAGCTCTGAAAGTCACTGACCACTTTGGCCCAAGATCGGGGGATACTCAGTACAAATGACAATACGGGGACGTGCCGCAACATGGGTAGCATTTTCAGCCTTTTGGTATATCAATGAACCCCTTTTTCTAGGCCATTTTGGTATATGGATGGTTCCTTTTTTCGAAATTTTTTTCAATTTTTTAGGAAAATATCCCAATTTTGCCTCAATCTAGCCCAAATTTTGGCAAAATTGGTCAAAACTAAGACAATTTTGGTAAAATTCAGCCAAAAATTTTGAATTTTGGTATATTGATGGGTCCAAATTTCTTGAAAAATTGGTATATATGTGACATGATCAAGGGGAATGAGTCGCATGTCAACAATTTTCAATTAGAAGTTTTTTACATCATTATCTGGCAGTTTACAAATGCTACATTTTGATACAAACCCAAAATCGGACATCTGGTTACAGAGTTATGAGCAATTTCTCAATGGCCGAAAACAGTATAAGACAAAAGCATTTGAACACTGTTTTTGCCAATATCTCAAAATCAATATTAATCGACATCTGACTCATTCCTCTTGATTATGTTACATATTGATCGTCCACTTTCAAATTCTCAGCAGCACACTCCTACCAAAACCAAACTTGAGTACCCCGGCCCAAGATACACCTTAGATACAATTTTAGCATCAAGGACCCAGCTATATTCAGGTGCAACACCTGAAATCAGCCTACATCTAGAATTTACCATCACTGCAGCCAGGATCAGCTCCCAAGTTTGGCATGGGTATACTGACTAAATTAACAGTAGGTTCTTAGTCCAGGTGAATTTCAGACAAAACTCTTATCGTGGTACACCAGATGTCTAGGGCCTCACTGACTGAGTCAACTTGATAGCCCAACTTATGAGTTGCCTGGCCATAGCATTTTACACAACCACAACAGAAATGTTCACATATGTGATGTGATCTGTGAAACCCTTCACAAGGAGACATTTTTAATTTCTTAATTTTGCAGACCTGAACTTTTAGAACTGTTTTCATTTTGTACCTGTGACTTCAATATCAAAAGTTAAGAGCAAAGGAGGATTGAAAAAAGTGAAGAAATGGTTAAGAGTTTTAGCCTTTATTATCTTTATAAAACAAAATAGGATAGTGCGACATGGTTTTCACAGATCACATCACATCACATATTTCAGCACTTTACATGCAATCGTTTTCAGCAAGATGACAATCATTCATATACTCAGGAAAGGTTACGCCCCAACAATGCAATTTTTAGTAAGAATGACGTATATGAAAATGACTGATTTCACTTGATGAATGACTTATTTTACTTGATCGCTTAACATTTGTTATGAAATACAGCATTATAGAAAAATTTACAATTTTTTCCTTTAAATTTTACTTGGTACAGATAACACTGTAAATTCACTTGTCATACCACCTTCCATAGCTCACTTGAAGGCCTTGCAATATTGCCACTCTATCGCTTCACCTTCACCCATTAAGGGATCAATTTCTTTCTTTTTTTTAAATCGGCACCTTTTTAAATGTCTCATTCAACCCTTTGTACAAGACATAGCAATATACAATTAGAGAACAATTATTAATATTGTTGCCATATAATTCAAAGTTTCAAATTGGAACTCCTTATTTATCAGGTTTCAAATTTAAACTTTTAAAAACGTTTAACATGTGAAAACCAGACCACTAATTATTTCTGAGTGTGCTGACAAGCACTCAATTACAGGTGTATCAGTTTGAGTGAACTGTGTCAGTTCCTAAAGCCCTCTTGAGATGGCATAGCCTGAGTCAAATGAAGGTGGGAGTATGCACGTCATTTACATTTTGAGTGAGGCTTGAGATCAACTCAAGAGAGGGTGTCAGTTGCATCAACATTGTCACAGCTATACTTTGTTCAACTTATAAATGGCAACAATTATTCAGTTTTTGTTACTGTGTGTGTTAATAGAGTTCAAACCTATACTCGTGTAAATTCACATAAAATTCACTAATTTGCCTTTTCTTTTGTATTTATCAGAAGTAGATTCCCTTGATACGAATCAAACTTTTGAAATTGTTTCACCAAGAGATATTTATTTTATTCTTGTTTTGTGATTTTGCTCATTGAATGCAAAAGTAAGCTTTCCTTTCTTGTCAGAGGGTGCGAGATGGAACAGCCAAAAACAACCAATGTGATTAAACAATCTATCCCGAGTGACGTCATGCCAACAGACAAAATAGGTGCTACGGCCAGCTTTGTGCACATCATTTATGTAGGTTAATAAATGTGTATCACTTGTTGGGATTGAAATTGTACAAAATAATGCATGCATACTGAGATGTTGATGTGTCTAATGCATGAGCCCCGAAGGGTAGAGTACATTAGACTCATCAACATCTCAATACAAGTGAGTAAAATTTCTTGAGCAACAAGTGATATGTAGTTATAAACCTATTTCATACATGTGAAAAAAATCTTGTGATTCTTGCGATAAAAAATGTTGGAAAATACAAGCAAATATAAATGCATCAACCCGCAAGAAATATGAACACGTCTGAAAGCACTGCGCATAGTACACGGAGTGCGCACCTGTGCATTATACACAATCAATGCAAGGTTCACATTTTTCTAACATTTGCTCTGATTGGTTCTCGCTTTCTAAGAGCACATGATTCTATATCAATCCACAATGCTTTAAGTCTTGCCATTTTTAAGTTGAACAAAGTGTACATTATAACTTTGGAAAGAAAAGTACAACCTATGCTAACTGTAATCAAGTTTTTACCAACTCTTAACAATAAAGACATTATGGACATAATATACAAATATGATAACACAAAGTTTGCATGAGTTAATTTTTATACATAAAAGTACATAAAATAAAAAGAGGCACTATTATCATGAAAAGAATTTAACACCTTCATTACCATCAAAAGCTATAAGTTCTGCTTTCCGTTGTCGCTCTAGTGTTCTTAATGCTCGCTTTAACAACCAGTCTTCTAATCCATGGAATTCTGAAATCAGACAAGGGGTTTGTTTTAATAATGCATTCATTCCATACAACCGCTCACCCTGATGTAGGTAATGTTTTACACACAAACAACATAGATGTTATGAGTCCAATTACTCTAGCTCTACCACAGGCCCTTTTTTCTTTCTTTTTACACGCTATACTCTGAGACACGCTATACCCCGAGAACTGCATAAACTGCTGTGGGTTGTGAGTTGTCGCTGGGATATAGCATGGTGTCTCGGAGTATATAGTGTGTAAAAAAGGGCTAGATGACTCAATCCTCAATTAATGATACAAAAGGATACTGTTATGAGTACCTACAAACTCACTTATAGCAGAACTCACTTCTAGTTGAAGGCCTCAATAGCCTAATCAATGAACATTATTAATTACCCTTGTCACATGTTCCATACTACCCAATCACTGTTGTTATATATTTGATCTGTCTACAACTTGTGTGTGATTCCATAGTAACAATAACACTTCATTTTGGATAATAAATCAGAACAAAATGGATACCTTGAATACATACACTACAAGATTCCTATTGGAATTGCCTGCACAGCTACACCATCGCCAAGTACCAAACTGTGCGGTACCAGGCAGAGGAGTACCAGTGCAGTACCACTGTTGGTGGATTATATTGGTACTTTGTGTGCTATATTGGTACTTTGTGTGCACCAGTCAGGTACAATGTACCTTGGCGATGGCGTACAAATGTACCTGTGCAAGCGGCCACAATAAGAATCTTGTAGTGTATGTGAAAACTGAAGGAAAAAGGGAGATATTTCTAAAGTGCCTAAATATGAGTTAGTTGTAGTTCAAATGACAAAGATTAGTGCACCAGCCAGTTGCTACGCCATTACACTTTGTGTTTGGATGGGATTCTCATGCATTCAATTACTTTGAAAGCTAAAGATAGTTTTATACTGCCAAGTGTAAATTTGTAATCTAATCAAAAGAATAAACTAGGTAACTTACCTTCATTTTTTGTATCATCACCATTTGCGAGTTCATATAATGTACAAACTGTATTCACCATTCCATTTTTAAATGCCTGCATGAATACAAAACAACGACAAAGTCAACTACATTTTATAGCCTCACATTGAACAAAACTATGTGAAGCATATGTGATGCGATGAAGCAAAATCAGTTGAAGCTCGGAAATATTTATTTTTGAGATATAGCCATACAAAGGAAATATTTCCTGTTGTTTCCTCTTGTTTCGGAAACTATTTAAGGGGGTACTACACCCCTGGCCAATTTTGTGCCTATTTTTGAATTTGTCTCAAAAATTATAGCACATTGGTGACAAGTAAAATATGTATAATATAGGGGCAAGGACTACAACTACTGTACTGAAAATTCAGCAACTTAAAGCAAGTAGTTATTGATTTATTGATCAAATATTGGTTTTCACTCATTTTTCGCTGTAACTCCACAACTGTTGTCTGTGCTGAAATAAAATTTCCAGTGCAGTAGTTGTAGTACTTGTCCCTATAATATACATATCTTACTTGTCCCAAATGCGCTATAATTTTTGAGAAAAGTGAAAAAATAGGCACAAAATTGGGCAGGGGTGTAGTACCCCTTAATTACTCATATCTTTGGAAATGGTTGTTCAATTTCAATGGGGTTTTCTGCAAAATACAGCTTTGTAAATGTTTTTTACTATCCTATAAGAAACTGAAAATCTAATATTTCCGAGTACTGACTGATTGTGCTTGATCGCATCACATATGTCTTAATATCATTCTACTCTACAACTGAAGTTTTATTTATAACACACTAAGTATCACAAAATATTTTACAAATTTGTCAAGAGCCACTGTCATCAATTTTGATAGGCCTGGTCTTTCCTGTGGTCTGTGGTTTAATTTTTAAAATATAAAATGCTAGAGTGAACAAAAGCCTATGAGGAGTGACACAGGTCAAGAACTTACATAGGCACAGCACTATAAAAGACAACCTCATGGACCAATCAGTGGTTCACAGCAGCTTATAGTTTGATCAGCTCGTAATAGGCGGGCCTTATAACATCGCGGATTAATTAATATCAATATATTTTATATTGCGAATTGTCTTGTGACATCTCGGCAGAAGCATCACAAGTTATTCATTGAGGTCATACACTTTGTCTACTTTCTTTAACATGCAAAATATAGATAAACGGATCAACTATATCACTTTTAACGTCGGGACTAATTTTCGGCGTAGTGGTAAACATGGTAAAAGCCTAACAATTCCCACCGATTACGAGCTGATCAAAGTATAGGGACAACAAGAGTGAAGGGGTACAGTAAAACATCACACTGCAAACTTGAGCCTTGTAAACGGTTGCTCTCCCTCTGACATCAAGTTTATTTGCAACTCTCCTCAGAGCGCCCAGCTTCTGTCCTGCTCTGGATGAGACGTTAGAAATGTGATTTGTCCATATCCTGTAGGACTGCTAAGTAAAGTCTCTGATAACTTGAAACTCACCCATTTGTATATATAAGTACCCCATTCTTCTGGTGTCCTCCACATAACTGTACATCTACTTCTTGTTTTATCAGTCCACTCTATATTACCTAAAATAATAACAAAACATTGCATTCAATTTAGGCTTGTTTGTTTGTTTCTGCCCTTCTTTGTTGCTTGCATTGATCCATCACTGTTGTTTATTTGTTTGTTTATATTTTCATTTTTATTCCTGTTTTCTATATGGTATAACTATGTTATTCAATGTAGAATTGTTGATGTCTTATCTAACAAAATATATGCATGTTTCTACAGGATTCAACACAACTACAGTACTGATCCCAGTCTCTTAATGGCTTACAGTAGTAAGAAACATTCTGTAAGGTATGCCCTAGCAGGGTTGTAGCTACAGTGGGAGATGGTAAAGTTTGTTCGGCTTATACAAGGCGGAAAAAATAAGACTCATAACACTGCTGCTCATATTATGTGTCCATCATTGGCCACAATCATTTGAATTTAATTTGAACAAATTATTTGTTCAAAATTTGATACTAAATTTAAAAAAATAAAAATATTAATTTCACAATCAATATATTAATGATGATTGCTAATCCCTAATACAAATATTTATCATTATATAGGATAATAAACAAACTCTACTATAAACACAACCCTAATTTTTGCAACAATTATTAAATATCACAGGTCCATTAATTATCAAGGGCTTACCTTTTATTCTCAGTTCTTCTAATATTGAGTATATTGCTTCTGCTGCTAGTTTTCCTGAACAAAATTAAGGAAATCAACAAAGATTTGCTACTTCTACTTTGTTTGGCACATGTAATAAAATGACCAAAGTCAAAGTATACTAAATGAACTCAACCCCAAAGAAAATTTCAACATCCCTAAAACCACTCCAAAGGAAATTTCACCTCTCCCACCCCCTTAAATCGTGTAAAATTTAAAACTGGCTGGGTAAACACAAATTTCACCTTTATTTGGGACTGAAATTGATCAATTTTGCACACTTTGCACACAAGTGTCAGGTAATTCAGGGCCAAAATGATGCCCACTGAGAATTTGTTTTTATCTTTGCCCCGTGGAAAAAAAGATTTTCCAAAGACCACATAGTAATATATTACTTTTAAGTAAGTCAACATGTTAATTTGCAAATGTCTTGATTTCTCCATGTAGAAATGATTTGACAGATTTCTAGAAATTGGTATTTTTTTTAACCACTGAGGTAATGCAACCAAAATTAGGATCCAAATTTGTGACAGCTAGCAATTCTATTTGAGACAAATGGATACTTTTATCATCTCATTATTTAGCTCTGTAGTTAAATCTTAATTGGTTGCGTAGTTTCCCTATGGGTCCAAAATTTGGGTTTTCTGCATTTGAGTTTTCCGCATTTGCACATAAACTAGCACATATTTTTGTTGGATTTTTCAAGTTATTTCAACAAACACACACGTTTTCACCGACAAACCTGGACCCTATAACCGTGGACCACTACGTACTGGCATTTCACTATTGAAAATGTGGACTTTTGTGGTAAGATATGATATTTTAATAACTGTAAAATCGTGGACCTGCATACCTGCCAACATTGAAAACCTATAAAACAGAGTACATGGCGAACGTAGGGCGCGAAGCGCCCGTAGTATCGCCTCTGACGGCGGGGGGTCCAGGGGCCGCTCAAGGGCCCCTGTGGGGTCAGGGGCAAACCCCGGTGGGGGTTGAGGGGCTAATCCCCTTAAAGCTAGAGGGTTTCTACACTGTAAAAACCCTTATAAGCCCCTTCACAGAAGACACATTTTATAGAAAAACAACAATAAAGAACAAGGTGAAAATGAAGCCCATGGCTTTATACACTTTGAGGAGGGATTTATACTGCATATCTAGCAACAATTTCAACACATATTTGATGACTACAACCTTTGAAAAAAATGTGAAAAAACATTCTGGGACCTGTTTTTATGAGTTTGAAAAATATGCTTCCTTCACACAGAAACTGTGCTTTTAAAAATGCAGTTTCCTATACTTTTGTACATAACGATCATTCGTTGAAGCAATTTTTTGGCTTTGATAAGAAGGCCTACGTGACTGATAGGACATTGATATGATGCACAATACAAAGGTGAAAATATTTTTAAAAATCCATTTTTTTCTTAATTTTTTTGAAAGTTTTTGGCGACTTTAGAGACCCTCTAGACCTATTCTGAAGGTTTGCATTTGAGGAGGGATTTATACTCCATATCTGGCAACAATTTCAACACTTATTTGATGACTGCAACCTTTGAAAAAATGTGAAAAGACATTCTGGGACCTGTTTTTACAAGTTTGAAAAATATGCTTCCTTCACATAGAAAATGTGCTTTTAAAAATGCAGTTTCCTATACTTTTGTACATAACGATCATTCGTTGAAGCGATTTTTTTTTTTATAACAAGGCCTACGTGACTGATAGGACACTGATATGATGCACAATACAAAGTTAAAAATTCAGAAAAAAAAAACATTTAAAAAAAACATGTCAAATTTTTTTGTTGACTTTGGAGAACCACTAGACGTATTCTGAAGTGCTAGGATCATTCACAGTTAATTTGAAAAAAAATTGGAAAAAATGTTCAAATAAATTACAGTTTGTTATCTTTAATATGGAAACCACTAACTAATGTTTACCTCTTCATCTATCACATTATTACACATGCATTGGTTTTCCATGCATTTATAATATGTGCTAGATGAAGAGGTAAACATTAGTTAGTGGTTTGCATATTAAGGATAACAAACTGAAATTTTTTGTAATTTTTTTCCAATTGTTTTCAAATTAACTGTGAATGATCCTAGCACTTCAGAATAGGTCCAGTGGTTCTCCAAAGTCGCCGAAAACTTTGGAAAAGAAAAAAAAAAAAAAAAATTTTAATTTTTTTTCTTCAGAAAATCGGAGTACTCCGATTTTCGGGGTTTAAAACTCGAAATCGGAGTAACTCCGCTGAAAATCGGAGTAGTTGGCAGGTATGGACCTGGTATTACACCAACGATAGGGGACCTATACCCCATATACATTATTACGGCATGAAGCGCACTCTGCCGCTCTCTTACGACCGTGGACGTCCACGCTGCTGTGGGTCCACGTTTGTCAGTGAAAACACTCACACATACACAATTTAGTAGCATGATGCGCATATGCGGTAAGGAGATAATTCTGTTTACTGAAGAAAGGATACTGTTGATTTTAGCATTACAGAAGAGGGGACTAGACTGTGATTCCTTGACATCTAGACTGTATAATCTATGGTGTTTGTGATAGGCTAACACTAAGTCACACCAGGCTGTCAGCTGCTTCTTGCGAGTTTCTGTGTTGGGCTGTAATCTGTAAGAAAAGAAAATGACATCTATGATAGAGTTGAATCATTCATGGTGACTGGGTCATTATTCAGGTTGATGACTGAGACATTTCCAGGTAACTTGTGTGTCCAAATTACCACCAGAATCTAGAGATACGATTCTGTGCAGCTGTGTCCAGCGTAACCTTTTGACCTGCGTTTGTTTTTGCGCGACATATTTTTAGAACATTCAGCATGCTTTCATGTCACAACACCGCTGTAGGATAAGTAGGGCTAAAAATACACTAAGACTAAGGGCAATATGCTTTCCCAATAGGGCCCCATGCAAAACATTTGTCAAGGGAACACGTACACACAAGGGCTGCCACTCAAAAAATCTATTCAACATATACCTTACAAAAAGTATTTTGAACCTTGGTTCAAGGACATATTGAAGGCAGTCTGGACAAAGACTATAATGTTGCACATTTTACAGAATTAATATGTGGCAGGTATATCTCTCATGTAGCCTATCAATAAGCTATGGGATGAGCATCAACTTCATGTTGATTTACCACTTGTTGATTGAAAAAATATATTGAAAGTGTCACACAATTTGTACGATATAGTGACAATGATGACAAGAAATTATTGAAAATGGAACAAATTAAAAATATCTGGGTCTATTAATATAGTTGTATTATGCCTGATTGATGGTCAACCATAAAATTCCTTTGCTACTTACGTGAAAAATGGTGGGAAATCATACTGCCATGGATATTCAAATGTTGCCATTATTAATCTTCTTGGTATTGTTATACTGCAGTACACTCACAAGGTTATCCAGCCTGTCACTGTAGAAAAAAAGTAAGCTGAGATTCCATTATCATTTCATAATGTAAAATAATTGCTTACTACAATCAAAATCTGCCAAGATGCCAAATGGCTGGTGCCCCCCCCCCCCATCAAATGACTCGCGCTACACCACTGTTGCAATTTCACATTAATCATCATAAATTTTAATACATCAATTCTAAGTATATACCGTATATAATGACACAAGGGTGTCCTAAAATGTAAGTCATAAATGGGCATACAAATAAATGACTGGGCACCAGCAACCCCACATCAAAACAGTGAATCCTTAGTATTAAGAGGATTCGCCAAAGCTCAGACTAAAGCTCATAATGTTTCATAATAATCGATTCACCAAAGCATGTGCTTTCTTGCTATCAAAAGCACTACAATGTATATCTTTGATCCATTCACAAACCCAGAGTAAGACAGCGAATGATTTACAAAATGCAAAATTGCCATCTGCAATTTCCCTTCTACTGCATGTATGTTTTCCTCTGGCTTGCAAGAGACTATACTCAGATAGGTAACAGAATGAACAATGCCGTCGTTCCCGACAAGCTGCCACTCATCGATGACAACACCTGTAGGTACGCTATGGGACACAGCAAACATGTGTAATGTATCTAAATGGGACATGTACAGAACCAATGTTACATGCATCTGTGCATGCAAAACCCCTCTAAATCAAACCCTGGGGGCTTTGTTTGCATCCACCAACATTTTGATGCGTAATCGACCAATCAGATCACACGTCTGTTGTTATTATACAAGTGGATATTCATTTTATTGTATTATGATTGTCAGATGATTGAATCAGCCAATCAGAACCCCACTTCCGTGTTTGTGCACGCTTTCAAAATGTAAACAACTGCTGTTCAGCCTGTTCTTCATCATGGTAATTCTTCATTCTTGGCCAAGTTCAAACACTCCGAACACCAGTGGCTCTGCGATAAACACATGCGCATTACGTACACACACACTACATGGACGCACCAGGTACATTGTGCGTTCGAGCTTGGCCAAGTCTCAAGAAATATTTACCTACAGGATAGAGGAAATTCCAATTGAATAAACACAGCTTTCAACCAGTATTCGATCCAACCGCGAATGTATTTTGCGTATTTCAAACTACAACACAAACTGAATGCACAACCTTGGATATACAGTACTTACTATTATATAATAACCAATCACGAGTGCGTTGTTGGGTGGCATGGTATGATGATTGGATTCGCTTCCGCTTTACGCACACGCACGGCCACACACATAGTCGCACACGCTGGCATACATCACACAGTGTATACAAAAAATCATCACACTATACAGGATGTGTTCATTTAATTGAAATTTCCACTAGGTTTGCCTCTTTATACTCTACACTTTTTAACAGGCTACAGTGCTGCATGTGGGACTGTGTTGAAATAGTAAATGCAGCGCGTCCACCCAAGCACGCTTATCAAAGTTGGTGATGTTACTTCTGATGAAGGTTCCTACCGACAAGGATAGACAGAGCAAAATACTATCCACCAACAGCAATGGAGTTGTGTGCGAGTGCATGAGCATGATGAGTGGTGTCGCAAACGCGGTGTAGTGTAGCACAGTTCCAATAATTGAAACTCACAGCTCCGACCGAGAGTTCCAACAGGTGCTGTGTGTGTTTGTATGTGTTTGTATGTGTTTAATGTGCATTCACATACACACTTAGCCGTCAGTAGAAGAAATCGTTGCTCCAAAAAATGATTGCAAATTACACATTTGTAATCATTTTTCACCACAAAATATGATAATTATTGATATGAAAAAACACAGGTCAGCAATGACCAATGTATGAATATATGGAGAGGTCAAACAGGTTGTTAATTATTGTCAATATTAATATTTTGCAACATTTATAATGAAATTTGAAAACAATTACACTAAAGACATCCTATGGCACCTGCTACAACTTGAGAACAAGTACACAAACGTTCAACATTTGTAGTTAACTACTCCGGGTAACTACTACTGATACTGCATGAACTGGGCCAGCTGCAGTACAGCAGTGAAGTCAATTGCCTATCTACAAGACTCTTGTGCGCCTGCAGCTTGAATATTGTGGCACAATTTGGGATCCCTATCACCAAGTATCCATTGATCGCATTGAAGCGGTGCAAAATCGTGCTGCTAGGTTTGCTACACTACAGGGAACTGCAGCAGGGAAAGTAGTGTTACATCCATGAAGTAGGTATGCTAGGTGAATTCAAATTTGCCATTAAACTGCATCATTTTACATATCAAATTAAAGCCCTTGAGTAAAGAAAGCCAAAACTGAAAACATTTTTGTCATAGCACTTTCCGTAACAAAGTTACATCTTGTCAAAGATTGACTTTCATCAAAAAGATTCTGCTAGCAAAATTCCCCAAAACGGCATTTAGGGGTGTTTCTAGATCTTAGTCTCATGGCGATAGCAGCTTTTTTAATGGAACTGCTATCAAAATCCTCTAAAATTCCATGTGCGACTTGATTATCACCATAAAAAATCATATTTGGGTCAAGTGAAGTATAGAAAACATATTTATGTAGGTTTCCTTCAGCTTCACCGACCTGTTCTTGAAAAAAAATTCAAATTTCTATGTAAATATGCATTGTGTTTGGGCCCCGGTCTCGAATTTCGCTGACTAGCAAATGTGTTAACTAAGGTTTGCCTGGGATACCTACATGAAGAAGAAAGCTAGACCTTGCTTGATTGGGCCACATTAGAAGAGAGACGCATGAGAGCCCGTCTTATCCTTCTTTTATCTTTACAAAGCTACAAACCAATCTGCAGCTATTGCTATTGTATTGACCTCAGCAAATTTAGCATCAAAGGGGAGACCAGTCATCACCGAGTTACTAGACAAACATTTGCTACTTCGTTTAGGAAAATACCCACTCAGAAGGCATGGAAGGACTGCTACAGTTACCAGTGTTGGAGGACTCTGGACTCGGACTCGAGTCCGGACTCGAGTCCTTTTTTCAAGGACTCGGACTCGGACTTGGACTCGGAAGCTAAGGACTCGGACTTGGACTCGGACTCGGACCCCAAGGACTCGGCGACTCGGCTTCGAGTCCGCCTCATGTCCGGCAAACTAGGGTCTTTTAGGTCTTTTATTTTCGTTCATTGTAAACTTCTTCTTATGCTTGATCAATGATCACATGATTAATTTAACTAAATTTGCATGCAAATAAATTAGGTTTGTAAATAAAAGTACAACCAAAAAGCAAGATTGCTTTCAGTTAGCCTATATCTTTAATTGGTTAAATTGATTTTAATCATAATCGTTTGTTTTAACATGACTGCTTTGTTAGACACAAGTCTAGAATGTACATAAATAATAATATCCTGGGTCACTCAAGTTAAATTTTGGTAGGGGTGGGCGATGCCGAACTTTGGGAACTAAGAACTAATTTGGGGGAAAATAGGGCGGGGAATAGGGCTTGATGAACTAAAATTTCAACATTTTTGTGTAGGTTTGTGAACTGAAATTAGGCCAAATTATAGGCTTTATCATTGTTTATCGGAGCTAACAAATTCAAAATGTTTCCAAATTTGAGCTAAAGAGCTACAATTTAGTGTTAGGCTCAATGAACTGGAGCATGATTGCAAATGTGGGTCTTATGGAACTGCCGGAGAGCCTGAAAAAGGGACCCTTGACCGCCGCACATACCCGTACGACCTTTACATATATACGAGTGTCCCCCAACCCCGGAATAATACTGCATAGGCCTACAGCCAGATGCAACACCCCTAAGTTTGGCACCTGAAGTTTGGTAGTGACGTAATATTTTGATTGTCATAGTGCATCTTTTGCCTCTTCAAAACACAAGCCTAATAAGTTACTGTGAGCCTGTGATTGTAGGGCCTATTCTGTTTCCAAGGTATGCTACCTAAGGGGCTGCATAAAATTATGAGCATGGGGGAAGTTAAAATTAGGGGTAAGAATTTGTTGACCGATCCACAAGCAAACTTCTGTACAAATTCAACTTATGCAAATGAATCAACCACAGCTCATTATAACCCAATGACATCACCAGCTCAAATTACATCCCATTGAAATACATGTACCGTAACTGTAAGTGGAACCAACATTACTCAAATTTCAAGGCCTTTTTGTAAAAAATTACAAGTTTTTCTGAGATTTTCAAAGTTTTTCTACGGAAGTTTAAGGTTTATTCAAGCTACTTGTGTAGGAAGTACAAGTGGAGACAGCCAAATGTTGATGGACAAACGTAATATGCATGAGCATTTTTCATAGTCCAGAACAAATTTTCTTGAAAATCCATGCACCTGATTGGTCAGTTCAGTGCATGGGGTTGTAATGTGAGCAGCTCTGTGTGTACTGTTGGTTGGTGGTTTCCCAACTGTGCAATTGATCATCATGGACATGGTGGTGGTACCATGGGTACCTGGTGTGTTCTCTTAATTATTTGTACAGTGCCAATGGTGCAAGTTTGATTGTGCGATCAAAGAGGGAGGGTGGAAGCAATTTTTGGTAAACCGAGAGGGGGAACAAACAATTTTTGGCACACATGGGATACCTTTCAAATAAAACGCTCTAAGGCTTAGAAAACAGTACGGAAACCCTTACATTTATATGCAAATTTCCCTGCTCACTGCGCTCGCATCATAGACTTATATCTAAACCATTTAAGGTTTGTAAATTGGGATCCCAAAAAATGGCACGTGCAAAGGGGGGTGCAAAGATTTTTAGCAGGCCGGGAGGGGGGGAAGCGATTTTTAGCAGGCCGAGAGGGATAAGCATTTTTTGCAATTTCACCCCTCCTTACTTGGGTTCCGCATAATTATTGCACAGCCCCAAAACAATACTATAGGCATGCTAGGTGGGACTGGCAAATTATGTATTTACAAGAAAATATTATAGAACTAAAATTCTGGTTAAGTAATAGGCCTACGTTGATAAAGAATTGGTGAAAACCCCGGGCTTGAATTTGATACATAAGGACTCGGACTCGAACATTGAGGACTCGGACTCGGACTCGGACATCAAAAATTGGCAGGGACTCGGACTCGGACTTGGACTCGGACACCAAGGACTCGGACTCGGACTCGGATGACGAGGACTCGACTACAACACTGACAGTTACTGGAACTACATTATATGCAGTGCAGTGCCAGTGGATGGAGTGACAGTCATGACAGTGCATGAGTGTGAACCATGGACGGTGAACACGTTTAACACCAACATAATCATTTGGACAAAAAAGCTTTTTACAATTGGTGGAAACTGTGTGGGCTCAAAAATATCTCTTATACATGTATCTATTCAGATTATAAGATATTTATTTACCTTTTTACCCAAAACGTAACTCCTATACAGCAAATTCTAATGATATTTTCTCCGCCGATGCACAAAATGTTTTCAGGAAATAAAATGACCTTTGACATGACATCGACATGATATAGATGACACTCAGACGCTGAGTAATGAGCGATTGATTTTTGACCAATAAAATGGAGCGCTTTGTGTTAATGTTGGAAAGTCTGGGAAAATCTGTCGTTTCCATTGCTCAATAATATATCGCTCGACTCGGCGATAAAAGTGTAAACTCCACTTTTGGCATAATAACTAAACAAGAACTTTCTTTTAAAAAGAGATGCGGTTGTGGATACTTTAGTAAATTACTATAGTGGGAATTCCAATTGAATGAACGCAGCTTTCAATAGCGTGACGAATTTTTGCGTACACTGCGCGATGTACGCCAGCGTGTGCGACTGTGCGTGAGTAACGCGAAAGCGAATCTAACCATGCCAACACACTCATGATTGGTTAGCATTGTATCCAAGGTCATGCGCTCGCGTTGTAGTTTGAAATACGCGATATACGATCGCGGTTGAATCGAGTACAGCAGTTGAAAGCTGCGTTCATTCAATTGGAATTCTTACTATAGTAGGCCTAGGCCTACACATGTGTCGTGACTCGGTGTTCCCAATACTAGGGTGGTGTTGTACTGTTGTTTCGTTTTGAAGTAAAAATTGACTTACTTGTAAGAAGTAAACAACTTTAGTCTGTTTTATATTCGTCTCAGGTTTTAATACTATCAAATTCGCATTAGCCTGGAATGATGGCATAGACCAACATTAAGCCGTATAAAATTAATATTTTGGTTCTCGTCCAGAGGATTTTTAAAGCCTGGAATGATGGCATAGACCAACATTAGGCCGTATAAAATTAATATTTTGGTTCTCGTCCAGAGGATTTTCATGAATTGATGAGGGAGGGAGGTGTTTTTTTTTTTTTCAGTGTAAAATCAGCATTGTCTGTAGTTTTCGGTCTTTTCCAACAGTGCTCGAGGAAACGATAAGGTTCTTTTTTTTTTTTTCAAATGTGGGATTCTGAGGGATAAACCCCCTAGAGTAACACAAAAGACTTGGAAGTGGTCATTGTTCTCTAATAAACTTATTTAGGCCTATATGTATGAAAAATTCATAAATCATTCCGAAGTCTAAAATAATTGAAAAATCTATAAAATAAAAAAAAATCTGACAAATCCCAGAAACTGTGGAGGGAGGGGACGAGAACCAAAACATTAATTTTATACGGCCTTATAAGTTCCTGGGACACGGATCGCGCACCATTTTACATTGAAACACTAATAATTTTCAAACTAGACCCTATCGTAGCAAAATTATAAATTTTCTTGGAGGGAAAAGTCTATTCTTTCCAAAAATGGTATCTATTTTCCAGTAGACATTTGGTAGACTGAGGTAAGTCCAAGCAGTATTCGAGAGACAAGATTAAATCTAGTCAACCAGATAAACATACCTTGCAATCTAAGCAGTATTCCTGTATTTTCCACTCATTTTGACTGGAAATTTCGTAATGATATGTTATTCCGTGTATCATAACAGGGGCAACCTTTTCAAAGTATACATATTTAGGTGGGCCATATTGCCTCTACTTTGCACTGGTTTTTTTTTTTATATGTGCTATTGTTTAGATGTTACATATTTTTGAGGCGGTGCTACTTGTTGACATCATTTTCATGCATACAAGAATTCGCAGAGACTTAAGGGGCTGTGCAATAATTATCAGCCCCGAAAATTTCCGAACGGCTCGCCAAAAATCGCTTGCCCCCCCCTCTCGGCCCGCCAAAATCGCTTGCCCCCCCCCCTCGGCCCGCCAAAACTTCTTTGCCCCCCCCCCTTGAACATGCCAAATTTTTGTGATCCCAAATTCCAAACTTTAAAGGGTCTAGATGTACATGTTGCGAGCGCAGCGAGCAGGAAAATTTGCATATTTAAGCATTTACGTACCGTTTTGCCTTTTTACAGCGTTTTATTAAAAGGCGCCCCCCAATTTTACCCTCCTCCAGGGCTCATAATTATTGCACAGCCCCTAAGACTTGACCCTACTGACATTTAAATGCCATATTGGAAAGACTGGACATTTTCCTTTCAGAAAATATATACTTTTAGTCTATGGTAGGGTCTATAGTTGGTCAATTATGAGTGTTTCAATGCAAAATGATGCGCGATCCTTGAAATTTACTGACGAAACGCACAGGAACACCACTTCATTAAGCTTCATTACACACGGCCATGTCAGCAAAAGTGTAAACAAATTTAAATTGTGTAGGTCAATACTCCCGTAAATGATACCTAGTCATTAAAATTGGCATTCCATATTTTTGCAAAGGAAAAATTTGAAAAAGCGAGAAAAATAGCAGTATTTTAAAGTTGAAGCACAATAACATTCAATAAAAATTCCTTTAAAAAGGGATAGGGCACGCAAATGAGGAACTGTCAAGATAAAGGTGTAGGCCTACATAATTTGATTAGGGCTGTGCAATAATTATGAGCCCTGGGGAAGGGTAAAATTGGGGGGGGCGGAAGAAATTTTTGGCGAACCGAAAGGGGGAAAAGCAACTTTTGCAAGCCGAGAGGGGGGGCAAGCGATTTTTATGATTCCATGGGGCGCCTTTTAAATAAAACGCTCTAAAAAGGCTTAGGAAAACAGTACAGAAACGCTTAAATGTGCACTATAGGCCTACTAGTATAAAGTTTCGCTCACCTGGAACGTTTTCACTAGTTCGACTAGCGTCTTCAGCAGATGGTGATGCTGTGATAATATCTTGTCTACAATCGGGATATCTCTCACTGATGACGTCATATGATTGACAGGGTGACGTCATAGGATGTTACGATGTATAGTAGGCTAAGTTATCCCAAATAGGATCTATTTCAAGTCCTTGGTCACGATCCAGTCTCGATTTTTGAGTCCTTTAATATTTGTATGGCTTTAAGAACTCCATTTGGCAACATTGTTGGCAGGTTTTAGAGGTATGAGCAAAAAAAAACCCCTTGTGATCAGGCGAATAATTTGGTGTATCTGTTGACAAAATTGGAGCATTTTCAATTTTAATTTACGGGAGGTGTCATTTTTTAATGATTTTGTAATAATATAAATTCATTGCAGCCGATATTTGAATTAAAAAAGTCAATCTCAACATGTTTCTATGACCTATGACTCATGAATTCATAAGTAGGCATAAAATACAGCATGTTTTTAGTGATTTAGTGCATTTTGGCCAAAAATGGACCCTTTTAATTTTTTTAGCAATTTCTTACATTACAAAAGTTTGTATTACACTTTATAGTATTGATATACAAGGCTTCTTTAATTTTAAACTACTTTTAGTATTAGAAGAATTCAAAGAGAAGGCAGTTTTCATGACAATGGTCTTTATACTCATTTTAAAGTAAATTTCCCAGTAAAATTGACAAAAAATGGGTGGAAATGGCCGTTGTCACGGAAACGGTCTTCTCTGTGAAAAAGTTTTTTATAGCCCCTATAATATAAGGTGCAACGGTGTAATACAAACGTTTGTAATGCAAGAAATTGCTCAAAATGATGAAAAAGGGTAATTTTTGATCACCAAATTAAACATGATGATTTTATGCCTCTTTATGAATTTCAAGAGGTTTATATAGTAAAAAACCATATGTCACAGAAACATGTTGTATTGTATGATCCAAACATCCCGGGGTCTCTCGACTCTCCCTGGTTGAAGGTACGTATACGGGGATGTGCCGCGGTTTTGAGGTACTTTCAGCGATTTTGGTATATCGATGGGTGTGTTTTCAGTGAAGACCAATGCGCCCATTCTGGCAAAAGTGCCCTGAAAACGCCCAATTATGGCAAATTTGGGTGATTTTTGGGTGTTTTTTGTTAAAAATTGGTACTGATGGGTAGCAAAAACAGTAAAAAGAAGGTTTAAAGAAGGTCAGCATCCGAAAGTCTGCATGCGTGCATGGCACATCCCCGTACAATTTTTTTTGAAGACCCCCTCCCCCCGGGCTTCAGAAAAAGTATAGTTTGACCCACCTCCGACTTATCGTTTTGGAGTTATAGGCCAAAATGTCAAAGGTTAACTTTGAAGAAGCACAGGAAAGAGATTTAATGCTCCAATTTTGATGAATATGGTCTCAAATTGTTGGCACTGTTTTCTCAATCGAATAAAAAAATAGTTATAACCAACTGTAATGACTCGTTACCTAGGTAATCATTCAGAGAAGTACCAGTAGGTCAACAGCAGTAGGACTTAAGTGACAATGACCTATTTTGATGTGTTACCCTGGCAACAAGTCATCCTAGTTGGTTCAAACTACTCTTTATTCGAGTTGTTGTACAGAAAGACCCATTTTTTGAGACTATTTTCATCAAAATTGGAGCATTGTTCAATTTTAACCCTTATGGAGTTTTCTTTTTAACCTTCGATCTTTTTGCTCATACCTCTAAAACGATAAGTCGTAGATATGTGAATGTATTATGACAAGAGGAATAATTTGACATAGCCTATGTTTGGACAAATTTCGGCAAGTTTTTTTATCAACTCTAACCTTAAATATCTCGAATTGAAATCACTGATTTTCAAAGCAGGAGGATACCGGGATATCCCGAGAAAACCTATACGAGAGCGAGCGCCGAGCATGGGTCGGGTAAACCAACAAAACTGTCAAAACACAATGTTAAAATTTGATTCTGTATCCTAACAGTGTTGGGCACGGCTGCCGGGCTTGAACCCGGGACTCCAGTGGTGCAAGGCCATGGCGAGGGAACAACCGCTGCGCCACCTCTGAAAATATGAGATAGCACCAGAATTCAGAATCTTTGGTTTTATATTGTTTTTCTCTGTTTTGTCCCTTTGTTAAAAAATGAAAAACTGAAAAGTTCAGTATCATATGTGGCCTTTTCTCTTGATTTTTACATTAATATTTAAACAGGAAGATAATTTAGAATACCACCTGAATACCAACTGATGTGAAAGACTTCTTATAGAGCACATATTTAACAACGTGGTAATGAAAGTTATTGTCAAACATAAAATTCTTTTAATCTATCACTTTCTTTCTATAAAATGTTACAATAGTATACATATTATATCAGAAAATGTAACAATTGTCAGTTGGATAAGATATTGGTAAAAACAAAATGATATTAAACGCATGAAGCAGATTAAGATAGGCCTACTTATAACTCATTATATCTTGCGAGCCCTTCCTCATAAATATCAACATTCTAATATTCCCCCCTCCAAAATAACTTTGAATGTAACATGGAAAAAACATATAATTAGTCCACAAATGTTAAAATTATGCTGTGAAATGATCCCTGATAATGCAAAATATTTGTTGCTATCATAGTGCAGTTATGCTGCACAGCAAATATGATTCGACCTTTGCAGTACTTAAACCTGGTTAACAGGAAATGAATCCAGCAAAATCAATCGATAAAGTCTAGCCCATCCTCCACATTGTATGGTGGACTGCACTTATGTCCAAATATGGCACTTGCCAATCAATAAACATCCACTTGAAATCCCCTGACTCGCTCCACTGACCAAAGTTATGGACAGATATGGGAGTTGGTTTTGCTGTTATTTGTCATTTACATATCAGGGAGGTACGAACATTTGCAGATGCCCCACCTACTCAGTTTTTAGCCTACATGTAATCTGATGTAATGTATACATTATTCTTGATTGACAGCAAGTACAAAATATATCCATCAAGTGGTTTAGCTTTAATGCCCTTCGGAAGAGAGCGGTCCACAAGTGAGTGATAGTCCCTAAAAGTTGCATTCAATTTACACAGGGAATTTTGCAGGCCATACCGTGCCCTTCATTATACTAAAACACCAAAGTGCGAATATTTCCCAACATCTAAATTAGCTAAAAATTTAGGACATGTTACAAAACTATATTTTCTAGAATTTCAGAGAGTACAAAAAATATGGGCCGGTTATTTTTCACACAGTGACGTTAACTAGGCAATGCCCTATACCTCTGACATACACTGTTTGTAGAGGTCACATGTCAATGGGGAGAGCATTGTGTATTGTGTATAGGAAAATGAACAGTAACTGCAGTATGTCACACATTCAGCAGGAGAAATATACACGCAATTTAAAAGTAAGCTAGGTATAATTTCAAATTTCAAATTCAGGCGATCATGCATGCCACGAGCATGTTTGTGCGATTCATTCACTCTGCAATTTCAGGTGCAAATGTATGGTCAAATGTTGAGGCAATATTATCAAGCAATTGTTTTTGAACCGTATATGGTTGTTTTACTATAGTTAATGACTCGGTATTTGGGGATATTTAAAAGCAATAATGTGTGATTTGCATAAAAAAATGTAATTCCTATTTAAATCTTAGTTTTCACTGATCACATTGTCCCCTTTTAATTTAGTGTTAAACAAATGAGGTAAAACTAAGAAAATTGCTGTTTCATTCCAGCGCCTATACATTGCATACATCGCGGTGGGGTGGGGTGGGGGTATTAGCTCGCTGGCCGCATCACATGTATTATTGCGAGGAGCATCACGCAGCTGGGACGTATATTATAAGACGTGCGACGAATAGGATATGCACACAATTTATACGTCACTGATTCAATGATACAATTACACATGAGCTGGCATTCACGAGACGTGTTAGCAAGCACTCGATCGGAGAACTTTGAATAAAACCGGAGATCTCCGGATTTAATGTTAAAAAAAAATCACGTGGCATTTACACCACTGGGTATTACAATTATGTAA
Organism: Amphiura filiformis; assembly: GCF_039555335.1. NCBI lineage: Eukaryota > Metazoa > Echinodermata > Ophiuroidea > Amphilepidida > Amphiuridae > Amphiura > Amphiura filiformis. The sequence continues at coordinate 66,285,080 of NC_092633.1, read as the reverse complement.
TTAGTAAATTCGACTAAAAATTGAGGGTGTCGCTGTGGAACAAATCACAAATGTAAGATGACAGTTGTGGATCGGAAATTCGCTCTCTTGTGTATTGTTCATTTATAATTATATAGGGCTATATACAAATGTTTGAAAACATGAATGTTTGTGACCGAAACATTTTTTTTAAAAAGAGATTGAACTCTTTTTTCATATAGGCCTTTTTTCTGAGCACTCATTTCCTTTGTTCTTTGTGTCACGCATTTCATCTTGGTATACATGGTAGCTGGTTTTCTATACATAACAAATACTAATTATAAAACATATATTGTCAGATATCTACAGTCCTTGAGCCCATCAGCTCCCCTCCACTACACTCTTAGAAAAAACAGTTTCAAGTAGAACCCAAAAAGGTACTTAAGTTATCATGTGTGTATAAGTCTACAAAGAACTAAAAATGGTTCTACAACATGTACAAAGGCCAGAAAGATCCATTTTAGACCTACAAAAGGTCATTTTATAAATGCTAGAAAGAACCATTTGGGGTTCTTGCAATTTCCCAGAATCCTAGCTGTCCTGTAAGTAGAACCTCTGGAACCGTTGTTTTTAAGAGTGAGCATGTATAAGTGAAACGTTAAGGTGGTAATTGTGCCGTTGTATGTGCGTCTGTAGGAGTAGTTTGCATTCCTGATTCTGACATCATTCCCCCACCAGTCATTCCACCTGCAGATGTCATCGATGCCGCCTTCATTGTGGTTGATTCAGACATCTCACTCGAAGAACCGGACTTGTCTTGAGCTGTGTGTGGAAACAATAATGACATTTTCACTTTGGCAAATCTAAATATTTCATATTAGCAGACACAGCTAATCAAACTTTTTGTGTTGAGTAGGCCCAGGTACAAAATGCATACCAGCTTAGACCTGCACTCCCAATTCCAGAAAAAATACAGCATAAATCTTTTGGGCCATTGGGCATGCATGTTGGGTCGAGAAATATTAAAGAAACTGGGAATTTATATTTCTATGTCCCAATACAAAGACTGGGCAAAACAAGAGAGTACCTTTTTAATCCCAAAAAAATTAATGCTGTATTTTCCTTGAGTAGACCATGCATGTGCATGTAGTGTTGACCGGGACATCGGTTTGTTCCAGATATTAGTATTCTTGAAATTTACTGATGTATTGGGAAAAGTAAAGTATGATTGAGAAAATAGAATGCAGAAGATATTTAGCCTAATTATTTAGATCAGTCTATCCGACCATAGATTCTCTGGATAATGGATAATTTGAGTCTTGCATGTCACATAAAAGATTAGATCTGTTCTGGTCTGTTTTTACACAAAAATAATTGTTCCACATACCTAAACAAAAGTACGAACCCCGGGTGTATTATCAGAAGGCCCAAAGTCCCATCTAGAGACCATTCCTATAATTGGTACTTATCTGCCGTTGATGGAGTGAACATCAATATCACGCCCTCCTTTAAATTAATTTATAATCATGTGATACACTTCTTTTCCTCCCTTTCGTTATTTAGTAAATACGTGATATCAATGTTCACCCCCAGGGGCAGGAAAGTGTCATTTATAGAAATGGTCTACAGCTCGATAATTATTATAAACCGGAGACGATTATCATAGCACCAAAATGAACCATGCTTTTGCAAAGCACCCTAAAACCCCGGGGGGGGGGAGGCACTCCAACTTTGGAGGTGACGCGTATGTAGGGCTGTTAAGACCCCCTTTTTCAGCATCGCTGTCACCCAAAGACCCCATATTTTTTTACGAACACATGCTCTGTCACCAAAAGACCCCCTATTTTTCCATTTGCTCTGTCACCCAAAGACCCTTACAAGTTCAATTTGAACAGCAACTTTCATTTATCACTGAATTTGTTACTTATTTTGAAAAAACAATGAAATTTTAAGCCATTTAGAACTAGAAATTCGATTTTCGAGGTTTTTGTGGGGCTGTTTCGACTCTCACCCAAAGATTCCATTTAAAAAAAAGGTCATGTTCTCACCCAATGACCCCATATTTTTTGCATTTTGCTCTCACCGAATGCCAAAAATCATGCTCTCACCCAATGACCCCATATTTTTTACATTTTGCTCTCACCGAATGCCATTAGTGCGAAAGTGCCAGCCCTACACCTAGGCCCTATATCCATTTCATATTGAAGTGCCCCCCCCCCCCCCGGGCCTAAAACTGCAATCCTGGAAAAAATGTGTTCTAACAGTACACCCACCCCACTGTAATTCCCATGCTCGTCTTAGTATAGTGCGCACGCTACGAGTCACTGGAGCTCACTGGAAACTAAGAATTATAATAGTGTTGTCTCAATGTTCATCTTAAGCATACCCCTCCCCTTTCCCCACCAAACAATGTTGGGAGAAGATATGGTGAAGATGAGCATATTGGGCATGCCAACATTGTACGGGGGTAGAAGGGGGACCATTTCCAATAAGGCCTTAAAAGTGTTCGAACAATTATTTCTAAGATTGTGGTTCCTGATGCATGGAAGTTGCCATTGAATATCAAATCAAGGGAATCAAAAAAGTTTGCAATTGGTTATTTGCAAAATAAAAATTAAATTTCACATTTAAGTGGCATGTAGCCTACACCATGTATGGCATATTCTGGGATGCTGAGAAGATCTTCTTTTCTTATAAACGAAGACAATGCAACTTACTTATCAATACGGCTGCAACTATTGCAATTATTGCGATGATTACAAATACTATAAGCAGAGCAATACAGATGGATCGACATGTGGATCGTCTGGCTCCTGGAGGAGGCTTCTCTTTTGGTGGTTTAGATTCAGGATCTGGATCCTGTTGAATGAATGGTTCCCGTGTCTTATTGGCTTCATCTTCTTCGTTCTCTCCGTCTTTGCCATCTTGTCCTTCTTCTAGTTTCTCGTAATCTTTCGTCTGTTCCTAAGATGAATGAAGGCAACAGGAAAAAAGAAGTGAATGGTGTGAAGTTTTGGAAAGTGTCTTCAAGAATTGAACGCAAAGCATACTGTGTCCGGAACATTGAGCGCAACAGACTAACTTTTATCAATAACAAGAAGCTGGCAATATCATTTTAATATAATGTGTTGTAGTTATATCTGTGATTTATATGATTTATTATGTACACGCGTTGTCCGTAAACAGTTTTCAGTAAACTTATTCAAACAGTGTGTGTGGAAATTAATGAATTAATTTTTGATACAAAAAATAACAAAATTACTAAGTTATTGCATATAATGCCGCCAACAAGCTCAAAAATCAAATTAATACTGAAAACGCCTATTGAATGACTTGATTATTGATTTTTGGCTGAAAAAATATGAAATTAATAAGCATAATGATAGTCTAGTATTACTATTGTTTTGGTAAACTTATGTTAATAATGCCCAAATGTTCCAATATAAATATGTATTGCTGTAAAATATGTTCTTTTAATGCAATAATATCATAAGTATATGTGTCAAATTTACCCCTACCCCTTTATGTGGCCCACTTACCCCAAAGTGTTGGGGTAAGTGAGTTAATTGAGTCATTACATAATTAAATTGGCCCGCCATTCTTTACTGAATTGGGAGTATCGCCCCAAAACTAACATAGACATTATCCTAGGATTATACTTGAATTATAAAAACACAAGTCCAATCTTTATTCACTTTAGGAGTTTTGTATCCTATAATATCCTTAAGTGTCCCACTTACCCCATCTTACCCTATACAGGGGGTGATATAATATTGGATGGCTGAGCTTGATACCATAACATATCGGATGAGTCATAAAAAAATTCCCTTTAAAAGGGAAGGCCAGCCTCAATGCAGAAGAGATCTTGTAAATAGTTTGGGTCACCGTGAAAGGCATTTTTTAGGATCACGCTTACATCCATGTTACATGACAGTTCACCAAACCATCAATGCTGAGAACATGCACACTGAAACAGCAAAAAGCATTAACTCCTATAACTCCTGTCAACTCTTTAATTCATTACTCCAAATTGTTCTGTATTTTTGTCTTTACTGCTTTTTACCCATGCTTATTATTAAAATCAAGAAATACACTGCAGTTGTTAGTTAATTCGCTATGTAAACTCAACTTACATGCACATTTTATTTTAAAATGATTTTATATATTTCGCAATGTATAGTTTACTATAAAGTAGATAGTGGCAAGCACATGATAAAAGGACTGATCATTCACTACAATCTTCACTTTTAAACTGTATTTTTTGAATGTGTTGATTGTTAGTCCGAAACTCCTGCAAAGCTATGGACATGGCATCTTACCTACTCCATTCTGTAATAGTCTGCATTGTGTGTTTTCTCAGTCTTCAATCATTTTGTTGAATGTAATTTTATGAATCAAATAAAAAAAAATAGAAAGTGGCCTCACTTTAGTTATGTGTCATTTTACAGTATTTATAATTTATAAAGTACGACAATAATTTATTTATTTTCTATAAGTGCATGCCAAAATATGGGATATATTGTTCAATATTATAGCTAACCCCAAAAAACTTTATTTTCCATCGGATTTTTCCCGTTGAAAAGACAAAACTAATGTTAAAGATAGCAATAATATCATCAATAACATTTTGAGTCAATTTTATCCATAAAACGATACAGGATAGGATAGATAATTACTTTGACTTCAATGTGGTCCATATAATGAAGATTTTGATTCTACAACATTATTAAATCTGTTATCAACATCAATTATGCACTCACAGGCAACCAAACATCATGCTATGCTCAGTAGTCCACTGATATGACCTTGTTCCAGTGATCATTCCCCGCTAATTACTAATTGTTGACCATGTCATTTTTTGATATGCTGATTGCTGAACAAGTTTATGTTTATATGTGTAGGCCTAACCTATGATAACTTTTTAAGTCATAATTAATTCAAACATAACTTTGGCAATACTCAATCGTTTTCGTTCGTTGAAACGGCAAAACATACCTTCTTTTCCTTGCAAATCGAATTAGCAGACATCAAAAACATTTCCACCACGATAAGTAAAAAAAATAATTCATACCAATAGAAGAAGGCTATAATCTTAGCTAATCTTTAGTGTACACAAATCCCATCTCAGAATTAGGTACCAGCCCTATGGGCTGGCGAAAATATCGGACGAGCCAACGGCGAGTTCGATATTTGTATGACGAATCCGATATGTTATGGTATCATGCGAAATAAGCCATCCAATATTATCATTATTAGGTTTTCTTAACTCCTAATAACCCTGAAAACATAATAATGAACATAACTGGTACTTTAATTGTCTGGCTTACAATTATATAGCCTATGCGGCCCATACACGATCAAAATATTGATCAATAGATGCAGGAGTGGACCGCTTGCCCCCCCCCCCTTCTCGGCCCGCCAAAAATCTTTGCTCCCCCCTTTACACATGCTTAATTTTGGGATCCCAATTTGAAAACCTTATATTGTCTAGATATAATGCGAGCGAGCGCAGCGAGCAGGAAAATTAGCATATTTGTGACCGTACACCACGAATGAGCCGTAAATGTCCTCAATTGTATTCTGAGTTACAGTGTGAAATGGGCATGAAGGTCGTATTCATTGGTAGCTCACTTTGGTGCTACGTGTACCTCATTTAATGAGATACACGTAGCACCAAATTGAAATACCTATGAATATGACCTTCATGCCCATTTTACACTGTAACTCAGAATACAATTGAGGACATTTACGGCTCATTCGTGGTGTACGGTCACATTTAAGCTTTTTTGTTGAGCGTTTTATTTAAAAAGCGCCCATGAATGCGCGCCAAAATCGCTTTCCCCTCTTGGGTGGCCAAAATTGCTTGCCCCCCTTCGGCTCGCCAAAAGTTCTCCCCCAATTTTACCCTCCCCGGGCTCATATTGCACAGCCCCTTATTGTGACAGCGGTTATCTTTTGAATCCTTTAATGACCACTGAAGCATAGCCAAGGACACTCGCGCGAATTGAATGTCGAAGGTCATAAAACACCAATTTGGTGTTTTCCGCTCCCCATATAACCAGGCCGTTGCAAAGTTTTCTTTGCAACTTCTATACTAGCGCAATACAAAAAGATGGCGACAGCGTCGGCTTCCCCTGTGTATTACTCTGTTGATAGCCTGCAGAAACTGCAGAAAAATGCTGCTGCCATCTACGATAGTACTGCGTAGTGCTGTGGAGACTTATGTTAGCATGACGTCACGAATATGCTAATTACAGAAAAATGCTGCTGCCATCAACGACAGCTAGCGACATAGGCTACGTAAATCGCGTATTTATATAAGGACTTATTTTTGCCACTGGCCTCACGTCGGTGAACGGAGTTGCAAGTCCATCGCACTACGTGCTCTATAATTAGTCCATGATATAACGGCTGACTTGACAGGCAACCTACTTAGGGACCGTTCACAAACACTTGTAAGGGGGGGGATAAAAAATTTTATCGTGAAAATTTTGGGCCCCCCCCCTTTACAGGTCTCAAAAATTTCAAGGCCCCCTTTTTGACATGAAAATTATGGGTCAACCCCATAGAAAAGCATATAAATTTAATTTTTCCAGGAAAATTTGTGGTCATTTTTTTTCAGGCCCCCCCTTAGGAGGGTCAACATTTTCAGGGCCCTCCTTTTTGCATCAGGCCCCCCTTACAAGTGTTTGTGAACGGTCCCCTATAGTGAAGGGCAATACATTCAAAAATTGTTTTCACCTATCGATATGGTAATTAATCGTGTAAGTTTGCTATGCTGATTCTTGTGAATAAAGGTACTGTTACACCACTACTTCTACGACGAATACCGCTCTTTTCTCTACGACGAATACCGGGACGAATACCGCTCTTTTCTCTACGACGAATACCGCTCTTTTCGAAGACACTAATCGTACAGGTGTAAATGTTTTTCACCTATCCTTATGATGATTAATCCTGTTACATCACTACTTTTCAGCGAATACGTTTTTATTTATTTTAAACTTATAAATATTCGATTTGACTATAATTTCCTATGTGCGATATAATTGCACTATATTGACAATTAGACCAATATTATTTAATTTTCATATCCCTATTCAATTCTGACATTTCAAAAGAATTTCCTTTCAAAAGATGAATAAAGCACACGATGAATATCCCCTATTATATTATATTATATATATATATATTATATCAAAGGTTGGGAATTCCTTTTTGACTTTTTTGATCATTTTCAATCAACCGAAACCAGACCAAACACCTTGTAACCAGGTCACGAATTCATTCAGTTTTCAATAAGCTTCAATAGACAGCAGTTGTCTATGGTTTTCTGCAGGTGAATATATTTATGATTTCAGTATTTCCTGTTCCAGTAAGGGGCTGTGCAATAATTATGAGCCCTGTGGGAGGGTAAAATTGGGGGGGGGGGGGGAGCAAGAAATTTTTGGAAAGCCGAAAGGGGGGGGGCAAGCAATTTTGGTCAGCCGAGAAAGGTGGCAAGCGATTTTTGGCACACATTCATGGGGCATCTTTTAAATAAAACGCTCTAAAAAGGCTTAGAAAAACAGTACGGAATTACACGATTTAATATGCAAATTTTCCTGCTCACTGCGCTTGAAACATAATTAATATCTAGACCATTTAAGGATTGCAAATCGGGATCCCAAAAATTTGGCATGTGTAAAGGGGGCATAGATTTTTGGCGGGCCGAGAGGGTGGGGCAAGCTATTTTTGGCGGGCCGTTCGGAAATGTTACCCGCGGGGCTCATAATTATTGATTTGATTTGATTTGATTTGATTTGTTCGGGTTTTGACAACCCTGGATAACCAAAGAAAGCCTCTATTGAAGCTTATTTCCATTGGGGTCCATTTGAACACCGGGACGGGTTAGGAACAGTCAGGGGTTAACACCCTACTCTTTTCGAAACTGGCTGCGAGATACATGTACAGGTATGGCTCTCTGTACACGGGACCGACGACTTAACGTCCCTTCCGAAGGACGGAGTACTTTCATGATTCATTTACCCAATTCTAAATGAACCATGGGGAGAGCGGAAGTCTGAATTTAATCTACAGAAGTTGCCAATTAATTTCAGACTTTTTTTTCAAGTCAATATCCCAGCAAATCGCCACCGCCGGGAATCGAACCCGGGACCTCATGCACTAAAGGCAAGTACCCTAACCATTGCACAGCTCCTAATTTGGGAGCACGTGTGGCCGAGTGGATAAGGCACCCGACTCATAATCCATAGGTTACGAGTTCGAGCCCCTTGGGCAAGGCACTTTATCCTCATTGCCTACTGGGGGATGGGGTTGGGTTTGATTGGATGTTTGTCTAGTTGTTTGTTTCAATGTTGCAATATTGGCGCTGATTAAGATGCTGCCTGCAAATTGCATTGTGTCTGTTTAGGTGTGTTTTATGTACAATTCTAGCAATTTGACCCGTGGGTCACCATTAGAGTTTGAACAATTTTCAGAACATGTAAAATGTTAATAATATAATGCTATAAACATGCTATAAAACTCTCTGTGACCTGAAATATTTTCACGTATTCCACTATATCACGATTACCGAAATATTGAATGAAAAGTGTCAATGTGGATGGAAATGTGTCACATCATTTCGTCAAATCTGCCTCCAAAAATACGCCATGTAACTATATCTAAATTGGGATACGTTGACGTTAGCGCGTCTGTAAATTAATAATGTCAATGTGTTCATCATTTTCTTATATCACGGTAGGTTAAATACTTTTGCTGGATCCTAATATGACCGGAGGAATACATCGGTGTGATTTTAGCACTATTTTATAGCTTTTGTTTTTATTTTTGTGTATCAGAATTCAGAATGGCCTTTATCCTCTCTGATCTATGGTTTCCAGAAGGGCATGGGCCTATTTAAGAATTGATCACTACTATGCCCAACTGGGGGCTTTCGTCAAATCTGCCCCCATTTTATACCCAGCAAACACAAAACGTTTTAAACAGGTTATATATTGGGATCTGGTTTTAATGGTAAAAACGTTTTGATAACATTTAATTCATAATCCATCATCAATTTGTCATGCACCAAACATTTTTTTAGAACCGAAACTAACGTCGAATCTTCCACTATAGCAACGATGATGAAAGATAGACAAAAGAAACAGAATATGTGATTTTACTCACCCGAAAGTATTGCAATTTGCATAAATAATAGTTTAATACCTGTTTCATTTACTCGGTCATGTATAAAGGCGTTTGGGTGGTGGTTTTTGGTGGAGTTTTTTTGGTTATTTTTTCTTCAATAAAATTTGAGTGGAATAGCATACTACATAATTCATTGTATTTCAAAACAAACACACACACCAGGCTTTGTTATTTCAATCCACCACATAAAATCAAAATTGGATTTGTGGTTCCAAAGATAAATTTAGCATTGCTTATTGTTATTTCACTAACTTATGCGACAAACAAGTGACTCGTGTATGAAAAGACCCGGGTCAGGGTAGCTTCATACATAATTGTCATATTGCGAAATGGAAGTAGTTTCGCTCTCAGTGTTACTTATCACGAAAAAAACCCGATTTTTTAAAGACATTTTAATAAGTGTTGCCATAGTGACCATTTGAATGAAAAAGGTGCAAATTCAAAAGTTGCATTGAAAAGCTACAAGAGTCGTGTATTATGACTTTCTCTGCGCAACGGTTAGCATGACCTATAGCGGTGTTTGCACTCAAATATTGAGACAACTAAAGGTGACACACAAGAGGAATGGTATGAGTTCTATAAAGGAGATCCCAAGACTTGATACATAGCCTAATGGGTGATATTTCCGCCCTATGTGCATGAATTGAGGAGAGGAGAGAAGAAACGAACAAAATGTTCGTTTTTATATTATAGAATCTATGTCATGCATAGATAGGTAAAAGTATACCTTTTCTGGATCGCCATGGCAAGTGGAATAATTTGGAAAACTATGGACACCAAAACAAGCTTCTGTGGCAAAATTGCATTTGGCAGCCGGACTATTTGGCATTTATACAATGTTTTACACGTGTCCCAACTCACACCTAATTGGATCCAGCCAAATCCATTTGATTTATTCTAAATGCAAAATATTTCAAGTAGCGTAAACTCACCAGAGCATTAACAAAATATATATTTATGCATTGTATGGAGAAACTTTATAGTCGCTTGCTACGCAACCGAATGAAACGAATGAATGAATAATTGTATCATTAGCATTAGAAAAAGCAGGGATAAAGTAGCCCATATATGGTATATTACAAACACTTGTACGCCAATATAAACTTATATATAAATAAGACTTAAACAATAGGCCTACTATCAACCTGCTGCTATATATTAGTTGGTTTCATTTAACCATTATGCATGATCAAGTTCAACCGTCAAATTAGTGTCCTATACAATCTGAAATGACACAAATAAAAAGTATAATTCATCATGAAAATGATGCCTACTTACTTCTGTCATTATTGCTAAATCTGAGACTGTGATCGAGAACGCTACACTAGTACTTGCTGGTTGCTGGCTCCTGTTTTAGCAAAATGCGTCCGCATAAACTTTCTTAGTACTTATTTGCCAACTAAGATGCAAGTACAAGTTCACCTATTGTTATAAATTCATTCCACTGCACCGATTCACTGTTTTTTTCACGTCTGCTAACAATGGCATAACTGTGAGTGTTTTCTCCCAGGCAGTTGTGCGATATATAACACCAAGGTAAAGAGTACTTGTTCTAGAATCACTTGTCACACCTGACTGGAGAAGAAAAGATGATTAAAAGGAAAACTAGACTTAGCTGTGGTCTAAGACCACGAACACAGCCGTGTTGTGACCTCTTAATGACCTTTGACCCCAAAATGTATGAAAACCCCATAGGCATTGGCTAATGTCAATGTATGCGTGCACGTGGCATTATTTTGCCATGTTATTTGTGGCAGAAGGGGCATTTTGAACGTTTTTCGTCTCAGACCGGAAGTGGCCCCTTAATGACCTTTGACCCCAAATCTGTGTACACCCCATAAACACTGGGTAATAACAATGCATGTGTGTAAGTGGCATCACTGTCCTGAGTAATTTGTGGGAGAAGATGCATTTTAAAGGTATTTCGTTTTATACCGGAAATGACCACTTAATGACCTTTGACCCCAAATAAAAAAATATCATATATACATTGGTTAAACACAATTCATGTGTGAACATACCATTACTCTCCTATGTTCTTCTTAGCTAATACATTTTTTGAAGATATTTCAATTTATACCGGAAGTGGCCCCTTAATGACCTTTGGCCCCAAATCTGTGTACACCACATTGACACTGGGTAATAGCAATGCATGTGTGCAAGTGGTGTCACTGTCCTACGTAATTTGTGGGAGAAGATGCATTTTTAAAGGTATTTCGTTTTATTCCGGAAGTGACCCCTTAATGACCTTTGACCCCAAATAAAAAAATACCACATATACATTGGGTAACTGCAACTCATATGTGAATATACCGTTACTGTCCTATGTTTTCCTTAGCTAATAAAAAAATTTGAAAGTATTTCGTTTTATACCGGAAGTGACCCCTTAATGACCTTTGACCCCAAATCTGTGCACACCATATAGACACTGGTTAATAACAACGCATGTGTGCAAGTGGCGTCACTGTCGTACGTAATCTGTAGGAGAAGATGCATTTTAGTTGAAATCACGTTTTGACCCCTATGACCCCTGCGTGACCTTTGACCCCACAAGTTTCATGTGACATGTAGGGGCACGGTCAATGATCATTGTGACCAAGTTAAGTCAAAATCGATATAAGCATGTGAGTGCTAGAGCAAATGTAATGGTTGACAGAAAGAAGAAAGAAGAAGAAGATCCTGTAAGAAAAAAGACACAGCCGTGACTAACGTCACGGCTGTGTAATTATTCACTTTTGCGTATATTTTTGTTGTCGACATATGAAGTTAGTTTCCATGGCGGCCGGCAAGCAAACAAGGAATGTAATTGGACTTTGGCTAGACTACTAGTAAATAGACAATGAATTGATTACATTTTCTCCATGAAGATGAAAGAATCATTAATGTGCTGAATGACCCTGAACTTGGCACCTGTAAATTCAGAATATAGGCCTAATAGATACATGTGTCACCTGACAAAAATTAAGCTAGCTTGGACTGGTTATAAAAAGAACCAGAGAGAAAGAGAAGGGGTGGTGCATGAAGAGGAGACCTACACGTGCAACAAAATTGTTGTGTGCCTTCCGCGGCCGGGTCAAATCCCGAAAAATCCAGGCCCGTTTTTTAAATTCTTTTAATTTAACAAATGATTTTTTTTCATCATAAAAAGAGTTTAAAAAAAGCTCATTCCCCGATCTCTCACGATCGCTAAAACGATTGTGCCAAAGCCAGCACTGTACTACAGTGTAGATAATAAAATATGCCGGCACTCAACTTGGGATGGAACCCTGGTAGAACCTGCTCAATCCCAACAACATTTATCGTTTACTTCAATCCCGGTCCCCGCACTCCGCGCATCCGCGGGTATTCATGCTCGTCGAAAATTTCGCGAAATAAGGGGTGTTTTCAGATGAAGAAACGCGATTCGCGAAACACACAAAAAGGGGTGTTTTTTAAACCACATGTTCACGAAATTGAAAAAAAAGCGTATTTTCATCGAGCAGCCTACGCGTTTCTGCCAGAAAAGGGTATATTAGAAATATCGTTCGCGTTTTAGCGAAAATAGGGGTATTGTCGAAGGGTAAATAATTCGCGAAATCGCTAAAAAAAGGGGTGTTTTTCCCCTAAAAAATTTTCCCCACCGGGGTGGGACTCCTCATAAGACCTGGGTCAATAATCATATTTTGGGTCCTATTCATATCTCCATATCACCAAATGCCAAGAAGGTATGACTCCCCTAGTGAGAACAAACTAGTAAAGAATATAATAAAAAATAATTTCCCCACCGGGGTAGCACTCCTCATAAGACCTGGGTCAATATTCGTATTTTAGGTCCTTTTCATATCTCGAAATACCAAGAAGCTATGAAAGAATGTATACAAATTATTTTCCCACCGGAGGTGACACTCATCATAAAGCACGGATCAAAATAATGGTCCCAAAAAGGTATGGCCCTCGAATTGTTTCAAATGAAAGAGAAAAAGAATAGAAAAAAATACTCTAATAATAAAACAAATTCCTCACCGGGGTAACACTCCTCATTAGACCTGGGTCAATATTCATGCTGTACCGTACGTGGGTCCTTTTTATATCTTGAAATTACAAGAAGGTATGACACCCCCCCCCCCAGTGGTGTCAAATTGAAAGAGAAAAAAGTAAATCATATAATTAAAAAATATCTTGCCCACCCGGGGGTAACACTCCTCATACTCGACGATATGTCATTGATTCCTTTATCATGAAAGACGCAGATTTTAAGCTGAACTATCCAAGATGCTGATTATATTATTAGTACAAGGACAGACATTGTGTAGACCTACATGTTAAAAACAGGACTTTGACAAATATTTTGTAAAATCTCCCAATGCCCCTTTAAATAATTATATTTTCTACTCTTTCAAAGCGTAAGTTGGTCTCATTGAAAAGTGCTTTGTAGTTTAGGTGTTCAAACATGTGTTATTAAAACATTAATGGTTTCAATTTTTCACGGTCATTGAACATTCTGTAAAACAACTAAAATGGCAGTTGCAAAGTATGAGAATTTTTAAACATTTTTATAGTGTATGTTACAGTACATTACAAAGGGAGAGCATTAAGTGGCGGACGTTATTTTTGCAAGGATGCCCAGGGCATGGAAGTCATCATTAACAATAATTATATGGATATGATAATTGAATGATTTGTAATCACTCTGTTAGTTGCCCTGTGTATGGATAAACATGCGAGTAATATCTAAATATGCCCTTGTACGGGGTGTAGGCCTAAATAGGCCTATATCAGGCAACAAATATCATTTTGTTCACATTTAGTGTAGGTATTTGGGGTCGTAACAAATTTTTGGGCGAGAAGCGTACGCGCTTCTCCTCTTTCGCCTGAGTCTTGACTTACTTTTAACTCACAGTGTTGCAGACAATATTCGTGTTGTCTATATACTTAACTCGGGAAATTACAGAGGGGATAGTGTTCATTGAAATTTGAAATTATTACTTCATTTTGATATTTAAACAGTGCTATAAAGTCATCTTAGGCAGCAATGTGTTTGTATTCAAAGAAGTAATTGTTGTACAACTAGAATGAACTAGAATTACTTGAATGCAAATCCAAAAATTGCAACAGATATTTTCATTTCTTTATTAATTAGCAGGATTGCCAGTTTTTACGTCAAGTTGGGCTACATTAATAGCCTCGTTTACCATGAGGGCGTAAGCAAATTAATTTATCGTGCCCAGGTCTGAGGTGGCGAGCGGCATGATAGGGACGACAAAACCGCTCAGCCGTATGGCACTTTCCATGTACTCGGAACACGGAAGTGTGTCGGGAAGTGAATTACGCAGCTGCCGACGTGATCCCTGGTGTTCAATTTGCACACTGAGTAGTTGGAGTCTAACCAAGGGGGTGACACTAAATTCACGGTTGTTACCTAGCTGGGGGGTTTACACCCCCCAGCTAGGTGTTGTAATCGTTCAGGTTCTTCCGCTGGCAACAAACCACTGTAATCTTCCCGTTTTCTTCCGCTGGCAACTAAGTGAAAATGCACATGTTTTTTTTTGTTACCCTTTGAGTATGAAACCCTGACTTGATGCTATGTAAGAATTATTTGACTAGTGAAGATATGGTTTGGTCTTTTTGAATCATTGTTTTCTAAAGGAATGAATGTGTTTGTTAGTTTGTTACTGTAATTTGTTATTTAACCTAAGGCACTTAATTAGTTGAAAAGGTAATTAATGACCTGTTGTTTCTGCAAGCCCAGGGAATATATGTGTGGGAGGATTGATGGCTAATATGATTTTGGATGCAGTTAGTTGGAATTGAAAGGTTGTTGCAGAAAACTTGGATAATAGTGACAGTAGTTTGTGTAGGAAGCAATAGTTGAAATAATGGCATATGGGCACATGAACAAAGTGAATAACTTTAGGTGATTGCAAAGCCAAAGGTTTTCTTTAAGGTTGAATGTCAATGCAGTGGAAATAAGCAGTAATGGCATATTTATATAGGTTTTTTAATAGAAATTTGATTTTTGATATGAACCATGCAGGTGTGTTAAAGGCACTCCTTAACAGTAATTGTAGTATAAATTTATGGGTTTAATATTATGTTTACTATTAAAAGTACTAGTATTAGGCTCTGGCTTATCTTTTGATTTTGATTTTGCACCCGTATTTTACAGACTTTGGTGGTATGTTTGGAAACAGGGGATTAATGAGCCAGGCTTTAAAATGTTTAGCATTTATTTCTGTATGGTTATGTCCGACCTCTTTCTTTGTATTAATGAAAGTGTTCTCTGGCCTCTTTCTTTGTAATGAATGTGTTTTTGGCTTGATTAGTAATTCCAATGTTAGTACCGGTATATGAAACTATCTGATGTGTTTCCTTTGCAGTAGGAACTTTAATTCTTTCAGTGCCATTATCATGGCAGTTAATATCAAACTTTAGCTAGCATTTGTTTACAGGCTCTCTGTTTTGCTTAAGTAAATGATTGTTGGGGATTTTCTTGTCTTCTGATGTTAGGGTTTTTTGTTTTATACTTATATCTTAGAGTATGTATCTTATTTTGTTTGATTAAAAACATCTTGCATTAATATATATTTGAATCCCAGTTCCTAATTTGTGTGGTTTAAAACATTAACAATTGGTGTTCTTGTATTTTACAGGGAAATTAAACATGGTTTAAGATTATGCGCAACACAAAAATAGCTTGCAAATGGAATAGACCTACATGAATGCGGGACATGAATTCATTTGTTTTCCCTACCTTTTTTGTTTGTTTATGAAGTTGGGGAAAATAGTATAAAAGCCTTTAAAAGTCTAGTAATTGGTAACTGTAAAAGAAGTGCAGGAACCCTTCATGATACCTCCGAGTCCACTGGGTATTATACTGTGCGTGCGCGGCAGCACTATTGTGGTGCCACATTACATTTGATGTAGTATATATGTCATGGACTGTAACATTTGAGCTGTTTAAGGGGTCAATTGGTCAGGGTATACAAGTAATATTGTAAATAATTTTTATTGCACAACCTTATGCCCTACAACAAGTTAAAACTGTATTTCTAAAAGGTTTCAGTGTTAGATGAATTGGTCAGTGCATCGTGGTATGATAAAATTCCTTCTATAATCTGTGGATAAATGTTTATAATCTGTGAGTTAATGGTACCAGTACATTTTATTGTTATCATGGTTATCACCCATTTGCTGTTTTCTGTAATCATGGTGATCTTGAATGAGAAATACTAGCTAGTACTAACAAGGTAAGACTGATCATAGTTTAATTAATTTAATTCTATTTAGTGATAGTTACAGGACTATTCATGGGTATTGGAATAATTCTGGTAGACCCTGCGCACAAGTATAACCCTAACCCTAAGCAACCCCAATTATAACCCTAACCCTAATCCTCACCGTTTATAAACCTAACCCTAATTTAAATTTAAATTATAAGGGGCTGTCATTTTCTTTGGAAGGGGGTCATGAATATATACTGGGGAGTGGGGGTCATAGAATTTTAGACCAATTATAGGGGTTATAATTTTTCAACACCCAAAATAGGGGGTATAGAATTATTAAGGGCTGGTGACTCAAACTTTTCGCGCGCTGTGCATGTATTCTTGCACACAATCTTTCATTATATAATGCAGATATTTTGCGCATATAGCGCGCCTTCTTTACACACACAATTAAATTTTAACGCACTCCACACACTTTCTTTGCTCTAAAGTTTTGATGCGCTCCTCGCCTTTGTTCCGGCAATGAATAATTTGTCTTGAGTCTGTGTAGTTGGAAGTGGGTGGGGGGGGGTCATAAAATTTCGACCCAACATAGGGGGGTCTAAAAAATTGTGCCCGCAATAGGAGGGTCATAAAACATTTTACTCCGGTCACCGACCTCCCCCCCCGACGAAGAAAAATGACATCCCCTAACCAAACCCTAAAACACAGGGTGCACAGGGTAAACCAGAATTATACCTGGGTAATAATAATAATTTCTATTCATGTTTTAGTCCAAGACACAATCCCAGCAAACACAAAACGTTTTCGACATCATTCGCAAAAGGTTATAAAAGGTTATCAGAAAACGTTTAAATGTCGGGTTATATAAAGGGTATATTAAGGTTATAAAACGTTTTCATAACCTTAAAAAACATTTTATGATATTCTACTGCTCAGCAAACAAAAATGTTTTACAAAAACATTTAAATGTCGGGTTATATAAAGGGTATAAAAACATTTTAATAACATTCCAAAAACATTCTTGAAAACTTGATACAAAACATTCTAAACAGAATGTTATTTTGGGGTTGAAAAAATATTTTGCGAAAAATGTTTGCCCAAAATATTTTCAAAAACGTTTTAAAAACATTTTCATGACCTTTATATAACCCGACATTTAAATGTTATTGAAAGGTTTTGAAAAAAACATTTGAAGAACATTTTTGTGTTTCCTGGGTTCAAATATTTTAACATAATGTTATTTTAGTATTGACACAATATTTGGCAAAAATGTTTGCCAAAAATAGTTTACAATAACATTTTTTGAAAACATTTAAAAATATTGTTGTAGTGTGTTTTCATACAAAACGTTTTAAAACGTTATCATGACCTTTATATAACCCGACATTTTAATGTTATTAAAACGTTTTTACCTAAACCAAAAGCCAAAATATAACTTATTTAAAACGTTTTTAAAACGTTTTTGTGTTTGCTGGGATGTTTATCATCACCGTTCAACATCTTTATTAACCACTCCCGTTTACTAACTGCTCCTGTTTACTCTACTAGCTCCCTTTAGTTTTGAATAAAATAAACACACTATCTGTGGTCATCTTGTGACTCCCTACATTTTGGTCATCAAAAGTATTATGCCCCCCCGTATTTTTCTTTCCGAAAATTTATGACCCCCTGTATATTTGGGATCCTCCTTCCAAAGAAAATAATAGCCCCCTAAGGGGTATTTATGGGGCTCAAACTCAGTGACAACAAACCTAACAACCAGGGGGACATTTTGCAGGGGTCATGTCAAATCTTAGAATTGCTGCATTTTCTGGCAATATGTAGGGGGTACGGAGCTCAAACTCAGTGACAATAAACTTGATGAGAAGAGTAACATTTTGGAATATTTTGCATGGATCAGGTCAAAGGTCAGCTGGGGTCAAATCTTCGAATTTCAATATCAGGACATCTGTAAGGGTACGGGGCTCAATCTCGGCGACAACCTCATGACCAGGGGGACATGTTGGAACATTTTGCAGGGGAAGGTCAAAGGTCAGCTGGGGTCAAATCTTCGAATTTCAATATCTGGACATCTGTGAGGGGTACGGGGCTCAATCTCGGTGACAACCTCATGACCTGGGGAACATATTGGAACATTTTGCACGGGTCAGCTCAAAAGACATCATTCTGGGGCCAAATCTTAGAATTGCGTTATCTGGACACCTGTAAGAGGTACAGGGCTCAAACTCGGTGACAACTCATGACCAGGGGTGAATTATGGAACATCTTGCAGGTGTCTGGTCAAAGGTCATCTGGGTCAAATCTTAGAATTGCATTTTCTGGACATCTGTGAGGAGTACATGACTCAAAACTCGGTGACAACAAACCTCATCACAGGGGAACATTTTTGGAACATTTTGCAGGGGTCAGATACCTCCACAACACCAACATGCCCCAGCTAGGTTTGTGGTCTATGACCACCATTTGCCTCTAGTTCTATTAGCAACGCAAAATCTATGAAAAATTCAGCTGGTTTACTAGCTAGAAAGTGAGGCCAGTTATCGATCCGTTATAGCTCGTTATGAATAATTCATGTTCGACCCCTTGGATCGTGTTAATTGAGTTTGGCAAATAACAACGTTGTTAGTTTTGCGAACTTTGCCTGTTCAATGAGAGTATAGCGCGCCCCAATACATCTGGGCACAAAACAGGCGAAAACGATCCAGTTTAATGAAATGGCGGACGGGTATTCCCATCAGGCACCAGTGATATGTTTTTTCAAAGAAAGTCTACTAATTTGATATGAAATGACATTTTGCAATAGCAAAGTCAAAATTAGGACTTGCTGTCAATAATATGAAGGAAATATGTGACAGAGGCAAGGTGGGAAATACAAGTAGTATTTAAGTTATAATAACCTTTGATACCCGACCTGACCTTCCATCATGGCGCCTTATTCGTCTTTATGTATTTCTATTATGCTCTCAAGTAAAATAAAATACCAATCTGCTCTGAGCAGACAATGTTACTTGGCTCCCAGCATAAATTATTGATTTTATACGGAAGTAAAGAAATGCACAGTGTATGTGCATGATGTGCAAGCATACTCCAAATATTTACGGTAAATCTGAAAAGTGGTCACATGTTAACATATCATGTGTTCGGGAAATCACGTGGCAACATTTTAAGATTTCAGGCTTGTTTACTAGTTAATTGCCATTTGTACTCTTTATTATTTATCTTTGTTAATTAACATATATTTTAAATGCTGATAAATCGTGGTTGGCTACCCATGATATCTGTTAAATTCAATATTTTATGAATATAATTCTACCACGCAGAGGGGGTCACGCAGCAGAATTTCACATCACCTGACTTAGCTACATTTCGAAGCTCTGCTCTTCAAATTCATGTAAATTTCAAAGTTTATACATTTAATATATTTAATATGATACTAATTTTTTGTTATAACCAACTGGTACACGAAATATACTAGCTTATATACAGAAAGGTGATTATCAGCCTTCACTCAGCAAATTGACATGCCCGGCATATGCAGCCGTTCTCCGTCTGGATAACATGACTGTCGCCCTCAATACGTCTGGGCACAAATTTAAATAACAATACGCTATTTACATATCAATGCGGCCTCATGCTAATTAAAGCTGCCCCATCCAGGAGTTCATCTATGGTCTAACCTAAGTTTTATATAAATAAATATAAATATAAATAAATTTTGTATTTATAAAGCGCCTTTCTCCAGATCTTAGAGGACTCAAAGCGCTGTAATTTCGCTGCAATGGTGAAACATCACAATCAGGTCGCATCAACTAGGCCAGTTGCTGCCGAACGTCGCACACCTATCTGCATTTAGATCGTAACATCCACCAATTATCTGTGCAGCTCCCCAAATTCCATTGGGTGAAGGAAGTTTTGATAACAAACAACTAATCACCGATTTTTGCGATACAGGAGGAAACCGGAGATCCGGCGGAGAAAACCTGCGAGAGCGAGCATGGAATCGGGATAAACCAAGTGCACATGAGTCCTTGGGCCGCGCCGGGGCATGAACCCGGGACCTCAGTGGTGCAAAGCGAGGGAACTACCGCTGCGCTAACTCGCACTCCCGCTAACTCGCCCTGCGCTAACTCGCCTTTAACCTTCGCGTGCCACGAAAAGTTAAAATGCGTTCACATGCCGAACTTTTCGTGCGTACTAGTGGGGACCTTAACAATTTTCAAAGGAAATCCATGTAAGGATTTATACTCACTTCAAAACATAGACTCATGTGTAAGGAATTGTCACAAAAATCTACCGACCGTGATCCATCCCCACGTATGGCTCCCATCAGTGTTGCATAGATTTTATTTTTGATATGGGGTGGACTTTGGTGAATACACTACGATTAGAGAGATCGTTCTTGCACTAGTAGCCAGGAGGGGTTCACGAGCAACTAAATTCTAACATGAGTTTTAGCACCCCTATAGGACATCATATTTAGGAATGTTGCTATTACATGTACCAGCGAAAAAATGTCCCACGGGGTCCTAATTAGCATATTTCCACTTTGCGACACACAGTGTCATCGCCCCGATATCTTCATGGCAGATATCGCCATGGTAGGTTGAATCCACAGCCACGTATGGCCATTTTGTTCCGACCTTAATGAGCCGAGGGACATTCGACTAAGGCTACTGACAATAGCCTGGTAATTGACCTCTCTGTGTGTGAGTGAGCATGTATACGCCATGAGGAGGTCAATGGTGAGGTCAATGGTTATAAATGAGGTTATAAATCCAAAATTTATATATTTATTATTTTTATAGTCATCTGCTTTTAGACCGCTTCCACGAGTGAGTGCAGCTAGCTTACGCTGTGCTATAGTTCGGCACATATAAAATAAGAATTTTTGTCAGTTTATGAGTTCAAGATGCACGATTCTTTCTCAAGACGCAAGCTAACGACTATCATATCCGTTCAACACATATATTGAAGTGCAAGGAACAAAATCTGGCTTAGACTAAATAAATTACGGGAGATATTCATCATTTTCTACCCCGTTATCCAAAGATTTATTGTCTGAATATCAAATCGTGCATAGCACATTCACGTGTATCGATCCCGGGTATTCATTTCAGTGCCTCTGCTGTATAATGTAATTATTAACAGGGCGATGTCGGTGTGGGACAGCGTTACCTCTGTAACCTGATCCCATTTATATGGGGATAGAAGCTTACTTACTGCTCCAAATATTTTCCTTAACTCCTAAGCAAGACAAGCAGAAAGAACTGATGTGGCAATTAAAGCCTATATTGTTTTAAAAGTTTATACCATTTCTCATAATATTTCAATATGTGCATGTACACTAATAGTGGGTTTCTTATAGTAATGGCTTGTTATTTGTGGGCGATAATGTAACATTTTGAGATTTTGGTCTCCAGGAACTCAAATCAAATTGTTACCATTTTTTCTCCCAACCCCTTGGCGGCCATCTTGAATTACAAAATGGCCTCCATTTCTACATATTTTGGACTATAACTTGGCTTCTGAGCTCCACATCAAGCTGAAAATGGTGGCAATACCCATGTTCATGGTATCAAGGGTTACAATAAAGGCATATAAGGTTAAGGTTATAGGTCATTTTGTTTGGCGGCCGTCTTGTATTTCAAAATGGCTGCCATCATAATGCTATACCTGAAGTTGTGAGCTTAAAATGCTGGCAATACCCATGTTTATGATGTAAAAGATTGCAAATGAAACATAATACAAAGGTACATGGCATTTCGTTTGGCAGCTCTCTCAGATTTAAAAATGGCCGCTACTAACAACATATAAAGTGACCGTCCACGTCGAAACGCTCGTATAGTCGGCCCCTGGTCAATTTTGTTTTCTTCCGTGTTTAGGAAATATATATCATAAGCTTTACAATTATATATCATTTGACTTCAAACAATATCCAGAAGCGGAGTTATGGCTTGTTAAACTTTGCTCCTTCAGTAAAAGGGTACACTATTTTGGTGCTACATTATTTCTCTTTTTCCACATCGCTGGTATTACATATCAAATTGTCATAATTGGCGGTCACTTCAAATCATCCCCAAGTCAACGAGGTTCAGGAATGTCCTCTCATTGTTGATTGTTAGTTAACCCACCACTTGAACAGGATTTGGCCAAAGCAAACAAAGACTAGAGTTATTTACTAACTCTATACATAAGTATAAGCTTATTATCCTCTTCAATAATAGGATTAAAGATTGGCGTTTGACTGACACTAAAATGAGAAACATGTAGGACAAACATTAGGTAAATATCAACACAACCTTTATGCACATTTTGCACTGTAACTCGAAATACAATTTGCCGACTTGAGATGGATGGTCACAATTATTAACAACATATTTCGTACTAAAATGTTTATCTTAAATTCATAGTTACTTAATTAAACCGGTAGCAATAGTAATTAATACCCATGTTTATAATGCAAAAGATTACAAAAAAAAAGTTCCAAGAAAGTTACTTTTTTTTTTTCAAAATGGCCACCATTATTAACATATTTTGGCTTGCACTTCTTGACATTTTGCAAGGTTCTGCATAATATTGCAAACTCTACATAATGTTCCCAATATTGCAAGACTGAGACGTAAATTTTAAGTAAACCTTTAAGAGCTGAAACCTATTAGTTTGACTGGAATACACCACTTGTTTCTGACTCAGTCAGTGTGTTGCGCAGTTAGCATTGACATAATTTGCACTTACACAGTTCAGTACATTCTAAGTTACTCTTGTAGGTATAGCGCATTGCAGAACACATAGTTTTTGCACAGTTACATCTAGTAACTTCTGCAACTGATTCCGGTGCACACTCCACATAAAATGTTAACACCGGCATTAATTTAAATCCATCTTTGCACCATCCCAGTCTGTTTCTCGGGAGAAGAAGTCGACATCAATACCAGACCTCTCAAATGCACGACTATGGAGGATCGTCAAGGCGTCTGCCTCTTCCTGTGTGCTATGGCAAGTACTACTGCACTTCAGTCTGGTGTCTAGAGACATCTCTGGTGACAGTGACTTCAGTATTTGGAAATTACCTTATCAGCCAGGAAGAGAGTCAGGCCATCTACTTCCTACTGACCATCAAAACAAGAGTCAGCTCATCCATGCATTGGAAAGTCTTTCAGACATTGTCAGAGGAGGGGCAAACTGATGAATCCGCAGATTCAGCAAATTTAGACAATGATGACAACTCTTCTGGTGACAGTAACTACAGGTTTTCATGGTTTTGTGTAGTTCGAAATGACCGTATCAGCCAGGAAGAGAGTCATGCTATCCTTGGACTTCCTACTGGCCATCACCTTCTTCATGTCTTTAACAGGAGTGATATCTGTTAAAAGGAGGTCTTCACCCTCAGTCTCGATACGTATGCCATCTTTGAGGGTCAGCTTCAGCTAATAAGCCCAGTCGCTATTGTAACTTCCGGGTTTTTTTTGGGACACTTTGACCTCTGACATATCGGGAAAATTGCTGTAATTATTATTAATTTATTTATCTTTAAAAATATTTAAATAATTAATTTATTCAAAAATAATGTTTTTTGGGGTTTGTTTTTATTCTTGTAAAACATTTTAGATATTATTTTGTACGCACAAAAGCCAATTTTTCAATAGGTCAGAGGGCAAAGTGTCCCAAAACTGCAAAAACTGTCCCACAATGCATTGCAAACTTCCAATGCCGATTTGGCTTATTATCAAAGATGACACGTCCTGCTGTATAATTCTTGAGGAGTGACTTAATATTTTTGTAACGAATGCTCTTGTAATACTATCCAAGGTGCGAAATGTATTGCTTGCAACACTAATGATTACCTGCACAACTGCATCTCTTATCAAGTGTTTGATAAAGGGACTTGACGATTGATGTTGAGGTAATTCTGTTGATGCATTACCACTTTCTTGTAGTGACTGCTGATCTCTGCTCGGGGTGACTTCTTCAGGGACTATTTCAAATGAATTGTCATCATTGTCTAAATTTGCTGAATCTGCGGATTCATCAGTTTGGCCCTCCTCTGACAATGTCTGAAAGACTTTCCAATGCATGGATGAGCTGACTCTTGTTTTGATGGTCAGTAGGAAGTAGATAGCCTGACTCTTTTCCTTCCTGGCTGATAAGGTAATTTCCAAATACTGAAGTCACTGTCACCAGAGATGTCTCCAGACACCAGACTGAAGTGCAGTAGTACTTGCCATAGCACACAGGAAGAGGTAGACGCCTTGACGATCCTCCATAGTCGTGCATTTGAGAGGTCTGGTATTGATGTCGACTTCTTCTCCCGAGAAACAGACTGGGATGGTGCAAAGATGGATTTAAATTAATGCCGAGATCAGCAGTCACTACAAGAAAGTGGTAATGCATCAACAGAATTACCTCAACATCAATCGTCAAGTCCCTTTATCAAACACTTGATAATAGACGCAGTTATCCAGGCAATCATTAGTGTTGCAAGCAATTGCAACACTATGGTATTACAAGAGCATTCGTTACAAATATTAAGTCACTCCTCAAGAATTATACAGCAGGACGTGTCATCTTTGATAATAAGCCAAATCGGCATTGGAAGTTTGCAATGCATTGTGGGACAGTTTTTGCAGTTTTGGGACACTTTGCCCTCTGACCTATTAAGAAAATTCAGAAAAACTGGCTTTTGTGCGTACAAAATAATATCTAAAATGTTTTACAAGAATAAAAACAAACACATCAGACCTGGAGTGCAGTACTGGCCATAACACACGGGAGAAGGCAGACACCTTGATGATCCTCCTTGAACTTGCAAGGTATGGTATTGAGGTCTTCATCCAAGATACAGACTAGTGGGTTCTTCTATTGAGAAGACTCCCTGAAGTTTCGATTGACACTCACATAATAACATGATTACATGAACTTGTAGCCCAGTTGAACTGGAAACTGATGGGTACCAATCATTTTGATGCACGGTTTGTATACCATGCTGATATTCTGATAAGCATGATAAGCATTATAATTATATTGATATAAAGATCTCGGTATAATTTTGTTTAAGACATACATAATGCCGAATAGCGTTCAACTATAAGGGGTCACACCATCATTGCGCTTCCCATTGAAATACGTGCAAAAAAGACTCGGAAATCACTTCTAATTAATCCCGTCCGATAGGTAGAGCAATGAGACTGCGCATGAATATGGGATATCCTTAAGGGGGTACTACACCCCTGCCCAATTTTGTGCCTATTTTTGCATTTTTCTCAAAAATTATAGCGCATTGGTGACAAGTAAGATATGTATATTATAGGGGCAAGGACTACAACTTCTGCACTGGAAATTTTATATCAACACAAACAACAGTTGTGGAGTTACAGTTAAAAATGAGGAAAATCAATATTTGATCAATAAATCAATAACTACTTGACTTGAGTTGCTGAATTTTCAGTGCAGTAGTTGTAGTCCTTGCCCCTATAATATACATATCTTACTTGCCACCAATGCGCTATACCTTTTGAGAAAAATGCAAAAATAAGCACAAAATTGGCCAGGGGTGTAGTACCCCCTTAAACATAATTATTTTCTTTTGCACATCATGCATCGACAATGTCAGTTTTTTGCAAATTTGACCTTTTTATCCCCATCCCGTGATTTCTAAGCGGTTGAAATCTCAATTCTTGGGATTTTATATCGATACATGATTTGCGCGACGCACAGCGTCATCATCCCTATATCTTCATGTCAGAAATTGCCATGATAGTAGGGCGTATCCACTAATTCTTCACCAGTCACGCATGGCGATTTTGTTCCGCCGTGTTTAATACTATAACAAAATACGATTGCCACGCACCACCACTGACCTCTACATACCACCTGTACGATAAATAGAAACGTTTCTTTCCCACTACGCATGTGCCGCTGCCACTCATCAGCTGGAATGACTCATTTTTACGATCTACTAAATTACGCATCTTTAATGTTACCAACTCAAGAAAATTCGATTTCGTTTTTGTCGTACGCAGGCTGGGTTTTCAATACGCCGACTGAAGCTTATCATATTCTTTCAACACATATATTCAAGAGCAAGCCTTACAATAGGTTTTTAAAGAAACCAATAATATCGGGAAATATTCAGAGTTTTGAGATATAGGCATTCAAAGATTGAAGTATGAATATCAATAGGATATGACACCACCATAAGCCATGCATAACTCGGGTAGCCCATTCAGACCCACTGACAGTTATTTCAAATCCACTGTCTGGTTATTTAAAATTATCTCATTGCAATTACGTGGTGTAATAGAAATAGGCTGTCAATTCTATTGCACAATGAGCATGGTGAAACAACATACAACCTTCAATTGTCTGCGTCAACAATAGGATTTTGACTCTGTTGAATGGAATTGGAAATACATCTCTATAGCTGAATTTATACTACATCACTGAGCGATAGCAATTGATTTTTAGCCAATGAGATAGGATTCCTTTTCTTGCGTTCGGAAAATAGAGAGCTACCTTATTTGTGAAATACTAATCAACCGTCGCTCACCGACGGAATATGAATCCAGTTTGTTTCGTAAAGTGGCACTTGGTGGGGTGATTACAATTCCATGTTATTCGCTGCATGGCGTATTTCTAGTGGTTTAGTTTTACGCCTGTGCAAAAACAATCATTTATCTGCTGTTAACGCTGTGCGAGTAGTCCGCCAGAACAGATTTCAAAACATTTTTCCTTCATCAAAACCATCCCAGATTAATGCCTCTGTCACACATGAACGGATTGGGTCAACGTATACATCGCCGTATACAAAAGTATTTTATCCGGCGGCAAAAGGATTTGGGTGGGTTTTGGGGTTCGATCATTCAATGTCCCGCAAATAACCGGCGAATCCGTCCCATGTAGCATCAAAGAAACGTATCGGGAAAAATTACACAAATAAGCTCAATTTCTACATTTTACGGGTTGCACTTTTTTTTTTTACCGCGGATAACCTTATTGTATTGTTTTATTTTGTCAACAGAGGGCGGCGTTAACGATATTTTTTATTGTTTTTACAGTGAAACTCGCATTTGCTACTATCGTTCTCGCACATCGTCCACACCATGTAAATAACTATGTTGTACAGGCAGTAAACA
Source organism: Amphiura filiformis (assembly GCF_039555335.1). Taxonomy (NCBI): domain Eukaryota; kingdom Metazoa; phylum Echinodermata; class Ophiuroidea; order Amphilepidida; family Amphiuridae; genus Amphiura; species Amphiura filiformis. Next base: position 66,257,593 of record NC_092633.1, on the reverse strand, counting down.
AACCAAAACTATCGGTATTTCAATAAGGTAGCTCGCTTTTCGCGGAGTTCTATCTCATTGGCTAAAAACCAATCGCTATAGCTCAGCGATGTAGTAAGTTCAGCTATGAGTTGCCTTTCAAAATATCCAGTACAAATCCTATTGGCCCAATGGTTAGGGCGCGAGCTTCATGATCGGAAGGTTGCGGGTTCGAGCCCCACCACGGCCAGTGTGTTGCATCCTGGAGCAAGATAGCTTAATTCCCAATTGCTTCACTCCACCCAGGTGTAAAATGGGGAGCTGCTGGGGGTAATCACAATCTAAGTCGCTGAAAGTACCTGCGCATCAGTTGCGGACTTGGTGAAGCGGAAATGATTCTGATATATCCTAATGGCAGCGGAATAATTGTTGAAGTGTGCTGATAATTAGGCCATGCCTAGCTGAAGCGCACGTTAAATCAAACAACATTTATTTATTTATTTTTGTTGAACGGATGAGTGTCTCACTGTCTGTATAGAATTGAAAATTCATTGACAATTTAGATCGCATTCCTCAAGCACATAGTTGCATTGATACGAATTGAGTGACCGCCACTTAAAATCATTTCTGGTATTTATTCCTAGCTATAATGAAAAAAGAGTAATGGCAAGAGTAATGTATGGTGGTGTATTTACTATTGATATCAAATTATGTATTATCTCAAATCCTTGAATATATCCCGTTACTTTTGGTAAAAACCTATTGCTTGAGTTGCAGTTTAAGATATTATGTGTTGAAAGAATATGGTAAGCGACTGTCTGCGCTTTCAACTTCCAGTTTACGCTTGAAAACACTGAAAAACTGACAAAATTCGAATTTTCTTAACTTGGTAACACTAAAGATGCGTAATTACCTTGCGCAGATAGTAAAAATGAGTCATATCAGCTGATGAATGGCAGCGACGCATTCGTGGTGGGAAAGAAACGTATCTATCTATCGAACACAGGTCGTGTGCGTAGCCCGAGTCACTCCGTCCCGAAACTATTAAACACGGCGGAAAACTCGCCATAAGTGGCTGTTGGAGAAAACTGAAGAACTAGTGGATTTGCCTTGGCAATTTCTGACACGAAGATATATAGGGATGATGACGCTGTGTCCCGAGGAATCGCGTATAGCACTTCACGTATTGATCATAGGGCCAACTTTTATATTAGCCTAAATTGTTCGGCGTTTTCTACACAAATCAAAACGAATTTATGTTAGCTGGTTGCAGCTTCTAACTCTAGCTAAATAGTGATTGATATCTATTTCGTTCATTTGAAAATCCGTTGTTAGAACCGTTCAATATTTACGCTAGGGGGAGAGTGGGAGTTTTAACATCTTTAAGGCGGAATCCAATTTTTTTTGGGGGGGGGGGACATCTTGAGGGGGAATCTGATTTTTTTACTTGAACCATGAGGGGGTTAACTTTTAAATGGAAAAAACGGGCAAAACAAGAAGGGAATCCGAAAATTGTGAGCAGTCGAGGAGGAACGCGAAATGTTTTGTCGATTTTTTTTGTCCAAATTCCCACTATCCCGGTCTCCTCTGTTGTAAAGAACAGTCCCTTATATTCAATTCAATCTCATATCCAGCGGCTTTTTGCAGACGATGCGGAACCATGACCAGAACACAAATGATGTTCAGCAAATTGCTAGTGTTTAGTTCTCAAAGCTCTTTGGAACCCGTTCTTGTGTCTACATTGAATGGTTTATTTACAAGAATCTCCCCGCAGCCGGTAATTCTAACTTCCTGTATCGGACGTTGCTTTTCATCAGTTTCAACGTTTTCGATAGCGCGAGCTACATCCATACCAACTAGTACTTTACCAAAGATAACATGTTTGCCGTCCAACCATGGCGACTCCACAAAAGTTATGAAGAACTGGCAACTATTGGTGTCAGCACCTGAATAATAATAATAATTATAATAATAACAATAAAATAAATAATAATGAAAATGATATCAAACGTAGAATTGGTCTTGCTATGGGATCCATGCAGAAGCTGAACCCCATTTGGAAGTCGAGAGATATCAAGAATTCAACCAAACTTGAATTATACCGAGTACTGGTCCTATCCATCATCACATATAGTGCCGAAACCTGGACACTCAAGAAATCAGATGAACAGAGACTGCGAGTGTTTGAAATGGCGTGCTTGAGGAAAATATTAGGAGTCACACGAAGAGACAGAATCCGAAATACTAGCATCCGGGAGCGGCTACGCTACTACAAAGAACTCACTACAACTATCATGACCAAAAAACTCAAATATTTTGGTCATGTGAAAAGAATGAACAACACCCGTTACCCAAAAATCCTGCTCGAAGGTCACCCAGAGGAAGACCAGAGAAAAAGTGGCTCGAGGACATCAAGCACTTCTGTTCAGAGACAGGAATACCATCAGTAGCAGCAGCAGGACATCTGGCCACTAACCGACAGCTGTGGAGACTCAAACTAGTTGGGAAGCCATCTCCGGGACCTACCTCAGGAGGACGGCTTTAAGTCAAGTAAGTCAAGTCAAATAATAATAATAATAACACTAATAATAATAATAATAATAATAATAATAATAATAATAATAATAATAATAATAATAATAATAATAATAATAATAATAATAATAGTAATAATAATAACACTAATAATAATAATAATAACAATAACAATAATAATAATAATTTAGCAAAGTCATAGTTCATTGAATTATATTGTAAGGAGCACTTGAGGTTTTGACTTTTAAAACCTACATTTTGGTCAAAAAATGTTCTTGGATAGGTAGTTCTCAACAGATTTTCCACATTCGCCTTGCTATAACATTGAATTGCGTTATCTGTTGACCTAGTGACGAAAATTGTTTTTAGGGTGAAGTGTTAGCTTTCGTTTGATTTTTTATAAATCTGATTGGATGAAGGGAACACTTGAGGTTTCGACAAAAACCAATCAAAGAGGCCCATTTTTCAGCTAAAAGCTCCACAGCTCTTACATTGCTATGCACTCAACCGTGTAGTGCAATCAAAGACTGTGTGGAGACAATTCACTGCTTGTTGTTCTCTGATGCTTGGAAGCTCTTGGACGAAAATGTGTGCTCAGGTGTATCGAGGTGGAAACTGTGCGCATGATGGTTTATAAGAGAATCGTTTTTGTATAGAAACCTTTCCATATTTGAAAAGGTATCCACGGTAAGCTTCATTGAAAACCCCAAAATGCAGTCAGAAAATTTATAATGTTACTAAATCACCAAAACGAATTGTAACGTAGGTATGCAGAAAAGAGTTGTATTGACAATAACAAATTATGTGCCAAAAGATTTGTTTTTGGCATGTCGCTTTCTTGAAATATCACCAAAATATCAAATTTTGGAGAAAAAAAACGCCTCAAAATTTAAAACAAACATAAACCTTCCAAAATAAATGCATATTTGCACTCGGTGGCCTGGCGCTGTGATTTGGGATTCCTCGTCGCTTCATCTCTCCAGTTACCAGTACTTTAAGTTTGCCCTTACCCCAGCCCTTAAAGTTCTATGCTTAGGACAAATACAAGAGTGAATCTTTTTGACCTACCTTTATTTGCCATGCCCAACCATCCTGCTCCAGTGTGCCTTAGTGACAATGATTCGTCCTCAAATAAATCGCCGAATTTGCTCGTTTCTCCCGTGCCGTCCCCCTTCAGAAAATCACCACCTAATAAATATCAAAGACAATTGCCACATTTGAATGATTTTGAACTTCCTCAACTGGATGTCAAACTAGGTCTGTGACGATCGATCTGGTACAACTTGGGTGATATTACCTTTACATTGTTTCACCAAGGTTTATGAATAAATTGTTTAATTTATGATTTATAAAGTGATTGAAATATGGAAGCCATACCTTGCAAAACATATCCTTTAACAACTCGATGGATAATGCTCCCTTTGTACCCTTTTCCTGGTGTTTGCTGAGCCGAGAAGTATAAGAAGTTCTCGACAGTTTTGGGAGCTACTTTATTAAACAACCCAAAAATAATTTTACCCACTGGGTTTCCGTCTATGGATATGTCAAAGAAAACTTCGTTGGTAACTAAAACTGATTCACCAGCCGCCTGGAAGAAAACATTAAATAGCAAGAGAACAGTTTAGAAATGATTTTTGATTTTCAGGTTTTCCATGATTTCACTGAATTTGAAAAGCTACATGTATTTGACATTTTCAGGACATCCATGTTTTACAGAGTTTAACGTCGCCTATAGACGAATCCAATTTCACGCATTCCTACACCTCAATGGCAGCCATAGCTGGGTCCCCCCTTAGGTATATCTAAAATGTGAAATGATGTGGCATTGGCGGAGATATTAAATTGCATTCCATCACCCGTGTTACACATAGACAAAAGAATGATGAAAGTTTACAACACAATACAATTCAACATCGATTCTTAAGCGGATTTAATCCACCCAATTGGGCAGTAACAACACTAGTTTGGTGCAGACGGGACCCAGTAATGGCCGACTAAATTCTGTCGTTGGATTCGTCTATATATAAAGTCAACAGCCAATTATATTTTGAGGGACTAGAATACACCACAAACACACTCAATTAATCAGCAACAAGTACACGTAGTCCTGTTATACTCGCTTTAGTAAGCCAGGTGCACGACCTATTAGCAACTTAATGGAGTATTGATTTACAACCGGATTTAATTTTTCGCATATTTTATGGTTGACGTGCTTTCAATTACATTTTTTGTATCATCCCTAATTTGTTAATTCTGTTTTTGTCACTCATGATTCTTGCAGTATTATGCAAATAATATTACGATAATAAAAATATGAATTGTGTCATTTGTAGAGGCCATTTCACCAGGCCTCTTGTAAATGCAGTGCTTTGTTCCAAGGGCGAATTGCAATATACCCGCTCCTTTCTTTCTTTCGTATTCTCTAAATTTTAAGCACATTTTCATGTACAAATAAACAAACAATACAAAAACAAAAAACAATAAAAAAACTTGGATATCGTTTTTATGTTTGCCAGTCATTTACTTTACGTAGTAAATTGAATAATATTACCATGTGCTAGTAATGTCTAATGACGTATATAGTATTATTAAACATTTAAATACATTTTTGTCATATTGACACGTGTACAATAGCGTACAGTACATTTTAAAATCACTTTTTGTTTTATCAAAATATAAATGATCTATAGACGAATCCAGCGAGCCATGGACAGGATCTTGGTCGGCCATATTTGGGTACCCGCATGCACCAAACAGGTGTAGTGAGTACCCAATTGGGTGGATTAAACCCGCTTAAAATTCGATGTTAGATTCTTTTGTGTTGTAAACTGTCATCATTCTTTTGTCTACGTGTTACATGGGTGATAGAATGCAGTTTATAATACCCTTCAAGGCCGCATCATCCCACATTTTAGGTGGGATAGTTGGGTACCCGTCGCGGCTAATGGCTGCCATTGAGGAGCAGGAATGCGTGAAATTGGATTCGTCTATACAGCTACGTTATGCAGGCCTCAGTTACAGATCCGCAGAGAAGTGTGCCTAAATACTCACCCCCCCCACACACACACACACCCCCCCCCCACCCCACCCCCACCCACAGCACACACCCTATCCTTCAGTACTTCATTGTGAGATTGATTATATCTGATATTCAATAAGAATTATAACTAAACAAGTGAAATAAGCAAATGTGTGTGTGTTTGTTTGTTTTTAATTTAAAGTTCTTTCTTGCAATTTATAATTTATAAATACTTCATGTACTTACATGACTTGCCATCGCATATGCACCAACACTGGTTACCATTGCAGCAAAAAATAACACTAAGGCTGTTGACTCCATTGTGCAAAAGTTGGGCTTATTTCTCAGCCTTTCTCCTGCGTTATACGAATATTTCTATCTAGTACTATAACCAGAACTACTGTGTTACGTGCGTGTTTGTGTGGAAAGTAGTTCAAAACATGGAATTGAAACAGATGAGATAAATTACAGGCACAACCTGATGTTTACCCGGGATTGTTCAGTTGCAGTAGACGGTCGGAGATGGATCACCATGTTTACTGTTGGTGAAAGGGGAGAGGCACGAAAGTCTGGTGAAGTCAGAAGTGTGATTTTAGTGGTGGATTTTGGAGAAAAAAGCAGTGGAAGAAACGAAATGTACAATTCAGCTGGAGTGGAATAACGCGCGAAAAGCGGGCGATTACTAATGCGCGAGGGGGCTTTGAGACAAGCTATTAAAATAAGGTGGTCTAATACATTCTCAGTAATCAACTATTCAAAGATTCAAACCAACAATCAACATATAATAATGTAAGCTCCGACAGACCCTGGGCTTGGGCAGGGATTTTGAATAATGGGATGGGCGACTGAAATTACGTAACGACTCAAGTGTGTGTATCCTAGGTGTAGACAAAAGGCGCCATATTTGCATGATTTGATAAACATTGATTTGTTAAAATGTTCCGGCTAAAAAACATAACGATAACTAAGGATGTAACGATGTATGCAAATTATTCTTTGCATGAACAAAGGTGCTCTTCTAATATAGACTAGAAACCTTAATGTACTTCATAAACAAGGTTAATGCGTTAATAATTACAATAATTGCGGGTGTGTGTATCCTAGGTCGAACAGTGGTGTGGCCTGAGGTCCCGACATTAATTCCAATATTATGCAACCACTGGGCCATCGGGCAGCGCACTGCTCCCATTCACGTGTTAAATGTTTTTTGGCGTGGATGAACACGGACTGTCAATTAATTTTACAACTTGGATCTTGGTTGATCGAGAATAACAGCTATGCAATAAGGTACTGTATTGCCAACACCGCGGTTAAGCCGCCAAATTGCGCTAGTTCAGTTTACAACATAAACATGATAACGGCTTCAACCCGGGCTTCATCAAAATGTATGTCTATTTAACATTATATCCCGATTTTGGATGCTGTTTTCTTCGTGAGTTGAAGAAGCAACATTCATCAATAAGTATTGGATGGTTTATCAATGAAGTGTTCCTCCGTTGGCTAAACGTGACATTTTTGTTAAACCCCGAGGACATTTGGCGCGGACTGGGAGGTCGATTGTTGAAGCCACGCCCTGGTGCTTTCACTGCTTATAGGGCATCAGGATGGGTTTAAATCAAGTTTTATAAGATCGGGGTCATAAACAAACGTAGGTAACAGAAAATATAGCTTAAATGGGACTTGCAGTAGCTCCTGATCCTGCTATCCGATCTGACCTACCATCAACGCATTCGAAGCAATTTGTAATGCAATCGAAGCATTTTGCCGCTACCCAATCGATGCATTTCGCTACGCAATTTGACGCAATTCATTCACTCAAGATCTTTACAGAAAGTAGGAAAATGATCCACAAAAACTATGATTGGAAAATGACTCTTACGGGAGACAAGTTGTCCACAAGGAGGAAAGCGAATAGACTTGGTATATCACAGATGGGCACCTTGCTACTCCGGTACAAAACTACCCATCACCATCCCAAAAGCATACCCGTCGAACTAGAGCCAATTCAGTATCAAATTTACTACGTAATATTATACCGAAATAGCGTGATCCGGTAACCAAGAGAATTACTTAAGCTTACGTAACCACTTCGATGCTGTGAAATGCGGTTCAAAAGCACAAACTTCCAACGTCTAGAGGATTATAGGGGATCTATTCAAAACCATTATGCCATGAAAGCCTCTAGAAGTCGAAGTGAACGCAAAAATCTACAGCGAGCAGTAAATTATGCACGACAATATTTGAATTAGGTTTAAATATTTTTTGTTCTAAACGTTAAGCTTGGTATTTATATATAGACTAAGCCAAAAAAGAAACTTATAATTTTTCTCAAGGTCATATCTTAAAAATCCTGTCCAAATTTACACGAAGGATTGCCTCAATACTCTACTCTAAACACATATCTGTAACCAAGCAGTTGTCCAACTGACACAACAGTAAAATACACTGATACAGCTTCCAGGACCAGATTCACCGCCCAATTGCCACCCAGCAAAAGAAATAGGTGAGAACGGCATCTTGAATCACAGGTCACGGCAAACAATTTAAACAACATTAAGTTAAAAACATTAAAGGGGCATTAAGGAGAATCAAAATAGCAGTCCATGATCATCGTGTCACATGTCCAAACAAATAATGAAGTCCTTCTTGCACGCATGCTGTCCACCTACTTCTCATGCTTCCATCCAGGTTCCTGATGATGTCCTGGGGAAGATTGTCCCATGCTTCCTGCAGTGTTTGGACATGTGACATGATGATCCTGGTAAGTTTGTTTTAACTTAATATTGTTAAAATTGTTTACTGTGACCTGTGATTCAAGATGCCGTTCTCACAGATTTCTTTTGCTGGGTGCCAATCGGGCTGTGAATGTGGTTCAGAAGGTGTTCCATATCAGCGCATTTTGCTGTTGTGTCATTTGGACAACTGCTTGGGTACTGCACTGTCATGTGTTTGGAGTAGAGTATTGAGGCAATCCTGTGTGTAATTTTGGTTTAGTTTTGATGGACAGGATTTTAAAATATGACCTTGTGAAAAAAAGTTTCTTTTTTGGCTAGTGTATATACTTTTATGACGTAAAACAAGAGCGGTTTTTGCACCGCAAACTGGTGGACCGAGCTAAGCCTGTCCCGTTGACCCCATATGACCTTTGATCCCGGTTGACCTCTGCCTGATGAACTTAGACCTCGGATGACATTAATTAATTTATTAATTTAATTACTTCAATTATTTATGTTTTATTTATTTAACTGACTATACTCTTTCTTTCTTCATTTAAAGGGTTAATACTGTACTCGTATAATGCATCCCCATTGCACAATATTGTAAAATCATGTAAGGGGCTGGGGGTAGTAAAATGGATGCAACTTTTAAAGTATTAGGAGGTGAACCCCCGTATTTTTTATTGTATTCCTTACTTTTTTCTCCTTCATTTGACACCACTTGGGAGGTTAAAACGTCGTGGCATTTCAAGATATACCCATTAAAGACCAAATGGTTAGTGAGTAAGTAGCATACACTTCTATCATGTCTATAGGGTGTTCCCGCTATGCGGTCCACCAAATGCGGTCCACCAAAAATGACGTTTTTGAGTACTTCAACGGTTAAGTTCACGTTAAATTGGTTTGTTTTTACTGGAGCTAGGATACTTCTGGGAAGAGTATATAGCAGGTGCATATCATATAACATGTTGCATCTCGTAAGAAAGGGGGTAGAGAGGAGGAGAGGGAGGACATTGGAAGTGGACAGGGAGGTACAGTGGCGGTAGCCAAGGGGAAGGGACAGCTCCCTCATGGGACATCTTGTCCTCCTGTTTGACTCTCTCCCTATAAGATCCTGGTCGCAGTGATATTTTACGCTTTTAGACTTTTTTGTTTATGTAAAAAAAATCAAAAATGCTCCGATTATTTTAAAATTGGTCTCAAATTGTTAAGCTTGGAAAAACGTTTTAACCAACGAATGATTTACCATATCCCAGGTATTTCATTACCTGGGTGACAGGGTAAAAAAGTCGAAGTCCGTTGAATCATTACAACCTTGACCCATTACGTGTTTTTACCCCCTTTTGATATACTGTTGGGGATGTCTTTTAAAGAAACTTACCGTGATTACAACTGTTATGTGCCCGCAAAATAATCCATGATATTTATCATGTTTATCAACAGTTATATTGTTTATCATCAGTTTCATCATTAGTTTTCACTTGTTCTGATGTTTATCTCCATTTGTTTGAACGTGAATGTTCTAGAAACTCAATGGAAAATGCTAATCAGTAATGTGAACAAGAAATTCATATTTATTAATTATATAGAAGAAATTTTTGGAAGATTAAGTGGTGGCGCTATTACAGTAACCACCTATACAGATTAATGATTCTGATTGGATTGTGGTGATGTAATGAGCTGTATTTAGAAATTATGTAATGTGCTGTAATATAAAAGGCCTGGAGTTTAATAAATAATTAAACTCTGTGAAACTTATGTTAGCCAGTGGTGGTATAAAAGTTGCCATAATTGTGTGAAGTCTTCAAACTTCGGTTCACGGTTTTTGTGTGTTGTCCTGTCAACTTAAAGAAATGACAGACTGAAATATCTCAATCAACGAACTGTGGTATTTTGCTGGACTAACATATCTGACTGTTATCTGACTGTCAAAATGAGCAGATAGCTTGCTCAAGTGATCTCCGAGAGAGGAGCTTACGGTCATCATAGAAGACCATTTGGAAAACACTAGCATAGCAGCTAGGATTGTGAAAACATAGCCTCCAGGACTTGGACTGAGACTGTGCTAGACCAGGGGTTTCCCTTGGATAGACACAGGGTCTTGGACATTGCCAGATCTTGGATCAAGAACTGAGACCATCAAAGGAATCTCATCAGAAAGTCAGCCAATCAAGATCTCCAGGCTCAGATAAGTAACCATAGCAAAAGGAAATCTGTGTAGTAATTCTTAACTCTACGTTTAATTCTTGTATGATCTGTAATTTGATTGAGAGCCATACTGCACTATTAAAATAATCATCAGTTGTCTGATAAAGTCAACAGTCTGTTTGCCATGTTTGCGTGTTTGGTGTTGAGTGAACTCGGTAGCCGGCGATTTGGACTTAGGTCATAGTGACCGTAATACAACAAAACCCAATGATGTTCCAATTTTGTCCAGCTCAAACGTAATTGACTCGCCTGGTATACGATATTTAGGTCCATCATTAATTTGTAAAATTCATTTCCACATTTATAGTTATTAAATAATGACACCCGAACACTTTCCTTACTTGCCATTTCAGGTTCGTTTTCTTTATTGGTTTTTCAAATTGACTGTTCAGCTTCATTTCTAATGCTTTAACACCATTTGGATACAATTAAAATAGCTCTATGATGTCATTTTATCTATTGCTAAAAATTTATCTTCAAGGTGCAGAATTTTTTTTGGTAAAAAAAAAAATAGGATTGTGCATATGTGTAGAATTCCAAGTGGTCTCTTTTGACTTTATCATCGGGTATACCAGTTCTTGGAATTTAAAAAAAGAAGCATGGTCCGAATTTTCATGTTCTGTTTCTATCTGAGATTGCGGCCTACCATCACAACACGTTTCCAAATTTTGAGCTGCATTGCTGCAGCGGTTGTGAAATGAGAAGCAGAAACGCGTATAACAGTGCCCTATAGGATAGTACATACACTTCCGGTGTGGTAACCACAAATTGCTACGTTTTTATTCACATTTCACACCTTTTAAAAGAAACTTATCTTGGGCGTTATATTTCACTGAGCCAATGAGAAAAATATGAGCTTTCTTCTGATTCCAAAATCTCAGTTTTGATGAATAAAAATGGGGGATGATGCTATTGATCAGGTCACGGACCTTTAAATTAAAAAAAAATCGCCAACCCTGCTCTATCATGTCTATAGTCATTTTATTTTCTTATTTCTAAAGGACTTTGCAGTAATTATGAGCCCGGGTATAACATTTGCAAACTGGGTGCCCAAAATTGCTAACCACCCGGCAAACCCCTCTCTCGGCCTGCCAAAAAAATCCTTGCATCCCTTCACATGTCAAAGATCTAGATATAATGCGAGCGTAGCAAGCATGACATTTTCATCCATAATTTGAACGTTTCCATACTGTTTTTATAAGCCATTATTTACCCCCCCCCCCCCATTTTACATCCCCACGGCTCATAATTATTGCACAGTTCCCAATAAAGAACAACTCTTATCTGGGTGAATGTCTTTCGGCCTATTTTTTGACGAGAAGGTCCCTGGATAAAATTGAATATAATCGCTGTCATCATCTGCTGTTTGCCAATTCGCAATGTTTGTTTGCATGAAGTAGCCTTACTTGACAACACGCTTTATTTTCCCCTATCAATATCTTCTTAATTATATAGCATCTATAGTTGATCTTCTCATTAAGGTACACGTGAAAATGTTCAGATGCAAAAGCCGATCAACGTAATTTGCTTCGTATTTTTAGCTTCAATTTGAGGTCATCTGAGTATTGATTGTCGGATTACCATGAAACTGGATGGATGTAATCACCATTCAGCGCCAAAAAATTTCAAAGTCATCTGAGGTCAACTATAATATAGACCACTTGACATGTTACGTCATTGCCCGGCAGTATGCGCGCAAATTATGGCAATTTCCATTGTTCTTTGACCTGCAGTGTGCGTACGCATCGTAGTTTGCTCAGGGCATGTGCATTTTAAATTACCCACCACATTTCATATAGTACAAGAAAGCAATTGAACAGTGTAGCGGTTCGTTCAAGCATATTGATAGACCAGTCCCTCGCCTTTGTTGATAAACAATGATGTCAAGTGGTCTATAGCGTGTTGAATTGTGGAAATTGTTGAGTGCCAAAATGTTCAAGGTTAGGTAAATGTCATCTGAGGTCAACATGAGCATTGATTGTCGCATTGTCGCGAGCTTTGGTATAGATGTGATCATCATTAAGAGAGCCAAAAGTATTTAAATTAAAGGTCATGTCCAGGTTAACGGATTGTCGAATTGACATAAAAGACCGTTTTGTCCAGAGAGGTTGTTTCTTTGTATAAAACCCCTTGGTTTTGAGTACAATATATTTATTTTCCACGAGACAAATTTACAATTGGTTTTATCGGTTTTTACATCTGAACTCTGCACAAGCTTATACAGCTCAACTTACCGTACTTTGCCTAACCAGACAGTCCATGCCAAAATTGTTACTACACCTTTACATTTCATCGAATCTCTTTTTGATGTCTGTCATTTTGAACATCACACTTTAAAGAAGTATGCTATGTAGAAACATTATTTTGCAATTTCATAATTTGCATATTATTAGCATATTTGCAAGAAAAAAACATGAAAATCAATAAATACCTATATTTTTTCACAATTTCAATATTTTATTAGAAATTAAGCATGTAGGCCGTTTGTTATGACTTGATGAATAAAGCTGTTAAAACAGATTTTGATATTTTTGCTTATTTTTCCTTTTTTGCCCCAAAATGTGTAAAAATCAACATTTTTGGATGACCTATATTTTCTTTGAATATTTATCACATTTCTTAATTTAGGTATAATACAGTGCAGAAAAAGATGTCAAAAAAATCTGTTAAAACAGATTTCCAATAAATTGTTCCATTTTCCATTTTGGGTTAATTACTCAATTTTCATGCGCGGGATATTTGAAACATAAAATGAAAACATGTCCATTGCACTTTTTCCTCGAGATGTACTATAATATCAAGGTTACGGATATATTATAATCCCTTCTTATCTTCACTGATCCATCAGATACCTATTGTTATGAATGATCAATGAAAAGGTTCAGAACTGGGCTACTAATGGTCTGTCAAGTATCTATAGTTATATAGTCTATAGGAAAAGTATGATCAGTTGAGCTGTACGCCTTCTTAAAAATTATTCTATTCTATTCTACGACCATCAATGGCAAAAGTTACAAAAAGAATTAACTCCAAGTACTAAATCTGACTAAATCCTTTGTTTCCTTCTGATATAAATTGAGGAGAACAACAAAACGAACAAAGTTACATCGCTCGGAGTGCCATATCATAACGCCTAGCTACGACCAAGTTTCATTCTAATCGTGTGTATTGTATTATATGTGACGTGTCATGTCAAAAGGAGACACTTTTGGGCAGGTTATCAATTTTGAGGTTTTTACATATCTTAAATATAGAGATATTTTGCTTCACAACGCTGTTTCCTCCCAATTAATCGGACATTCCTAAGCAAAGATATTGAGTTTGTAAGTTATGGTATTATAAAATTGGAAATTGAGATATCGGCCTTTAAAAAAATATTATTGACAATGTTGAGAGTAGGAATTACCTTGAAACATCTCTCAAAAAATACAAGATGCCGTTTTTATTCCGGTCTGAAATTATCAGACAATATTTTTAACATAGATAACATCACAAATTCACAACAAACTCAAATTGTGAAAAAATCACCCCGGGCAGATTTTTGGCTATTTCTCCATTTACGATCCTGCCCAAAAGTGTCTCCTTTTGACATGACACGTCACATATTGTATTTTGACTGAGTTACAATTGGCCTTTTCGAAGCATGGCGTACACAATAGGAGGGCAGTATTTAATATGGGTAAAACCCGCCAAATTCAAAGGCCTTTATCCATTTCGTGCAACGCCATCCTATTTTGTCCGCCATACCTCTAAAAAGGCTAATGTACATAGGCAAAGTACGATGAAATGAACTCTGTATGATGATGTATGCACTAAGGATACTTAACTGAGTGCAGTGATATGAAAATAAAACTAAAACGCTGGTACGTCACAATACATTTGAATACATCCTTAAATGGCAATGCATGTTCTACTGGCAATACATGGTCAATGAATGGCAATGCATGGTCTACTAAAGCTTAGGCGTTTTATAAACTAATTATAAATTATGAAAATTATAAATACATTATCAATAAGTATTTAAAGACAAAACGGTGCATATTATTTAAAGAAAAGATTTCCAAAATCACCGCATATTTAACTTTCACGTAATCAAAGCTCGTCCGATCCCGTTTTTGTGCTTATACGGAATGGTTCGTTGACACGAATTTCCCCACAGTTGGTTATTTTAACTTCCTGATTCGGGCGATCATTATCGTCAGTTTCAACGTTTTCGATTTCCCGAACTACGTCCATTCCATCCACTACCTTACCAAAGACAACATGTTTACCGTCCAAATGTGGGATCTCCATAAAAGTAATGTAGAAAATGCAGGTATTTGTGTCACGACCTGGTTAACAATAACAACAATAACAACAATAATAATAATAATAACAACAACAACAACAACAACAACAACAACAACAACAACAACAACAACAACAACAACAATAATAATAATATAATGATAATGATAATAATAATAATAATAATAATAATAATAATAATAATAATAATAATAATAATAATAATAATAATAATAATATTATTAATAACACTAATAATAATAACAATAACAATAATAGCTTTAAAATCGGCTTGAAGGGGAAGTGGTAAAAATAGTATTTAGATAAGGTAAACACCTGAATAAGGTAATATCTCACGCCAAAGAATTTAAATTTTGGAAAATAATTAAGTAAAAACCGCCAACAGCCGCCGCAAAATATGGATATCCAACTAGGTTGCCCACAGGGCTATAAAGAACCACAAACCCCGAAATTTGGATAGCCAACTATATTGCCCCGCAGGGTTACAAAGAACCACAAACCGTGAGATATGGATATCCAACTGACGTAAAACTATAAATTATTCCCCGATAGAAGAGAGGGGTTTGGAGAATGAGGGAAGTTCAGGGTTAGAAATTAAAAACATTAATATTTAAAGTAGAATGAATATTCTGTGGTGTCAAATTACATTAAGGTGACTGTTGGTCAAGGTTACTCTTGCTTTCTTGCCTGCGGGCCCTCCTATATTGGTACTCCATTAGTAAAGAACTCAACTGTAGGAGTCTCCGGCGTCGGGCCTGCTGGCCCTGCGGTCTTGATGTTTTTTGTGATGGGCCACAAAACATGCTCCCTTGGAAAGACCCCTGTCTTTGGACAGCGCGGTTCAAATACAGGTTCAAATTGACCTCCATCAGAAATGCTTGTCTCATTTTCAACCAGAACTCGGCTATCAATAATTGTTTATCTTAATTAGTTTATAAACAAAATCAATCAAAATACAAAGCGAATTTCTGGATAACTTACCTCGATTTGCCATGCCTAACCATCCTGCTCCGCTGTGCTTCAATACAAACGATTCATCCTCAAAGTCAAGGCCAAATTTGCTAGCTTCACCCGTCCCGTTCCCGTGGATAAAGTCACCAGCTGAATGTCAAATCAAATTTAATAATAATATTTTTTTTTAAACACTTTTATAGCGCTTTCAGTCCGAAGACCTCAAAGCGCTTAAATTTACATGATTTGGAATTTATCTAAAAATAATTATATAATATTTAAGGGGCTGTGCAATAATTATGAGCATGGGAGGGGTAAATATCCACACGGCGTACCAAAAATCGCCTTTTTTACTGAACCAGATTTTAACTAGAGCTTCTGTGCTTCAAGAAATACGATTACCGGGCATGCCAACCCCAAAGCCCAAAATGCTCATGGCTGACCTTTGAACATAAAATATTCATGAGTTCAGGTTTTAAGCTATGTTTAAACAACATAACAAGTAAGTTGGTCCATAAAGCTTACAAATAACAATATTATGACGCTTACCTAGTAAATTATGTCCTGGAATAACTCGATGGATAACGCTCCCTTTGTATCCTTTCCCTGCCTTTTGAGTAGTGAAATGTAAGAAGTTTTCTACAGTCTTGGGAGCCAATTCACCGAACAATCCAATTGTAATTTTTCCAATTGACTTTCTGCCTATAGACATGTCGAAGAAAGCTTCGTGGGTAACTACAGCTGATCCTCGAAGTCCCTACAAGGAAATGAACAAGAGGGCTGGAGTGTTATCAAGAAATGTTTTGTGACTTACACGATTTAAGTCTGATTTTGTAACATTAATTGGGGAAAAAACAAACAAACAAACAAACGAAAACCTCCCTCCCTCATCAATTCATGAAAATCCTCTGGGCGAGAACCAAAACATTAATTTTATTCGGCCTTATGCTGTATTTTGGTGTTATTATCACATTCTTTGTAGGGCTCGTTAGATTATGTTTTATTTTGTTTAGTTTTTTAAGCTTAATTCATTGTCTCCGTAATGTTATGTTACCCTGACGAATAGTTTTATAATAAAAACCATAAGCCTGTTTTGTATCAATAAATTGATGGTTTTCAAATCTGCAACGTGTCTATTATTGCAACGTGTCCAGATTGATTTGAAATATACTATAGCTGGGTCATTAAGATATCATTTTAGTGCCATTTATAAACTCATTTATGGTAATTATGGAGTACAATTAAGAATATCGCCATGTGCGAGTAATGTCTAAAAATTACACACTTTTTAAATTTTATTAAATGTTTTGCATATTACAGGGTGTATCAAAATGATTGGTACCGGGATATGTGACATTTTCAAAAATATATCAAAATATAAAATTGCTAATTAATATAGTTTTTGTACTATAAATAGAAAGGGGCATATGTTAACTTGTTGATCTATTAATCTGAAGTTGATAGGTTGATGCATCTGGAAGCTATTGTCATTTAAACGAAGATCGACGTAATCATGGTTTGACTTACACAACACAAGATGAATAGGTTCACTGCTTGAACCATTTATTGCATATACTCTATATACAATATCTCGCCTCAGTATACATAAATAAAATTGCTTTACACATGCTTTTAGAAAGACAACTCATGAAGTCCCTGCCTTACGACTCTGGCAGTGTGAGGTGAAGCCATATCTTGAAAGAACTTAACACCTGGGATGGGTCCATTCTGTAACTGCCCATATCAAATTTTGAAGCATTGTAAGTTTGCATGGGATACGCCTTGTTCTTAGAAAACTGTCTCCTAAATCTTCTCTGCACTTCTCCATGGCTTCGTGTCTACCAGTAATTCTTAATTATGAATGCACACTGAAGTGTGGAATACTGTGGAGCCATTCCAATAACTTTTACCAGGTCTAAACTAACCTACACTGTCTACAGTCTATAGCCATTCTGCCACACCATCTACCATCTACTTAGTAATCTCAATAATACAATTTAAATTACCGCCCTGGATGGTGTTGATACACAAACTTCTATTCAAGTCAATAATATTACTCTCAAGCAATAAATATTGATTATAACATTTACATATATTATGAATAAAGAAATAGGCAAGGAAAATATTAAACATTTCCATGATTTTCAACATATCATCTTCACAAGGTATTTGCTGTAAAATAGAGCTTTGAAAATGGTGTGCTACTGATCCAGCGTTACGATGAAAAGTGTAAAAACACCTACTTTCCTTTAGAATCATGTAACTTCTGAATAGAATGTGCTATCTTTATGATCTAAAATTCTTAGAGGAGATAAAACACCTATAATTACAAATATTTAAAGAATTGACCCAAACTGGCACAAAAAATAGTTAAAAAATCGGCAAAAAATGAAAAGTCTTCGGTACCAATCATTTTGATACACCCTAAGACACATAAGATCATGTATAAGTTTGTTCTATGAACGTATGCAAAATATTTAATATTCGCTTTGAACATCAGCGTGAGAATAGATAATAAATAAATAGAAAGATGAAAGAAAGAAAGAAACAAACAAACAAACAAACAACAAAAAAACAAACAAACAAACAAACAAACAAACAAAGAGAAACGGAAGGAAAAACGAAGAATATGATAATTATTCGTTGAAATCGGTCAAGAAATGAAGACAAGAAGATCCCAAATCCCGGAAAGATGCAAATTCGAAAGTTGCAGTTTGTTCCATTGGAGAACGTTCGCCATGCTTTCCATTGATTCGAACATTAAAATGCAAGTCTTGATTTCGTTCTTTCCTCGTGTTTTCAATCACTGTTTCTTTAATTCTTAATCAATTTCAACATACGAGGTCAGAGCTAAAGGGTACTATTGGCTGCTGGTTTTAATTTTGACATATCGTATATATTATTTATTATCCGTGTATATCGTTTTTAAGCAATTTAGAAAATCCAGTTCATTTTAAAATTATAAAATGTGACAATATGGACATTTATACATTACAATTAAATATTCTTTATATACATGTATGTCGATATAGACCTTACAAGGCGTTTTGGGGTTCAATTCGTGTAAATAGAAGATTATATGCAGGAAATATATTACATGTGATGTGTATTACGGAATTGCGTATGCCAAATAACATTTTCAAATCATCGAATAGTCTTAGGTTTTACACAACAATAGTAATAATCCTGGCCATATAAGTGAAAACAACAATTACAGTGTGGTCCAAAAAGAACTTTACCCAATTTGAAAGCTTAATACCTCGGAGTTTAGAGTAGCTATTCACAAAATTGTTGTATTCTGTGGCGATAAAAGGACAGAAAAGCAAGCTAAATTGATAAAGTGGCGGTAGTTTTACGCCACATGGTCGATAATAAGGCAGAGATGTATCGTTCGAGTCCGGACTCGGACTCGAGTCCGGACTCGAGTCCACTTTTGTTGGACTCGGACTTGGCTCGACTCGGACACAAAAAGACTCGGCTCGGCTCGGACTCGGACACAAAAGGACTCGGACTCGAAGGCGAGTCCGGTCCGAGTCCAATGTCCAAATCTATGTAAAATGTGAAATGATTACCTAAAAATGTAAAAATAGATCTCAAATTTGTTTACTTTACTTATTTGGCCATTTTCCAAATTAATTGGGGCTGTCAAATCTGTGACCTGTTATTATCCTACATATCCACCAAATTATTTAGATTTATCTGTCACTTAGCAGAATCATATTTTTGTTATCATTTAAAATGAAATAATTGATAATTAATCAAATGCATAATTTTATTAAATATTTGGACTATACACCTATCCGACTTCGCCATTACTGCGGTGTCCCCGATGTAAAACTGCGGTGTCCCGAGGTCGGGGGTTCCATCCATTATTTATTGTGTGCTATACAGAATTGTACCCGGGAATTGTACTCAATAGTGATATTCAATACACAATCATGAGTATTGAATTACGAATTAAATCTCCCGCTCTGGTACATCTGTGTTGCCGTCAATAGAGGGCCAAATACAGTAAACGCTTCTCGGATTGGTGTATATAAAAATTTCTACAATGTAAGACTTCTTTCATGGAACTTTCCAATCCATTAAGCTCTTGAAAGAGAAACATGCACACTGGACCATACATCTCATCACTATAGTTTGCATGTGCTCAGTAAGTGAGTACACATGACATTTGTGTGGGCCAATTTTGAAAATATGTTTAGAATTATAAAGGTGAATTTCTGTTAGTATTATTATTATTATAATGATGATGATGTTAATTTTCTATAATGTATTTGAATATATTGCAATTCATTTCATGTAATACTGCACACAGCCTATAGGTATGCCAGGCAAACCTATCTGCTACATGTAGTCAGCCAAATTCGCTTAGAACACAATACATATTTACATAGAAATTTAAAGGAACAGGTAGGTCAAGGAAACCTACATAAATATGTTTTCTATACTTCACTTGACCCAAATATGATTTTTTATGGCGATGAGACACTCGCACATGGAATTTTAGAGGGATTTTGACCCGGATTTTGATGCAGTTCCACATAGAAAAGCTGCTATCATCATGAGACTAAGATCTAGAAACACCACCGAAATCCAGACAAACTAGTACCTAGACCAGTGACTTTGACTCGCGTAGTGAAGCAGACACTGCTTAGCAACGACTTGAACAAGGACGCATACCCGGACGCAAGCAAACAGATAAAGTTCGCGTCTACAGAACATGTTGCATTTGACGCGGGCGATAACGGCGCAGTAACCCCAGACAAACAAGAACCTAGACCTATGACTTTGGTTCGCGTAGTGAAGTCAACACTGCATAGCAACAATTTTGACAAGGACGCAACCCAGACGCAAATAAGCAGACGTGTTCGCGTCTACGGAACATGCTTCATTTGACGCGGGCGATAACCGCGCAGTAACCACGCAAACGAGCGCGTCAGAATGTACGCAATATTTCTCCGCGCCTAGTAACCCCGTCAATCCGTCAATATCACCTTGGATACGGGGCTTCACCTCCCGCTGTGGTAAGGGATGGGCAGTCATAGGTCTAGGTGGTATGTCTATGGCAGTAACCACACAACCGAGAGCGTCAGAATGTACGCGATTATCTCCGAGCCTAGTAACCCCGTCAATCCGCAATATCACCTTGGATACGGGGCTTCACCTCCCGCTGTGGTAAGGGATGGGCAGTCATAGGTCTAGGTGGTATGTCTAAATCTTTTTGATGAAAGTCAATCTTTGACAAGATGTAACTTTGCTACGGAAAGTGCTATGACAAAACGGTTTTCAGTTTTGACTTTCTTTACTCAAGGGCTTTAATTTGATATATAAAATTCACCTGGCATACCTACAGCCTTGTCCCAATTAAGTTAACTGTGAGTTTACATGTAGTGTGTTACACACACACACAAAATACCCCCACATGCCTGCTGTCTGATACAGGTACTAGGTGGTCTGATACATGTAGTTTTTACCTTCAGGAGTAACCTGTTCATGGACATGGCTTTTGAAGAAAGTGTGTACGGTTGGTCCATGGTCTATGGTTGAGTCAACACTCAACAGTGTTGGGTGGGGTTTGTTAGAGTGGTGTGTGGTGTGATGCAGTGAGTGACCTTCTCATCACATTTCTACAATTTTATCCAAAATGCCATAAAATTATGCGGAAACTTTAAAATTGACCTTTTTCAGCAAATTTGTATTGTAAATTTTTCAAATAAGCAATAAAATATAAAATTTTGCTCCATTTTTGCAAATAATGACCCAATTTTTCAAAATGTTGTACCAAATGACCCCTTCTTTCAAAATTTTATACCCAATTACCCCTTTTTCATTTTGTTATACCCAAACTAAGCAATGCCAATAGGTAGATACCTGTCACATTAAAGTTGAATGAACCCCCCACCACCGGGCATGGACTCTCACCCCGAGTCCGGACTCGAGCCGGACTCGAGTCCGGACTCGGGTCTTATTTTTGTTGGACTCGGACTTGGCTCGGACTCGGCACCCCTGGACTTGGACTCGAGTCCGGACTCGGACACAAAAGGACTCGGACTTGGCTCGGACTCGGATACAAATGGACTCGGCTCGGCTCGGACTCGGACAAGCTGGACTCGGGTACAAGTCTGTAATAAGGTTGTCCACACATAATTCAATGGGATGCCCGATTACCATTTATGATTAGCAGTTTAAACGCCCTCGGCATGTCATTCAAAAGTGATAAATATTTATTTGCTTGAATGAATAATTACAATCCAAGATTTTAAGCCTCACTATATGTGACGTGTCATGTCTAAAGGAGACACTTTTGGGGAGGTTATCAATTTTGAGATTTTACATATCATAAATATAGAGATATTTTGCTCCACAACGTTGTTTTCCCCAATGAAATCGGACATTTCTAAGCGAAGATATTGAGTTCGTAAGTTATGGTATTATAAAATTGGAAATTGAGATATCGGCCTTTGAAAATATTATTGACAATGTTGGGAATATGAATTACCTTTAAAAATGTCTCAAAAAATACAAGATGCCAGTTATATTCCGGTCTGAAACTATCAGACAATATTTTAAACATTAATAACATCACAAATTCGCAACAAAGAAATCAACCACGGGCAGATTTTTGGCTATTTCTCCATTTACGATCCTGCCCAAAAGTGTCTGCTTTTGACATGACACGTCACATATATTCATGGTACCCGAACTTCACTCCCGTCATTGACAAAGAATTACGAAATTAAACAAAACAATCATAATTTATTGTTGAATAACTTTGTCTCAGCTTTTTTTTACTCATAAGAAGATGCTTCTTCAAAAATTAATATGCAACAACAATTTGAAACGTCATTTGTGGTAGTATGTGAGGGGCACACTGTTGAGTGTTGAGTCCCGGTGTTGAGTCTATAACTAGACGTATTAGGCAGGCGTTTGGCCAGTTCTTTGACGTCCACTCCGTCCTTTACATCTATTCAACATAATAATATGCCTATAGTTATACTTCTACTGTAGACATGGTAGACTTAATGGTAAGTTTGGGTGGGATTCTCACATTGTATAAAAGTCCAAAAAAATCCCCGTTCTTATTAAGCATGTTAAGTATACTCTGTCAACAGTGGACTTCGGTTGTATATATAAATGCGCATATATAAATGCGCACGTGACCAGATGGCCAGTGCCATGTTCGTGTTACCTCACTGTCAATCACTGAAATTGCGACCACAGTTCCAGGTGGTGGCCGCATTGCATTCTCTAAATTCAGTAAATTTTCATCGTCAACCGTGTAATTGAATGGGATTATTTTGAAATCTTAAAACGCTTGAAATATCACAAACAAATAGGCCTATGTTGATAAATAATATAAATATAAGTTAAAACCGTTGGGGTTCGATAATGAACCCCACAAAATTAACCGACTATATTGGAAAATGCCATACGGCCGGGCGGTTTCACAAGTTGCCGGCTCGATCATGTCATCCGCCGCCTGCACAGTTCTGACCTTAAAGCCAATCATGTCCCCTTTCATACTTTCATGCCGTTGCGACAAGAGGCATGACTTATCAGCCATTCACAAGTCTTGATTGTGTCTGTTTGTGTACAATGCGCGTGTGTCACGCCGCTCGGCGGCAAGCAGCATGATAGTATGAAACCAGCACTACGTCATAGATATGGCCACTTGGCACGCCCATTTAGCACGGAAATTATGAAATATAAGTTTGTAAATCAGCTATATCTAGCTTTTCCGTAGTTAATTTTTTTTCCGTGATGGAAAACGTTAATAAAGAGTTTATCTTTCGGGTCAAGTTATTTTACCCTTTGCAATCAATGCCACTATTTTGCAAAAGCAATTTTCCTTGCGACCTGTCATTTTCCCTATACTTTTGCACGGGGAGTTTATGTACATCCGGGTACCTTATATCGTTTAATACGGTATGGCGACTTGTAGATGTCACGTGCGCATTTATATATGCGCATTTATATATACAACCGAAGTCCACTGGTCAAAAATCATGTCTTGTCTTGTAAATTGCCTTATGAGCATGAAATCATGTCTAGAAATTTACGCAGTCACAAAATGTACAATTTCCATCCAAAATTGCGCCAGATGAAACCGATGATATTGTGTAATTGTTATATTAATTTTATGTTTATGTTAATTTCGGGTACATTGTTTCATCTAGTATGACTACTAGTGATGATTAAGATCTTAGATTTTAATTCATTCGTGAGCTTTCATGTAAAATAATTGCGAATGAAAATCCGAGCGTGTTTACCAATAATGCATGCCTATAAATGAATGTACTAAATTATCCTTGTTTGTTGTGTTTGTTTTTAAATTAGTAATTGAAGTATAAGCCATAAGTTAAAATATGCAAAATGCATCAAAAGGTGTTGCGTGCAAGACACTCACTAAATTTACCACTCTTTAAAATATGGCAACTCTTTATGAATTAAGCAACACCCTGTAGCAACAAAATATATACTTTCCCGGTACATACTTTTTATTCGACGTGTAATACTTTTGACGTCACGAAAAGTATTATACATAAAATATTATACGTAACATAATATGGATTCTGCAGCCACCCTAACGCGTTGGTAATCGGATACATCCTATTGAATTGCGTGTGGACAAAGTGATTTTGGACCCTCAGACGTAAAACTGCTACAATTTTGTTACTTTAGCTTCTTTTTCTGTAACTTTTTCACCACATATTCTTAGAAAGATATAAATTTAGAATATGCAACACTTTCGAGAATTGCTGCTCTAAACTCCGAGAAACTAACCTTTCAACTTGGGTAACGTTCTTTTTGGACCACCCTGTATTAAAAATTTCACGAGAGGTTCTATAACAAGATTCTGTGTGACAAGACAGATTATTCAAATTGGATTGTTTGGTCATATTTGATAAGACAAACTACTCGAATTTGATAAGTTGGGTCATCTATTCACTATTCATTTTCAAACTGACAAGGTAATCTTATCAAATTTGTTGAGTTTCTTGTCATTTTGATGAGAATATCCGATTCATAAAATAAACATAATTTTCACCAGGTTCGCCGTCGCAAAGAATAAAAGAGTCAAAAAGAACAAGTTATCCCTCCCGGGAATCGAACCCACGACCTAGAGTTTACGAGACCTGTGCATTAACTACTCGGGTACCGAGAGCTTCATGATAGAGCTGACTGAAATTCAACACATAGGCTCTTAATATGAATTTCCCATCACAGAGGTTATCTGTTTTGCACGTTACAAGGAAAAGTTTTAAAATTGGGACATGTATAAACATTATGCCAACAAATTCGGTTTGCAACAACAAAAAACAAAACACAAAACCTTATTTAAACAGATCGCACATTACGGCCAAAACTTTTCATAAAGCCCAACATTTTACATTTAACCCCTAAATCTATTTTTGTACAAGCAAAAAAATGTCAACAAATATGTACTTTAAAGACCCATGCAGTGATCCCAGCACAAGAATAACAAAATTAAAATAATTTACAAATTGCTTAAAAGTGAAGGATAAATCATTCAAATGGTCATTTGGCATTTTTAAATGAAAAATTTTGCAAAAAACAACAACAACGAAAACAGCAGTATTGACAAAGTTGAAGCCCATTTAATGTAGCTAATTTATATATAAATTACAGATTCATATAAATGCCTTATTTTGTCTTAAATACACAGCTAGCAGCTTTCGGCTGATCCACTAGCAGGCTATGTTAGCACATCTATGACAACAAGATACATATTTGGTGCATACGCACCAATATGAACCTCGTGCCAATCGATCCGTGTTCAACGTATAAGTGACGTATATTTCATTGCTTAAGCATTGGAGAAATAGGTAACCCTGACAATAGGGACCCAAATTTTATGATTTTTCTTATAACTATAATACTGTTAGGTGTACGACCCCCAGGTTTGTTTTATTGTATTCCTTTTTTTTTTCTCATTCATTTGATACCACCCTGAGGATAATACTAGAAACCATTGATCCACCATAAAACTCTTTGACCCAACATGACACCCCTTGACCAACCATATTAACCTTTGACTCACCATGACACCTCATGACCCACCATGACCCTCCTTGATGACCCATGATACCCCTTGACCCGCCATGATACCCCTTGACTCACCTGCATGACACCCAATGGCCTACCCCGACGCCCCTTATCCCACCATGACATCCATTCATCTACCATGATATCCATTGGCCCATATTGACATCCCATGACACCCAGTTTTGACCCACCCGTCTTTCCCTTGACGCACTACCCTTCCGAAATCGTGGATTTGTGGCACCGTGAGAACCAAGGATCAAAAATCAAAATGACAAACAACACTCTTTTTAAAACAATTTGATCAAGTTAGTAACCTTGTTTTTTCAAATATACGTATAAGTGACGTATATTTTATTGCTTTAGCATGGGAGAAATGGGTAACACTGAAAATAGGGACCCAAATTTTATGATTTTGTCATAAAATTTTATCAATAAGTTTAACTTATTATTTTCAAATTGACGTATGAGTGCCGTATAAGTGACGTATGAGTGACGTATAAGTGACGTATGAGTAACGTATAAGTGACGTATGAGTGACGTATGAGTGATGTATGAGTGACGTATGAGTGACGTATGAGTGACGTATGAGTGACGTATGAATGACGTATAAGTGACGTATAAGTGACGTATGAGTGACGTATAAGTGACGTATAAGTATGAGCGACTATAAAACTATAATACTATTAGGTGTACGACCCCAGGTGTTTTTTATTTTTTATTATTGTATAACTTATTTTTTGTCTCAATCATTTGACACCATCCTGTGGGTCATACTAGACACCACTAATCCAGCATAAAACCCTTTGACCTGCCATGACACCATTGACCACCGACGTATAGATTGACCCACTGTGACACCCATAATCAACTATGACACTCTTGACCCACCATGACACCCACTATGACACCTACCCGACACCCCTTCACCTCCTGAGCTCTTTTATCGTGGCACTTGAGAACCAAGGATCCCCCCTTCAACAAAAAAAAAAAGACAGACATGGCCATTTATAAAGGAATTTGATCAATAACTGATATATTTTCAAATTGACGTTTAAGTGACGTATATATGTTGCTTAAGCTTTCCAGGAAGCTTTCCCTTTAAAGGGAATTTTATCAAACACCCAAAACGGAAAGAATTTCTTGCCAATTTATCACCACGCATGCTCAATACAATTAGTAAATCAACCTGGTTGTTTACTAATTGTATTGAGCATGCGTGGTGTCAACCTCTACGCAGAACACAAAATATCGTTTTGTCTAAAAACACTATTTTCTCTGAAAATTGTGAAATTTTATATTTTTTATATTACACACTATCATCGCTTGAATATTTGTTTTGATAAAAGTATCATACATATTTAAATGAAGGTAAATATAATTTACTATATTCAGGCTTTCCCCATGTCCCCACGTTCGATTCAGAAGTAAACACTAAATACCTCGCGCCTCCCGAAATCTGAATTTTAATGATATTTACGATCATCCGGATGAGCAAATCACTGAATGGGCCTTTAAAAATAAAGTAAAAAAATCAACATTTATAGCCATATTTCTTCCAAAACATTGCACTCCTTAAATTTAGAACCCTAGAGTCAACTATCAAAACTACTAATAATTATATAAACAGATTTAATTAATATAACCCCAAAACCAAAATGTGTGCAAGGTCCCCAACCATTTGTCAACTGAGGCCGGCTTTCCCTTTTTAAATGGAATATTTATTTATAAGTCTCTCATGAGATTTCATCCACAGTAAATCAGTAATAAAATGCAGAATCCGAATTCCGCTGGCTGCACCTTTTTTTAGATTACCATGGTCATTCATTGTGATTGTAAAGCTTGTCAGAAAGATTTTAGGTTAAATAAGTTTGCTTCTACTACATGCATATTTAATATAAAAATGGGGGAAATGCGGCGGTTTTTTAAATATATTTTTAGAGTCAGCTCAAATTCCAAATATCTATTGTTAAATCACGAAACAGTAACGTCAAAAATATGATTTATAAATGTAATTCAATTAAAAATAAAAATAAACATCTCCGGTGGTTTTCTCATATGTATAACGTGTTTACTGAATACGGTATGGATTATGTGTTTAATGATGTATCAGTAATTGGTAATGCATGGATTAATCGATTTAACAATATTGTAATGGATGTAAATAATTATAAATGGAGAAACGGTGTCAGATCTAAATCGTCTCTGTTAAGCTATGCGTTGTTAAAAGACACGCCCACCTTGAAGAATATCTCCTTTCTAATGTAGATTTTTACGCGGCATCTCTTAAATTTAAGGCAAGATCGAATACTTTGCCTCTAAACGGTCGCACTTATTTATGGAACAAAGATGGTAACAGTATTTGTCCACTCTGTAAGAATGGGACTGAGGATCTAAATCACTTCTTGTTTGTTTGTAATTCACTTCAAAGTATTAGAGCCGCCGAATATCAAAGTCTCGAAAATAATTTGAAAAATAATCGTTTAGATGCTATATGGTATTTGTTTATATCTAGTGATTTAAATGTTAAGACATGCTTCTTATTAGGTTTATCTAACACCTTTTTTCTTGATATAGGTGGTATTGATATTGATTGTGCTTTGAATATTTTTGACTTTGTTTGTAAATCTGAATTTGTAAAACTTCGTAATGAACTCACAAACTAAGTTTTTAAGATAGTCATGCAAGTAATTTAATTTTTATATGTACATTATGCGTAATTAATTGTAAATTCTGTTTTACATTTGAGTAAATTTGTTGTTCCATCCACAAGTCACAATCACACTTTATTCCTCTGCATATTTCATATTTGATTGCTTGTGCTCTGGTCTGTTTGATAAATGCGCGCCCTCCACCTACAATGTAGGTTCCCGCTTTTAGCCATTGCACCGCTATCTCTATCTGCTCACAGATTCTATAATCTGTGATCTGCTCGTGCTCATGAAAATGGGATTGTGCCTGGTGGATCGATAATATTGTACTCATTAACATTTTGGCATGTTTTATTTTGGTTGATTTATTATGTTTCCTTGTTTTACTTTGTAATTTTGTGAACGCACCGTCGGGTAGATGTGTGCCGCTGATATAAAAGCGTTTGTTCGAATATATAAATAAATAAATACCGTACAGATTAGGTTGGATATCAAAATTATCAGTTTTAGGAAAATTATAAATTAGTTTTTATCAGATTTATTGTTTCAATATTGTTTATAAACAATGCTTTTTAGAAAAATATTGTCATCAATTTTTTGCTTGAAATTATAATTTTTTTCTTGATTTCGCAAATAAAAAAACAAAATACCTTAAAATTGCTCCCAAAAACAAAATGCGTTTTTCGTTACATATTTTTTAACCTAACGGAAGACCCTCTGTAGAAGTGCATAATATATTATTAACCCATGAACATGAACATGCAAAATAATGTTTAATTTATTTATCGCAAGGTAGGCCTTAACTCAGAGCTGACTCGGACTTACCAGCCTGATAGAATCTACACTAGATACCATTCCAACCAAAAGTAATACTAAAACTGCGAACGTCATTGTGTTGAAAGACAGCAGGCTTGTTGATTCCCAATACACTATCAGCTTCTACCAGAGAACAGACACAAAACTCCGTGCGTGGTAAATGGTTGCGTGCAAAGTAATGCGAAACGTGGACTTGAAACAGGTGGAATTATAGCTATACGTAATGGTTCAAATTTTCATAAATTATGCACAGCCTGCATCAATTATAAAAAAATCACTATTAAATTATTGATGAATTGATTTCTATGGCATGACCAGACCTTAGTAATCTAGGGACGGCAGAACTGTCTGAGGGGAGGGAAGGAGAGGTGGAATTGAATCCTCCATTATATCATTTGTATGAACTTCGAGTAGAATGGAGCCACTGTTAGAGGTACTTTAGTTAAAGGCTACAAAATCCAGACCTAGAGTGTCCGATATTGAATAAGGCCTTTTTAATACGCCGTATTGCATTTTAACATCTTTTGTTTCACTTAAACCCCAGGACTTTAAACGCTTCTTTTCAGAGCCACCAAAACTGCTCCATCCAGGAGCATATCGTAATATGATCACACCAAAACTGTTCCAGGAGCATATCGTGGTATAAAATATGATCACACCAAAAATGTTCCAGGAGCATTGTGGTATAAATATGATCACACCAAAACTGTTCCAGGAGCATATTGTGGTATAAATATGATCACACCAAAACTGTTCCAG
Source organism: Amphiura filiformis (assembly GCF_039555335.1). Classification (NCBI taxonomy): domain Eukaryota; kingdom Metazoa; phylum Echinodermata; class Ophiuroidea; order Amphilepidida; family Amphiuridae; genus Amphiura; species Amphiura filiformis. Next base: position 66,227,603 of record NC_092633.1, on the reverse strand, counting down.
GAGCACTGTTAACATGGTTCACTGTTAACAGGAGCACTGTTAACATGGTTCGTTGTTCCAGCAGCATTCGCGGTAATATGATCACGCCAAAACTGTTCCAGGAGCATATCGTGGTAAAAATATGATTACATCAAAACTGTCCCAGGAGCATATCGTGGTAATGATCATATGTAAATCCCAGCTTACAATCCCCACCATTGCCTTACATTTCCCGAGATATTGTGGTGAGAAGTACTTTGTATTAAGACAGTGAGATATGAGCATCATCAAGCATGTGAAAGGTTCAACATGTTACAGATACCAAAATACCATTTAAATAAGAGACAACGTGATTTGAATATAATAATTAAATAAACAAACAAACACGTTAGCAAAACAAACAAAAACAAAACCTGTGCCAAGTATAATCTACCAGAAATTCAAAACATAAAAGAGGCGCCAAAGCTGCTTTCCTGTATATGTCTTTTCACCATTTTTACAACTTGGTCCCATTAAGGAAAGTTATTTTTGTTAAATTTATTTATATATTTTGTGTTTTTCGCAGTTTACTGCGTATGAGAATCACTTTGAAACCAATTGCATTGATTTAATAATTATTGCAGAGTTGTTGTTTTTGACAACAACAACAGTATACGTTTTGTGCATTGAGAATGTTTATAGTCCCTTCTCTCAAAGCAGACACATCTCATTTCTTGACGTCAACTTTTTTCTAGGTCAAATCTTCGTTCGAAGGAACTCATCGCTTAAGTTGGTTTTTGCGGAATATCAATTTTAAACGTCTTATTTTCTCAAAAAAGTCATTTTCATTGTCCTCATAATATTAGCTTGCCAATGATATATGATGTTGTCCGAGCAATATATATGACCTTTAACAATATTATAATAAACTAGGCGGTTACCCGTATTTGGCGGTTGTCGGCTGTCTCGGTTACCTGGCTGATGGTGACTGATGCCCATAGGACAGTTTTTACTAATTTGACCTCAGATGACCCCTTGTGACCTTGAAAATTTGGCTCTAAATGTTGACTGTACCCACCACGTTTCATGCCCATACGACAGTTTGTAGTAATATGACCTTGGATGACCCCAAAATGACCGTCCAAAAATTTGACTCTAAAAGTTGACTGTACCCACCAAGTTTCATGCCCATGCAACAGTTTTTACTAATTTGACCTCAGATGACCCCTAAATGACCTCGGGTGATCTTGGCCAGATGCACCCACCCACCAAGTTTGAGGAACGTGCTACCCCTAGTCTCCGAGAAAATAGGCGGAAAACAGTTTTTACTAATTTGACCTCAGATGACCCCTGGGTGACCTTAACCCACTAACCAATACAAACTTGTTCCGTCTTAGGTCAAGATGCACCTACCCACCAAGTTGCATGCCCATATGACAGTTTTTACTAATTTGACCCTTAGATGACCTCTGGTGACCTTGACCCACTAACCAATACAAACTTGTTCTGTCCCGGGTCAACACGCACCCACCCGTCAAGTTTGAGGAACAGGCGACCCCCAGTCCCTGAGAAAAACAGTTTTTACTAATTTGACCCCTGGATGACCTTGGGTGACCTTGACCCACTAACCTATACAAACTTGTTCTGTGTGGGGTCAAGCTGCACCCACCCACCAAGTTTGAGGAACGTGCGACCCCTAGTCTCCGAGAAAATAGGCGGACAGACAGACAGAGTCACAGACAGACAGACAGACAGACTACCAGTATTATTATATAGATCATTGCCATCATCAGAGTAAGTCATACACCTACTATCTTATACAATAAGCAGGCAGACTTTGTCTGTCACAAAAGTTCAAGTTACCTCTAGCAGTCAGCAGTCAACAAGAGAACTACATTACAAGATCAGTAGTTCACCACAGACCCTAGAAAAAAGATCTTTTTCTAGGGTCTGTGAGTTCACATACCAGTTCAAGTAAACACATACCTCTAGCAATCACTAGAGAACTACAAGATCAGTAGTTCAAGATACAAATTTGTCTACCCAGAATTCATGGTCTGCGAATGGTAGAGATTTGTCATTTCTGTCTGTTGGCAGAGTATGGAAGTGGTTGTGTAAGCCTACCCATAATGCAACGTGAAGTGGTTGTTTACCCATAATGCAATTTGTAAAGTTGCTCCAATCGGGTTGTAACTCGGCGATAATGATCCAGACACTCCGGGAGACCAGGTTCAAATTTAAAGTTGCTCCGATCGGGCTGTAACTCAGGGAAAATAATCCCTTCAAAACTACAAAAGGTCATCCGAGGTCAAAGGTCAGGTCAAATTTGAAATTGCTCCGATCAGCCTTTAACTCAGGGAAAATGATCCCTGACACTTGGGGAAACCTCAAAGGTCATCCGAGGTCAAAGGTCAGATCAAATTAAAAGCTGCTCTGATTGAGCTTTAACTTGCGGAAAATAACCCCTGACCCTCGGAGAGTATGAAACTGCAAAGGTCATCCCAGGTCAAAGGTCAGGTCAAATTTAAAGTTGTTCCGATCAACAAACCTCATCACCAGGGAACAGTTTGGAACATTTTGCAGGAGTCATGGCAAAGGTCAATTGGGGTCCACCTCCCCCGACTTAATTTGCGGTCTATCAATAGACTATCACCAGGATGTGGCTCTAGTATTAATATAATGACCCTTGTTATACCATTATAGAAAATGATTATTTTAAAATTTGTCTCAAATTGTTAAGCTTGGAAAAACGTTTTAATCAACGAATGATTTACCATATCCAAGGTATTTCATTACCTGGGTGACAGGGTAAAAAAAATCGAAGTCCGTTGAATCATTACAACCTTGACCCATTACGTGTTTTTTACCCCTTTTGATATACTGTTGGGGATGTCTTTTAGAGAAACTTACCATGATTACAACTGTTATGTGCTCGCAAAATAATCCATGATATTTATCAACAGTTATCATCAGACATTAGTTTTCACTTGTTCTGATGTTTATCTCCATTTGTTTGAACGTGGAATGTTCTAGAAACTCAATGGAAATGCTAATCAGTAATGTGAAACAGAAATTCATATTTAGTTATTATATAGAAGAAAATTTTGGAAGATTAAGTGGTGGTGCTATTACAGTAACCACCTATACAGATTAATGATTCTGATTGGATTGTGATGATGTAATGAGCTGTATTTAGAAATGATGTAATGTGCTGTAATATAAAAGGTCTGGAGTTTAATAAATAATTAAACTCTGTGAAACTTATGTTAGCCAGTGGTGGTATAAAAGTAAAGTTGCCATAATTGTGTGAAGTCTTCAAACTTCGGTTCACGGTTTTTGTGTGTTGTCCTGTCAACTTAAAGAAATGACAGACTGAAATATCTCAATCAACGAACTGTGGTATTTTGCTGGACTAACATATCTGACTGTTATCTGACTGTCCGATGAGCAGATAGCTTGCTCAAGTGATCTCCGAGAGAGGAGCTTACGGTCATCATAGAATACCATTTGGAAAACACTAGCATAGCAGCTAGGATTGTGAAAACATAGCCTCCAGGACTTGGACTGAGACTGTGCTAGACCAGGGGTTTCCCTTGGGTAGACAGGGTCTTGGACATTGCCAGATCTTGGATCAAGAACTGAGACCATCAAAGGAATCTCATCAGAAAGTCAGCCAATCAAGATCTCCATGCTCAGATAAGTAACCATATAGCAAAAGGAAATCTGTGTAGTAATTCTTAACTCTACGTTTAATTCTGAATTGTATGATCTGTAATTTGATTGAAAGCCATATAGTTGGGTCCAGAATGGAAGTCCCGTTCTCGGGTCTTCTACAAGAAGTTTTGAAGATGTTTTTTTTATAGATTTGAGGACGCTGAATACAATGAGAGGGGTCTGACCCATCGTAAAGTGTGGGGAACTCTCGCTAGAGGGCGTTTTTCAAAATGGCCAAGGAATCAAGGATCAAGGAATCCAATAGAGTCATTTACAACAGCCTAGGACCTATCATTTCAAGATGGCTGCCAAAATTTCAAAATGGCCGCCAGTGAAAATTAATTTGGCTATATCTTGGGTGCAGAAAGTCCTAGAAGTATGATTCTGGTGTCTATACCCATGTTTACAGAGTCTAGAAATCCACTGGAATAATCTAGAACAGCACGGGACCTTAAAATCCCAAGATGGCCGCCAAAATTTAAAAATAACCAGCATTAAAATGCAGAATTTTGCCTATATCTTCAATCTTTTCTGTGGTTTAGACGGCCTTATCTGGGGTTTACGATCCTTATCTGGGGCTAAGATGCCTTAACCTTAGCATAACGCAGTCTAAACCCCAGATAAGGTATCTTAACCCCAGATAAGACGCCGTAACCCCAGATTAAGGGACGTAAACCCCAGATAAAGCAGTCCAAATCCCAAATAAGGCACCTTAACCCTAAATAAGGAACATAAACCCCAGATAAGGCATCTAAACCCCACGTAAGATGCTCTACATAAGGGTGGTAAACCCCCAGATAAGGGTTGTAAACCCCAGATAAGCTATCTAAACCCCAGATAAGGCATCTAAACCCCAGATAAGGCGCCTTAACCTTAAGATAAGAGACGTAAACCCCATCCCAGATAAGAGACGTAAACCTCAGATAAGGCAGTCTAAACCCCAGATAAGGTGCCTTAACTTCAGATGAGGGACGTAAACCTAGGATTACAGTCTAAACCCCAGATAAGGCATTTAAAAAAAAACCCATATAAGGCACCTTAACCCCATATAAGGGATGTTAACCCTGGATAAGGCAGTCTTATTCCCAGAGGTCCATTTTTAGGCATCTAAACCCAGATAAGGCGCCTTAATACCAAATAAGGGACGTAAACACCTGATAAGGCAGTCTAAACTCCAGATATGACATTTTAACCCCAGATAAGGGATGTAAATGTAGGATAATGCAGTCTAAACCCAAAATACCCAGCAAACACAAAACGTTTTAAACAGGTTATATTTGGGGTTTTGGTTTTGGTAAAATCATTTTAATAACATTAAAATGTCGGGTTATATAAAGGTCATGGAAATATTTTTAAATATTTCCATGACCTTTTAAAAAATGTGATGTAATATGAAAACACACTACAAAACTATTTTTAAAATGTTTTCAACAAACAATTTGTTAGAATAATTGCAGGAGAGTTATCAAAAATGTTTTTAAATGTTGTGAAAACGTTTTATACCCTTTATACCTTCTATACAACCCGACATTTAAAAACATTTTCTGGCAACCTTATCTAACATTTGGCGAATGATGTCGAAAACGGTTTGTGTTTGCTGGGTAAGTTGCCCTAACCCCTGATAAGAGATGTTAACTGGGGATAACACAGTCTAAACCCCAGATAAGACATCTAAATCCCTGATAAGGCGCCGTAACCCCAGATAAGGGACGTAAGTTTTAGATAAGGCAGTTTAAACCTAAAATAAGGCACCTTAAACCCTAGATAAGGAACGCAAACCCCAGATACGGCATCTAAAGCCCAGATAAGGCATCTAAACCTATAAGGTGCCTTAACCACAGATAAGAGATGTAAACCCCAGATAAGGCAGTCTAAACAATAGATAAGGCACCTAAACCCCAGATAAACATCTAAACGCCAGATAAGGCCCCTTAACCCCAGATAAGAGATGTAAACCATATATTATGTCCCTTATCTAGGGATAAGGCACCTTACCCAGGGTTTAGATGCCTTATCTGGGGTTTACGCTCCTTATCTGAGGGAAGGCGCCTTATCTGGTTGTTAGACTACCTTATCTGGGCTTACGTCCCCTTGCTGGGGTTAAAGCACCTTGTGTGTGGTTCAGATGCCTTGTCTGGGGATTTAGACTGTATTATTCTTGGTTTATGTCCCTTATCTGAGGTTAAGGCACCTTATCTGATGTTAGACTGCTTAATCTGGGGTTTACATTCCTTATCTGCGGTAAAGGTGCCTTATCTGGGGTTTAGATTGTGTTATCATATATTGATGTCCCTTATCTGGGCTTAAGGCACCTTATCTGGGGTTTAGACTGCATTATCCTAGATTCACGTCCCTTATCTGGGTTTAAGGCACCTTATCTGGGGTTTAGACTGCATTATCCTAGATTCACATCCCTTATCTGGGGTTAGGGCGCCTTATCTGGGGTTTAGACTGCATTATCCTAGATACGCGTCCCTTATCTGGGGTTAGGGCCCCTTATCTTGGTTTAGATGCCTTATCTGGGATTTAGACTGCCTTATCTGGGGTTTGTGTTCCTTATCTAGGGTTTAAGGTGCAGGTGCCTTATTTGGGATTTAAACTACCTCATCTGGAGTTTACATCCCTTATCTGGGGTTATGGCGCCTTATCTGGGGTTTAGATGCCTTATCTGGGATTGAGACTGTGTTATCCCCAGTTAACGTCCCTTATCAGGGGTTAAGGCAGCTTATGTGGGGTTTAGACTGCATTAACCTATATTTACATCCCTTTAATATCTGGGGTTAAGGTGCCTTATCTGGAGTTTAGACTGCCTAGTCTGGGATTTAAGTCCCTTATCGGGATTAACACGCCTTATCTGGCCTAAAGATCTATGCCTAAAGAATGGATATGGGATTTAGACTGCCTTATCTAGGGTTTACATCCCTTATTTGGAGTTAAGGCACCTTATATGGGGTTTAAATGCCATATCTGGGGTTTAGACGGTGTTATCCTAGGTTTACATACCTCATCTGAAGTTAAGGGACCTTATCTGGGATGTAGATGCCTTATCTGGTGTTTACGTTCCTTATCTGGGGTTAAGGCGCCTTATCTGGAGTTTAGATTGCCTTATCTGGGGGTTTACGTCTCTTATCTGGGGTTAAAACGCCTTATCTAGAGTAAAGGCACCTTTCGTGGGGTTTAGATGTGGTTCCTTATTCAGGGTTAAAAGGGGCCTTATTTGGGGTTTGACCTGCTTTATCTGGGGTCTTCGTCCCTTAATCTGGATTTATGGCGCCTTATCTGGGGTTAAGATACCTTATCTGGGGTTTAGACTGTGTTATGCTAAGGTTAAGGCATCTTAGCCCCAGGTAAGGATCGTAAACCCTGGATAAGGCCGTCTAAACCACAGAAAAGATTGAAGATATAGGCAAAATTCTGCATTTTAATGCTGGTTATTTTTAAATTTTGGCGGCCATCTTGGGATTTTAAGGTCCCGTGCTGTTCTAGATTATTCCAGTGGATTTCTAGACTCTGTAAACATGGGTATAGACACCCGAATCATACTTCTAGGACTTTCTGCACCCAAGATATAGCCAAATTAATTTTCACTGGCGGCCATTTTGAAATTTTGGCAGCCATCTTGGAATGATAGGTCCTAGGCTGTTGTAAATGACTCTATTGGATTCATTGACCCTGAAAACATGGGTATATACATCAGAATTGTGCTGCTTGGTGTTTCTCTGACCAAGTTATGGCGATTTTAAGGGATTTTGGCGGCCATTTTGAAAAACGCCCTCTAGCGAGAGTTCCCCACACTTTTCGATGGGTCAGACCCCTCTCATTGTATTCAGCGTCCTCAAATCTATAAAAAAAACACCTTCAAAACTTCTTGTAGAAGACCCGAGAACGGGACTTCCATTCTGGACCCAACTAATACTGCACTAAATAATCATCAGTTGTCTGATATAGTCAACAGTGTGTTTGCGTGTTTGGTGTTGAGTGAACTCGGTAGCCGGTGATTTTGGCCTTGGTTATTTTAGTGACCGTAATACATCAAAACCCAATGATGTTCCAATTTTGTCTAGCTCAAACGTAATTGACTCGCCTGGTATACGATATTTAGGTCCATCATTAATTTGTAAAATTCATTTCCACATTTATAGTTATTAAATAATGACACCCGAACACTTTCCTTACTTGCCATTTCAGGTTCGTTTTCTTTATTGGTTTTTCAAATTGACTGTTCAGCTTCATTTCTAATGCTTCAACACCATTTGGATACAATTAAAATAGCTCTATGATGTCATTTTATCTATTGCTAAAAATGTATCTTCAAGGTGCAGAATGGAACAGATTTCTTCCCTTGATTTTACCACTTTTTTCTGTAAAAACATTGATTTTTTTTTTGTAAAAAAAAATGATAGGATTGTGCATATGTGTAGAATTCCAAGTGGTCTCTTACTCTATTTTGACTTTATCATCGGGTATACCAGTTCTTGGAATTTAAAAAAAGAAGCATGGTCCGAATTTTCATGTTTCTATCTGAGATTGAAGCCTACCATCACAACAACACGTTTCCAAATTTTGAGCTGCATTGCTGCAGCGGTTTTGAAATGAGAAGCAGAAACGCGTATAACAGTGCCCTATAGGATAGTACATACACTTCCGGTGTGGTAACCAAATTGCTACGTTTTTATTCACATTTCACACCATTTAAAAGAAACTTATCTTGGGCGTTATATTTCACTGAGCCAATGAGAAAAATATGAGCTTTCTTCTGATTCCAAAATCTCAGTTTTGATGAATAAAAATGGGGGATGAGGCTATCGATCAGGTCACGGACCTTTAAATTAAAAAAAAATCGCCAACCCTGCTCTATCATGTCTATAGTCATTTTATTTTCTTATTTCTAAAGGACTTTGCAGTAATTATGAGCCCGGGTATAACATTTGCAAACTGGGTGCCCAAAATTGCTAACCACCAGGCAAACCCCTCTCTCGGCCTGCCAAAAAATCCTTGCATCCCTTCACACGTCAAAGATCTAGATATAATGCGAGCGTAGCAAGCATGACATTTTCATCCATAATTTGAACGTTTCCATACTGTTTCTATAAGCCATTATTTACACCCCCCCCCCCACCCCATTTTACATCCCCACGGCTCATAATTATTGCACAGTTCCCAATAACGAACAACTCTTATCTGGGTGAATGTCTTTCGGCCTATTTTTTGACGAGAAGGTCCCTGGATAAAATTGAATATAATCGCTATCATCATCTGCTGTTTGCCAATTGGCAATGTTTGTTTGCATGAAGTAGCCTTACTTGACAACACGCTTTATTTTCCCCTATCAATATCTTCTTAATTATATAGCATCTATAGTTGATCTTCTCATTAAGGTACACGTGAAAATGTTCAGATGCAAAAGCCGATCAAAGTAATTTTCAAATTTATTCAGATAAATCTGCTTTTTAGCTTCAATTTGAGGTCATCTGAGTATTGATTGTCGGATAACCATGAAACTGGATGGATGTAATCACCATTCAGCGCCAAAAAAATTCAAGGTCATCTGAGGTCAACTATATACAGACCACTTGACATGTTACGCCATTGCCCGGCAGTATGCGCGCGAATTATGGCAAAAGTATTTAAAGTAAAGGTCATGTCCAGGTCAACGGATTGTCGAATTGACATAAAAGACTGTTTTGTCCAGAGAGGTTGTGAGTACAATATATTTATTTTCCACGAGACAAATTTACAATTGGTTTTATCGGTTTTTACATCTGAACTCTGCACAAGCTTATACGCCTTCTTAAAAATTATTCTATTCTATTCTACGACCATCAATGGCAAAAGTTACAAAAAGAATTAACTCCAAGTACTAAATCTGACTAAATCCTTTGTTTCCTTCTGATATAAATTGAGGAGAACAACAAAACGAACAAAGTTACATCGCTCGGAGTGCCATATCATAACGCCTTCTAGCTACGACCAAGTTTCATTCTAATCGTGTGTATTGTATTGTGACTGAGTTACAATTGGCCTTTTCGAAGCATGGCGTACACAATAGGAGGGCAGTATTTAATATGGGTAAAACCCGCCAAATTAAAAAGCCTTTATCCATTTCGTGCAACGCTATCCTATTTTGTCCGCCATACCTCTAAAAAGGCTAATGTACATAGGCAAAGTACGATGAAATGAACTCTGTATGATGTATGCACTAAGGATACTTAACTGAGTGCAGTGATATGAAAATAAAACTAAAACGCTGGTACGTCACAATACATTTGAATACATCCTTAAATGGCAATGCATGTTCTACTGGCAATACATGGTCAATGAATGGCAATGCATGGTCTACTAAAGCTTAGGCGTTTTATAAACTAATTATAAATTATGAAAATTATAAATACATTATCAATAAGTATTTAAAGACAAAACGGTGCATATTATTTAAAGAAAAGATTTCCAAAATCACCGCATATTTAACTTTCACGTAATCAAAGCTCGTCCGATCCCGTTTTTGTGCTTATACGGAATGGTTCGTTGACACGAATTTCCCCACAGTTGGTTATTTTAACTTCCTGATTCGGGCGATCATTATCGTCAGTTTCAACGTTTTCGATTTCCCGAACTACGTCCATTCCATCCACTACCTTACCAAAGACAACATGTTTACCGTCCAAATGTGGGATCTCCATAAAAGTAATGTAGAAAATGCAGGTATTTGTGTCACGACCTGGTTAACAATAACAATAATAACAATAATAATAATAATAACAACAACAACAACAACAACAACAACAACAACAACAATAATAATAATAATAATAACAACACTAATAATAATAATAATAATGATAATAATAATATTAATAATAATATTAATAACACTAATAATAATAACAATAACAATAATAGCTTTAAAATCGGCTCGAAGGGGAAGTGGTAAAAATAGTATTTAGATAAGGTAAACACCTGAATAAGGTAATATTTAACACCAAAGAATTTAAATTTTGGAAAATAATTAAGTAAAAACCGCCAACAGCCGCCGCAAAATATGGATATCCAACAAGGTTGCCCCACAGGGCTATAAAGAACCACAAACCCCGAAATTTGGATAGCCAACTATATTGCCCCGCAGGGTTACAAAGAACCACAAACCGTGAGATATGGATATCCAACTGGCGTAAAACTATAAATTATTCCTCGATAGAGGAGAGGGGTTTGGAGAATGAGGGAAGTTCAGGGTTAGAAATTAAAAACATTAATATTTAAAGTAGAATGAATATTCTGTGGTGTCAAATTACATTAAGGTGACTGTTGGTCAAGGTTACTCTTGCTTTCTTGCCCTGCGGGCCCTCCTATATTGGTACTCCATTAGTAAAGAACTCAACTATGGGAGTCTCCGGCGTCGGGCCTGCTGGCCCTGCGGTCTTGATGTTTTTTGTGATGGGCCACAAAATATGCTCCCCTGGAAAGACCCCTGTCTTTGGACAGCGGGTTCAAATTGACCTCCATCAGGGATGTTTGTCTCATTTTCAACCAGAACTCGGCTATCAATAATTATTTATTTTAATCAGTTTATAAACAAAATAAATCAAAATACAAAGCGAATTTCTGGATAACTTACCTCGATTTGCCATGCCTAACCATCCTGCTCCGCTGTGCTTCAATACAAACGATTCATCCTCAAAGTCAAGGCCAAATTTGCTGGCTTCACCCGTCCCGTTCCCGTGGATAAAGTCACCAGCTGAATGTCAAATCAAATTTAATAATAATAATTTTTTTTAAACCGCTTTTATAGCGCTTTCAGTACGAAGACCTCAAAGCGCTTAAATTTACATGATTTGGAATTTATCTAAAAATAATTATATAATATTTAAGGGGCTGTGCAATAATTATGAGCATGGGAGGGGTAAATATCCACACGGCGTACCAAAAATCGCCTTTTTTACTAAACCAGATTTTAACTAGAGCTTCTGTGCTTCAAGAAATACGATTACCGGGCATGCCAACCCCAAAGCCCAAAATGCTCATGGCTGACCTTTGAACATAAAATATTCATGAGTTTCAGGTTTTAAGCTATGTTTAAACAACATAACAAGTAAGTTGGTCCATAAAGCTTACAAATAACAATATTATGACGCTTACCTAGTAAATTCTGTCCTGCAATAACTCGATGGATAACGCTCCCTTTGTATCCTTTCCCTGCCTTTTGAGTAGAGAAATGTAAGAAGTTTTCTACAGTCTTGGGAGCCAATTCACCGAACAATCCAATTGTAATTTTTCCAATTGACTTTCTGCCTATAGATATGTCGAAGAAAGCTTCGTGGGTAACTAAAGCTGATCCTCGAAGTCCCTACAAGGAAATGAACAAGAGGGCTGGAGTATTATCAAGAAATGTTTTGTGACTTTTAGTAACATTAAAATGTTAAAATGTTACTATTACTAACGATGCTAATTTTAATTGGGAAAAAAACAAAAACAAACAAAACTCCCTCCTCATCAAGTCATGAAAATCCTCTGGACGAGAACCAAAACATTAATTTTATACGGCCTTATGCTGTATTTTGGTGTTATTAATCATATTCTTTGTAGGGCTCGTTAGATTATGTTTTATTTTGTTTAGTTTTTTAAGCTTAAACCATAAGCCTGTTTTGTATCAATAAATTGATGGTTTTCAAATCTGCAACGTGTCTATTATTGCAACGTGTCCAGATTGATTTGAAATATACTATAGCTGGGTCATTAAGATGTCATTTTAGTGCCATTTGTAAACTCATTTATGGTCATTATGGAGTACAATTAGGAATATCGCCATGTGCGAGTAATGTCTAAAAATTACACACTTTTTAAATTTTAGTAAATGTTTTGCATATTACAAAGGCCACGTGTACAAGACACATTTAGGTTCCAAATAGCCACGTCATGTATCATGTATAAGTTTTTTCTATAAACGTATGCAAAATATTTAATATTCGCTTTGAACATCAGCGTGAGAATAGATAATAAATAAATAGAAAGATATGAAAAAAACGAAGAATATGATAATTGTTATTACAAAGTGTTCTAGCTTTACTGACTAGAATACTTCAATGGTCATTAGAGTTGCATTATATCAGATCGCAAAAGAATTGAGATACCAGTCATTTTTACCCCTGTATATACTACACAAAGACTAATGTGTCATAATTAGAACCAGCAGTCGATAGCTGCATCTTTTAGCTCAGGATTAAGACCTTATTCGTTGAAATCGGTCAAGAAGTGAAGACAAGAAGATTACAAATCCCGGAAAGATGCAAATTCAAAAGTTGCAGTTTGCTCCATTGGAGAACGTTCGCCATGCTTTCCATTGATTCGAACATTAAAATGCAAGTCTTGATTTCGTTCTTTCCTCGTGTTTTCAATCACTGTTTCTTTAATTCTAAACCGATTTCAACACATGAGGTCAGAGCTAAAGGGTACTATTGGCTGCTGGTTTTAATTTTGACATATCGTATATATTATTTATTTTATATTATTACTTTGAGGTCTATGTTATATCCGTGTATATCGTTTTTAAGCAATTTAGAAAATCCAGTTCATATTAAAATTATAAAATGTGACAATATGGACATACATTACAATTAAATACTCTTTATATACCGGTACATGTATGTCGACATATACCTTACAATGCGTTTTTGGGTTCAATTCGTGTAAATAGAAGATTATATGCAGGAAACATGTGATGTGTATTACGGAATTACGTATTCCAAATAACATTTTCAAATCATCGAATAGTCTTAGGTTTTACACAGCAAAAGTGTAATAATCCTGACCATATGAATGAAAACAACAATTACAGTGGGGTCTAAAAAGAACTTTACCCAATTTGAAAGCTTAATATCTCGGAGTTTAGAGTAGCAATTCCCAACATTGTTACATATTTTAATATGTATTCTGTGCTGATAAAAGGACAGAAAAGGGAGAAAAATAAGCGAAATTGACAAAGTGGTGGTAGTTTTACGCCACATGGTCGATAATCACGTTGTCCACACATAATTCAATGGGATATCCGATTACCATTATGATTAGCAGTTTAAACGCCCTCGGCATGTCATTCAAAAGGGATAAATATTTATTTGCTTGAATGAATAATTACAATCCAAGATTTTAAGCCTCACTATATATTCATGGTACCCGAACTTCACTCCTGTCATTGACAAAGAATTACGAAATTAAACAAAACAATCATAATTTATTGTTGAATAACTTTTTTTTTTACTCATAAGAAGATGTTTCTTCAAAAATATACAACAACAATCAAGAAACAGTACAGATTAGGTTAGATATGAAAATTATCAGTTTTAGGAAAATTATAAATTAGTTTTTATCAGATTTATTGTTTCAATATTGCTTATAAACAATTTTTAGAAAAATGTCATTAATTTTTTGCTTAATCTTATAATTTTTTTCTTGATTTCGCAAATAAAAAAACAAAATACTTTATAAAATTGCTCCCCAAAACAAAATGCGTTTTTCGTTATGTTTTTTGTTTAACCTAACGGAAGACCCTCTGTAGAAGTGCGTAATATATTATTAACCCATGAACATGAACATACAAAATAATGTTTAATTTATTTATCGCAAGGTAAGCCTTAAGGGATGGGGTATGAGCGTTTGTACAGTATTTATTGTGGGACATTAGCGCACATCAGACATATCGAATTGCATTCTGAATACGAAGAATATGAAAATTATTTGATATCAGATAGACATTTTTCGAATTCAGAATGCAATTCGGTATGTCTGATGTGCTCTCATGTCCCACAAAAAATACTGTCGAAACGCTCAAAACGCTCATTCCAGATCCCTTAACTAAGGTGCCTTACTTACATGACGCGGACTTACCAGCCTGACGGAATCTACACTAGATACCATTCCAACCAAAAGTAACACTAAAACTGCGAACGTCATTGTGTTGAAAGACAGCAGGCTTGTTGATTCCCAATACACTATCAGCTTCTACCAGAGAGCAGACCCAAAACTCCGTGCGTGGTAAATGGTTGCGTGCAAAGTAATGAGAAACGTGGACTTGAAACAGGTGGAATTATAGCTATACGTAATGATTCAAATTTTCATAAATTATGCACAGCCTGCATCAATTATAAAAAAAAATCACTATTAAATTGAACATTAACATGTTCAATTGATGAATTGATTTCTATGGCATGACCAGACCTTAGTAATCTAGGGACGGCATAACTGTCTGAGGGGAGGGGAGGGGAGGGGCGGGGAGGGGAGGTGAAATTGAATCCTCCAATATCATGTGTATATGAACTTCGAGGAGAATGGAGCCACTGTTAGAGGTACTTTAGTTAAAGGCTACAAAATCCCGACCTAGAGTGTCCGATATTGAATAGGGCCTTTTTAATACGCCGTATTGCATTTTAACATATTTTGTTTCACTTAAACCCCAGGACTTAAACGCTTCTTTTCAGACCCACCAAAACTGCTCCATCCAGGAGCATATCGTAATATAATCACACCAAAACTGTTCCAGGAGCATATCGTTGTATAAATATGATCACACCAAAACTGTTCCAGGAGCATATTGTGGTATAAATATGATCACACCAAAATGGTTCCAGGAGCATATCGTGGTAATGATCCGATGTAAATCCCAGCTTACAATCCCCACCATTGCCTTACATTTCCCGAGATATTGTGGTGAGAAGTACTTTGTATTAAGACAGTGAGATATGAGCATCATCAACCATGTAAAAGGTTCAACATGTTACAGATACCAAAATACCATTTAAATAAGAGACAACGTGATTTGTATATAATAATTAAATAAACAAACAAACACGTTAGCAAAACAAACAAAAACAAAACCTGTGCCAAGTATAATCTACCAGAAATTCAAAACATAAAAGAGGCGCCAAAGCTGCTTTCCTGTATATGTCTTTTCACCATATTTACAACTTGGTCCCATTTAGGAAAGTTATTTTTGTTATTTTGTGTTTTTCGCAGTTTACTGCGTATGAGAATCACTTTGAAACCAATTGCATTGATTTAATAATTATTGCAGAGTTTTTGGGTTTTTTTACAACAACAACAGTATACGTTCTGTGCATTGAGAATGTTTACAGTCCCTTCTCTCAAAGCAGGCACATCTCATTTCATGACGTCAACTTTTTTCTTGGTCAAATCTGTCTCGTTCGAAGGAACTCATCGCTTTAGTTGTTTTTTTGCGGAATATCAATTTTAAGCGTCTTGTTTTCTTAAAAAAGGAGTCATTTTCATTATCCTCATAATATTAGCTTGCCAATGATATGTTGTCCGAGCAATATATATGACCTTTAACAATATTATAATAAATCATTGCCATCATCAGAGTAAGTCATACACTAGAAAAAGAAAATATCGCAACACTTAGAAATTTTGCTTTGATCTTAAATAGATAGCACCACTATCACAATTCTAAAAACATCAATCTATTTCGTTCAAGAGATAAGAGTAACAAAATGCATTAATTTTGTAATATTATAATAAATCATTGCCATCATCAGAGTAAGTCATACACTAGAAAAAGAAAATATCGCAACACTTAGAAATTTTGCTTTGATCTTGAATAGATAGCGCCACTATCACAATTCTAAAAACATCAATCTATTTCGTTCAAGAGATAAGAGTAACAAAATGCATTAAATTTAAGCTATCTTCGGTAGATATAGCAAATGCGCATGAATTCATTATAACGGGGAAACTCATTTTAAAACACGTTTTCATGAGCAGAAATATTTTGATTGAAATAAACAAAATACCGTCTTACGCAACTTTTGATTAGTAATACTATGACTGGGAAAAAGTCAGTTTGTGAATAAAGGGTTTTCAGTATTAACTTGTTTCTCATGCACTTCGACAACGCACGTATTATTCATCCATAGTTTTGCTATTCTACTGAAGATGATTGACAGATCGAATGTCGCGCGGGATTGCGTAAAAAAAGGTTAATAGACATAGTTAATCTGCATGAAGCCGTTTTGCTGAATATTCAGTAGGCCTACCCAAAAAGATCGTAATTGTTACCACTGGAACGGGGGGGGGGGTATTTATACTTCAGACTCAGTGATAAATGATTTCCAAAATAAAATAGCAACACTGATAATCAGGAAAAGAAATTAAACTCGGTTCAAAGACGTGCTCAAATTGTCGTCTGTCACTAATTTTGTGAGTTTTGTACAAACTTTCGCATATTGGAGGAAAAATCGAAATATTCGATTTTTGGCGTTTCGGCACTTGATCTTTAAAACAGCATTTCTCTTGAACGGAATGTCGCAGAGACATGAAATCTTCGGTGTTGAGTTTCAAACTTTCTCTAGTTTACTAAATGAGTAATAAATGTGGATTTTGAAATCGTTTAACACCTTATAAGAGGGCGCAACACTAAATCACTCCGCATTTTATGTAACAACGAAATTCGGCTAATATAGTCCATAGAGAATATGAGATTGTAGCGACCATATCTACCGACAAGTTCACTTAAAATCACTCAATATCGGCTTATATGAATTCGACAAGTGTCTTTAATGATAACATGCAGAAAAAAACTGGACAATTGATCTCAAAAGCAATTCTCTGTGGCGGATTAAGAGAAAACCTGATTTTGAAATGTGAGTGGTGAGTTTAGTATATTTTAGCTCTTTTTTTGCACCGCAAAATAGCGAAAAAAGTCAATGGTCATCGATATATGCCGACGAAAGTTTTGGAATCTAGAGAAACAGAGCTTTAATTTGGTACCAAATTGATTTTGCCAAGTATTGCAGGGACGCCAGAAATGGCGCTTGAAGTAGGCCGAATTCACACGTTATCCTATGGGACGCTGAATTAGTGCTGCGCCCCCCTAACTGCTTGAATATTTTAACTTAATCTTCAGTAGATAGCACTAGGCCTACTGGAGACCCAAATTACACCACCAATTTCATTTCAGCTATCGTCAGTTGTAATACTTGTAATAATAAAAACACGAATTTACCATAATGAAAATGTGGCGAGACATGCCATAATGTGCTCGATTCTGGTGCCGGTGTCTATAGAGCTCCTGTATTGATTTACATGGGTAATATTAAAATTGAAATAACTCAAGAACCGAATACCGTATGACGCTGAAACAAACTTTGAAATAAAGCTTTTGCATTTCTTTATCTGTTTCAAGTCATTTGGTGTTTGTTGCATTCGTGTGGTTTTGCTATCAACTGCAGATAGCTCAAATTTAAATGCCCGTTGGTTGTCGTTTTTGTCTTATTTTTGACCACCATACTGGAAATTTCTTTGTCTTCAGTAGATAGCACCACTAACATGGTTTTACAATAATAAGCTATCTCTTTGAGACAAAATGACAACATGCATTAATTTTGAGTTATCTTCAGTTGATAGGAAAAACACGCAAATTCAACATAATAATTATGCCTAGAAAAAGAAAATATCGCAACACTTAGAAATTAGGTTTGATCTTGAATAGATAGCGCCACTATCACAATTCTAAAAAGATCAATCTATTTCGTTCAAGAGATAAGAGTAACAAAATGCATTAAATTTAAGCTATCTTCGGTAGATATAGCAAATGCGCATGAATTCATTATAACGGGAAAAACTCATTTTAAAACACGTTTTCATGAGCAGAAATATTTTGATTGAAATAAACAAAATACCGTCTTACGCAACTTTTGATTAGTAATACTATGACTGGGAAAAAGTCAGTTTGTGAATAAAGGGTTTTCAGTATTAACTTGTTTCTCATGCACTTCGACAACGCACGTATTATTCATCCATAGTTTTGCTATTCTACTGAAGATGATTGACAGATCGAATGTCGCGCGGGATTGCGTAAAAAACGCGATAATTTGATAATGCACGCGTTATGCGCGCATCCATTACGCTTATGACGTTCTCGTACTCCGTTTCAAAAATAATGTCACAACACTCTTCCAAGACCTAACTGCTTGAATATTTTAACTTAATCTTCAGTAGATAGTACTAGGCCTACTGGAGACCCAAATTACACCACCAATTTAATTTAAGCTATCGTCAGTTGTAATACTTGAAATAATAAAAACACGAATTTACCATAACTTTAAACTAAATGAAAATGTGGCGAGACATGCCGTAATTTGCTCGATTCTGGTGCCGGTGTCTATAGATCTCCTGCATTGATTTACATGGGTAATATTAAAATTGAAATAACTCAAGAACCGAATACCGTATGACGCTGAAACAAACTTTGAAATAAAGCTTTTGCATTTCTTTATCTGTTTCATGTCATTTGGTGTTTGTTGCATTCGTGTGGTTTTGCTATCAACTGCAGATAGCTCAAATTTAAATGCCCGTTGGTTGTCGTTTTTGTCTGCAGAACGAGATAAAGCGTTCATACATACTCGCTATATAACAGCATGCGTGATTGGTCGATAGGCGGGCATAAACAACGTTTATGCCCGGCGTTCCGGTCATAAACAAGCCGCGCGAGAACTGATGGACGCTCGCGAGTAGGATATTACGCGTCTATGTTCACGAGCTATTTACGCAAAGCGCGAGTGATGTACGCGATGTTCGCGCGCGTCCAAGCACGATGGACTGAGCAAGAAAACGTTTTCTTACAATTAGCGATGGAGAAACTGTTAAAAAATGATAAGGAACTGGTAGTTTTAGTTTAAAATGATGGCATTTTTAGTTTTGGAGGAAATAACAGCAAGCAGAATGTTGCGTATGTATGAACGGGTTCATTCATATATTTTCATGACTAAACGTTGTTTATGCCCTCGGCCAAAGCCCTCGGGCATAAACAATCGTTTAGTCATGAAAATATATGAATGAACCCCTAATTCATACATACTCGCTATATAACAGCATGCGTGATTGGTCGATAGGCGGGCATAAACAACGTTTATGCCCGGCGTTCCGGTCATAAACAAGCCGCGCGAGAACTGATGGACGCTCGCGAGTAGGATATTACGCGTCTATGTTCGCGAGCTATTTACGCAAAGCGAGAGTGATGTACGCGATGTTCTCGCGCGTCCAAGCACGATGGACTGAGCAAGAAAATGTTTTCTTACAATTAGCGATGGAGAAACTGTTAAAAAAATGATAAGGAACTGGTAGTTTTAGTTTAAAATGATGGTATTTTTTAGTTTTGGAGGGAAATAACAGCAAGCAGAATGTTGCGTATAGTATGAACGGGGTTCATTCATATATTTTCATGACTAAACGTTGTTTATGCCCTCGGGCTAAATCGTTTAGTCATGAAAATATATGAATGAACCCCTAAATATTTTATAGAATCATTTACTGGTATGCTATCTTCTGAAGGGGGCACACCACCATAAGATTCCGCGGTGAAAAAGTGCAACCCGTAAATAGTCCCTGTAAAACGTAGAAATTGAGCTTATTTGTTTAAATTTTCAGCCAATGTGAGTCTGAGATACCTTTCTTTGATGCAATATTAAACCTGGGATGGTTTTCATGAAATTATAAGCAAAAAAAAATGATTTTAAATCTGTCCTGGCGGACTAATCGCGCAAATCATGTATCGATGTAAAATCCCAAGAATTGAGTTTTCAACCGCTTAGAAATCACGGGATGGGGTAAAAATGTCAAATTTGCAACAACAAAAAATACTGACATTGGCGATCTATGTGCAAAAGAAAATATATTACAGCTAAAGGATCATCCCATAATTTCATTGCTCTATCTATTGCAGGAAATAATTAGAAGAGATTTCCGGGAGGCTTTTTTGCACGTTGGGAAGTGTAATGCTGATGTGCCCCCTGAAGATCAAATTAAAATTTCAAACGTTGCGATATTTTGTTTTGGTTTATAATTTTAAATTCTTAAACCATAATTTTAAATTCTTGTGGTTGTTTTTTTGTTCTATCTACTGAATAGGTATATAGCTGAAATAAAATGCAGGCCTATGTTGTCAGTTTTGCCCCCTGCGCGAGATAGAGTGATATTTTCGAATCAAATTAGGTTTACTGGTGCTATATCTACTGAGAATCAAATTAAAATTCCAAGTGTTGCGACATTTTCTTGTGGTTTAATTTTAAATTCATGTGTTTTCTTTCTTATCTACTGATGATAGTTGAAATAAAATGCAGTCATATGTCGTCATTTTTGTCTCCTGAACGAGAAGGAGTGATATGTTAGAAATAGGCCTGCTGGTGCTATAAATATCTACTGAAGATCCAAATAAAATTTAAAGCAGTGAAGACTTGCTTTAAACATGTTTATTTAGTGCTTGCTTATAAAATGTTTATTTTTGACCACCATACTGGAAATTTCTTTGTCTTCAGTAGATAGCACCACTAACAGGGTTTTACAATAATAAGCTATCTCTTTGAGACAAAATGACAACATGCATTAATTTTGAGTTATCTTCAGTAGATAGGAAAAACACGCAAATTCAACATAATTATTATGCCTAGCAAAAAGAAAATTTCGCAACACTTAGAAATTTTGCTTTGATCTTGAATAGATAGCGCCACTATCACAATTCTAAAAACATCAATCTATTTCGTTCAAGAGATAAGAGTAACAAAATGCATTAAATTTAAGCTATCTTCGGTAGATATAGCAAATGCGCATGAATTCATTATAACGGGAAAAACTCATTTTAAAACACGTTTTCATGAGCAGAAATATTTTGATTGAAATAAACAAAATACCGTCTTACGCAACTTTTGATTGGTAATACTATGACTGGGAAAAAGTCAGTTTGTGAATAAAGGGTTTTCAGTATTAACTTGTTTCTCATGCACTTCGACAACGCACGTATTATTCATCCATAGTTTTGCTATTCTACTGAAGATGATTGACAGATCGAATGTCGCGCGGGATTGCGTAAAAACGCGATAATTTGATAATGCACGCGTTATGCGCGCATCCGTTACGCTTATGACGTTCTCGTACTCCGTTTCAAAAATAATGTCACAACACTCTTCCAAGACCTAACTGCTTGAATATTTTAACTTAATCTTCAGTAGATAGCACTAGGCCTACTGGAGACCCAAATTACACCACCAATTTAATTTAAGCTATCGTCAGTTGTAATACTTGTAATAATAAAAACACAAATTTACCATAACTTTAAACTAAATGAAAATGTGGCGAGACATGCCGTAATTTGCTCGATTCTGGTGCCGGTGTCTATAGCGCTCCTGCATTGATTTACGTGGGTAATATTAAAATTGAAATAACTCAAGAACCGAATACCATATGACGCTGAAACAAACTTTGAAATAAAGCTTTTGCATTTCTTTATCTGTTTCATGTCATTTGGTGTTTGTTGCATTCGTGTGGTTTTGCTATCAACTGCAGATAGCTCAAATTTAAATGCCCGTTGGTTGTCGTTTTTGTCTGCAGAACGAGATAAAGCGATATTTTATAGAATCATTTACTGGTAGCTATCTTCTGAAGGGGGCACACCACCATAAGATTCCGCGGTGAAAAAGTGCAACCCGTAAATAGTCCCTATAAAACGTAGAAATTAAGCTTATTTGTTTAATTTTTCAGCCAATATGAGTCTGAGATACTTTTCTTTGATGCAATATTAAACCTGGGATGGTTTTGATAAAATTATAAACAAACAAAAAATGATTTTAAATCTGTCTTGGCAGACTAATCGCGCAAATCATGTATCGATGTAAAATCCCAAGAATTGAGTTTTCAACCGCTTAGAAATCACGGGATGGGGTAAAAATGTCAAATTTGCAACAACAAAAAATACTGACATTGGCGATCTATGTGCAAAAGAAAATATATTACAGCTTAAGGATCATCCCATAACCATGTCCAATTTCATTACTCTATCTATTGCAGGGAAATAATTAGAAGAGATTTCCGAGAGGCTTTTTTGCACGTTGGGAAGTGTAATGGTTATGTGCCCCCTGAAGATCAAATTAAAATTTCAAACGTTGCGATATTTTGTTTTGGTTTATAATTTTAAATTCTTGTGTTGGTTTTTTTTTTTTTTTCTATCTACTGAATAGGTATATAGCTGAAATAAAATGCAGGCCTATGTTGTCAGTTTTTCCCCTGCGCGAGATAGAGTGATATTTTCGAATCGAGTTAGGTTTACTGGTGCTATATCTACTGAGAATCAAATTAAAATTCCAAGTGTTGCGACATTTTCTTGTGGTTTAATTTTAAATTCATGTGTTTTCTTTCTTATCTACTGATGATAGTTGAAATAAAATGCAGTCATATGTCGTCATTTGTGTCTCCTGAACGAGATGGAGGGATATGTTAGAAATAGGCCTGCTGGTGCTATAAATATCTACTGAAGATCCAAATAAAATTTAAAGCAGTGAAGACTTGCTTTAAACATGTTTATTTAGTGCTTGCTTATAAAAAGTTTATTTTTGACCACCATACTGGAAATTTCTTTGTCTTCAGTAGATAGCACCACTAACAGGGTTTTACAATAATAAGCTATCTCTTTGAGACAAAATGACAACATGCATTAATTTTGAGTTATCTTCAGTAGATAGGAAAAACACGCAAATTCAACATAATTATTATGCCTAGAAAAAGAAAATTTCGCAACACTTAGAAATTTTGCTTTGATCTTGAATAGATAGCGCCACTATCACAATTCTAAAAACATCAATCTATTTCGTTCAAGAGATAAGAGTAACAAAATGCATTAAATTTAAGCTATCTTTGGTAGATATAGCAAATGCGCATGAATTCATTATAACGGGAAAAACTCATTTTAAAACACGTTTTCATGAGCAGAAATATTTTGATTGAAATAAACAAAATACCGTCTTACGCAACTTTTGATTGGTAATACTATGACTGGGAAAAAGTCAGTTTGTGAATAAAGGGTTTTCAGTATTAACTTGTTTCTCATGCACTTCGACAACGCACGTATTATTCATCCATAGTTTTGCTATTCTACTGAAGATGATTGACAGATCGAATGTCGCGCGGGATTGCGTAAAAACGCGATAATTTGATAATGCACGCGTTATGCGCGCATCCGTTACGCTTATGACGTTCTCGTACTCCGTTTCAAAAATAATGTCACAACACTCTACCAAGACCTAACTGCTTGAATATTTTAACTTAATCTTCAGTAGATAGCACTAGGCCTACTGGAGACCCAAATTACACCACCAATTTAATTTAAGCTATCGTCAGTTGTAATACTTGTAATAATAAAACACAAATTTACCATAACTTTAAACTAAATGAAAATGTGGCGAGACATGCCGTAATTTGCTCGATTCTGGTGCCGGTGTCTATAGAGCTCCTGCATTGATTTACGTGGGTAATATTAAAATTGAAATAACTCAAGAACCGAATACCGTATGACGCTGAAACAAACTTTGAAATAAAGCTTTTGCATTTCTTTATCTGTTTCATGTCATTTGGTGTTTGTTGCATTCGTGTGGTTTTGCTATCAACTGCAGATAGCTCAAATTTAAATGCCCGTTGGTTGTCGTTTTTGTTTGCAGAACGAGATAAAGCGATATTTTATAGAATCATTTACTGGTAGCTATCTTCTGAAGGGGGCACACCACCATAAGATTCCGCGGTGAAAAAGTGCAACCCGTAAATAGTCCCTATAAAACGTAGAAATTAAGCTTATTTGTTTAATTTTTCAGCCAATATGAGTCTGAGATACTTTTCTTTGATGCAATATTAAACCTGGGATGGTTTTGATAAAACTATAAACAAACAAAAAATGATTTTAAATCTGTCTTGGCAGACTAATTGCGCAAATCATGTATCGATGTAAAATCCCAAGAATTGAGTTTTCAACCGCTTAGAAATCACGGGATGGGGTAAAAATGTCAAATTTGCAACAACAAAAAATACTGACATTGGCGATCTATGTGCAAAAGAAAATATATTACAGCTTAAGGATCATCCCATAACCATGTCCAATTTCATTGCTCTATCTATTGCAGGGAAATAATTAGAAGAGATTTCCGAGAGGCTTTTTTGCACGTTGGGAAGTGTAATGGTGATGTGCCCCCTGAAGATCAAATTAAAATTTCAAACGTTGCGATATTTTGTTTTGGTTTATAATTTTAAATTCTTGTGTTGGTTTTTTTTTGGTTCTATCTACTGAATAGGTATATAGCTGAAATAAAATGCAGGCCTATGTTGTCAGTTTTTCCCCTGCGCGAGAGATAGAGTGATATTTTCGAATCGAGTTAGGTTTACTGGTGCTATATCTACTGAGAATCAAATTAAAATTCCAAGTGTTGCGACATTTTCTTGTGGTTTAATTTTAAATTCATGTGTTTTCTTTCTTATCTACTGATGATAGTTGAAATAAAATGCAGTCATATGTCGTCATTTGTGTCTCCTGAACGAGATGGAGTGATATGTTAGAAATAGGCCTGCTGGTGCTATAAATATCTACTGAAGATCCAAATAAAATTTAAAGCAGTGAAGACTTGCTTTAAACATGTTTATTTAGTGCTTGCTTATAAAATGTTTATTTTTGACCACCATACTGGAAATTTCTTTGTCTTCAGTAGATAGCACCACTAACAGGGTTTTACAATAATAAGCTATCTCTTTGAGACAAAATGACAACATGCATTAATTTTGACTTATCTTCAGTAGATAGGAAAAACACGCAAATTCAACATAATTATTATGCCTAGAAAAAGAAAATTTCGCAACACTTAGAAATTTTGCTTTGATCTTGAATAGATAGCGCCACTATCACAATTCTAAAAACATCAATCTATTTCGTTCAAGAGATAAGAGTAACAAAATGCATTAAATTTAAGCTATCTTCGGTAGATATAGCAAATGCGCATGAATTCATTATAACGGGAAAAACTCATTTTAAAACACGTTTTCATGAGCAGAAATATTTTGATTGAAATAAACAAAATACCGTCTTACGCAACTTTTGATTAGTAATACTATGACTGGGTAAAAGTCAGTTTGTGAATAAAGGGTTTTCAGTATTAACTTGTTTCTCATGCACTTCGACAACGCACGTATAGTATTATTCATCCATAGTTTTGCTATTCTACTGAAGATGATTGACAGATCGAATGTCGCGCGGGATTGCGTAAAAACGCGATAATTTGATAATGCACGCGTTATGCGCGCATCCGTTACGCTTATGACGTTCTCGTACTCCGTTTCAAAAATAATGTCACAACACTCTTCCAAGATAGACTGCTGCCCTCAGTCGTCAACCGTCTGGATTGACGACTGAGAAAACTACGTGGAAAAAAAGTGACGGATTTTGCAACAGGATTCCTGTGGCATAGAGCATGCGCAGTTGTGTCCAAATTGACCTTTTGACCGAGTTTGTTGTTTTAGAAGTTCAGAGCGCGATCTTGTCACAGCGGCGCGGTACTGCGACGCGGTACACGGGCGCCGCTAGTCAGTCGCGCTACGGCGCACAACCAAAGTCGCATTGAATAGTTTTCAGAAGTCCGTCATGATATTGGCTGTAAGATAATCAGTCGTCACTACGAAGCATACACAGTACATGCGAAGTGTAGACGGCTGATTGGAATTAGTCTACTTCCAAGACCTAACTGCTTGAATATTTTAACTTAATCTTCAATAGATTTCACTAGGCCTACTGGAGAAACAAATTACACCACCAATTTAATTTAAGCTATCGTCAGTTGTAATACTTGTAATAATAAAAACACGAATTTACCATAACTTTAAACTGAATGAAAATGTGGCGAGACATGCCGTAATTTGCTCGATTCTGGTGCCGGTGTCTATAGAGCTCCTGCATTGATTTACATGGGTAATATTAAAATTGAAATAACTCAAGAACCGAATACCGTATGACGCTGAAACAAACTTTGAAATAAAGCTTTTGCATTTCTTTATCTGTTTCATGTCATTTGGTGTTTGTTGCATTCGTGTGGTTTTGCTATCAACTGCAGATAGCTCAAATTTAAATGCCCGTTGGTTGTCGTTTTTGTCTGCAGAACGAGATAAAGCGATATTTTATAGAATCATTTACTGGTATGCTATCTTCTGAAGGGGGCACACCACCATAAGATTCCGCGGTGAAAAAGTGCAACCCGTAAATAGTCCCTGTAAAACGTAGAAATTGAGCTTATTTGTTTAATTTTTCAGCCAATATGAGTCTGAGATACCTTTCTTTGATACAATATTAAACCTGGGATGGTTTTCATGAAATTATAAGCAAAAAAAAAATGATTTTAAATCTGTCCTGGCGGACTAATCGCGCAAATCATGTATCGATGTAAAATCCCAAGAATTGAGTTTTCAACCGCTTAGAAATCACGGGATGGGGTAAAATGTCAAATTTGCAATAACAAAAATACTGACATTGGCGATCTATGTGCAAAAGAAAATATATTACAGCTTAAGGATCATCCCATAACCATGTCCAATTTCATTGCTCTATCTATTGCAGGGAAATAATTAGAAGAGATTTCGAGAGGCTTTTTGCACGTTGGGAAGTGAAATGGTGATGTGCCCTCTGAAGATCAAATTAAAATTTCAAACGTTGCGATATTTTGTTTTGGTTTATAATTTTAAATTCTTGTGGTTTTTTTTTGTTCTATCTACTGAATAGGTATATAGCTGAAATAAAATGCAGGCCTATGTTGTCAGTTTTGCCCCCTGCGCGAGATAGAGTGATATTTTCGAATCGAATTAGGTTTACTGGTGCTATATCTACTGAGAATCAAATTAAAATTTCAAGTGTTACGACATTTTGTTTTGGTTTGATTTTAAATTCATGTGTTTTCTTTCTTATCTACTGATGATAGTTGAAATAAAATGCAGTAGAGTGCGTGTACTTTCATTATCATGATTATTATTACTTGTACAATTTTGTTACAATCTTTGTACAAGTATGCACTTTCCACTTCCGGGCTGCAACTCGTATATCGACTGCTTAGTGCTTAGTGGGTAGACCCACAATGCACACTCCCTTTTCTGCCAAATCTGTGCGCGCTATTACAAATCTAGCAATGTGCACTTTCCTTCTCCGGGTGCGCTTTAATGACAAATCTAGCAATGTGCACTTTCCTTCTCCGGGTGCGCTTTAATGACAAATCTAGCAATCTGCACTTTCCTTCTCCGGTGCGCTTTAATGACAAATCTAGCAATCTGTACTTTCCTTCTCCAGGTGCGCTTTAATGACAAATCTAGCAATGTGCACTTCCTTCTCCGGGTGCGCTTTAATGACAAATCTAGCAATCTGTACTTTCCTTCTCCGGGTGCGCTTTAATGACAAATCTAGCAATGTGCACTTTCCTTCTCCAGGTGCGCTTTAATGACAAATCTAGCAATCTGTACTTTCCTTCTCCGGGTGCGCTTTAATGACAAATCTAGCAATGTGCACTTTCCTTCTCCGGGTGCGCTTTAATGACAAATCTAGCAATGTGCACTTTCCTTCTCCGGTGCGCTTTAATGACAAATCTTAGTGTTACTAATCAAAAGTTGCGTAAGACGGTATTTTGTTTATTTCAATCAAAATATTTCTGCTCATGAAAACGTGTTTTAAAATGAGTTTTTCCCGTTATAATGAATTCATGCGCATTTGCTATATCTACCGAAGATAGCTTAAATTTAATGCATTTCGTTACTCTTATCTCTTGAACGAAATAGGTTGATGTTTTTAGAATTGTGATAGTGGCGCTATCTATTCAAGATCAAAGCAAAATTTCTAAGTGTTGCGATATTTTCTTTTTCTAGGCATAATAATTATGTTGAATTTGCGTGTTTTTCCTATCTACTGAAGATAAGTCAAAATTAATGCATGTTGTCATTTTGTCTCAAAGAGATAGCTTATTATTGTAAAACCCTGTTAGTGGTGCTATCTACTGAAGACAAAGAAATTTCCAGTATGGTGGTCAAAAATAAACATTTTATAAGCAAGCACTAAATAAACATGTGTAAAGCAAGTCTTCACTGCTTTAAATTTTACTTGGATCTTCAGTAGATATTTATAGCACCAGCAGGCCTAATTCTAACATATCCCTTCATCTCGTTCAGGAGACAAAAATGACAACATAGGACTGCATTTTATTTCAGCTATCTTCAGTAGATAAGAAAGAAAACACATGAATTTAAAATCAAACCAAAACAAAATGTCGTAACACTTGAAATTTTAATTTGATTCTCAGTAGATATAGCACCAGTAAACCTATTCGATTCGAAAATATCACTCTATCTCGCGCAGGGGGCAAAACTGACAACATAGGCCTGCATTTTATTTCAGCTATATACCTATTCAGTAGATAGAACAAAAAAAACACAAGAATTTAAAATTATAAACCAAAACAAAATATCGCAACGTTTGAAATTTTAATTTGATCTTCAGAGGGCACATCACCATTACACTTCCCAACGTGCAAAAAAGCCTCTCGAAATCTCTTCTAATTATTTCCCTGCAATAGATAGAGCAATGAAATTGGACATGGTTATGGGATGATCCTTAAGCTGTAATATATTTTCTTTTGCACATAGATCGCCAATGTCAGTATTTTTTGTTGTTGCAAATTTGACATTTTTACCCCATCCCGTGATTTCTAAGCGGTTGAAAACTCAATTCTTGGGATTTTACATCGATACATGATTTGCGCGATTAGTCCGCCAGGACAGATTTAAAATCTTTTTTTTTTGCTTATAATTTCATGAAAACCATCCCAGGTTTAATATTGTATCAAAGAAAGGTATCTCAGACTCATATTGGCTGAAAAATTAAACAAATAAGCTCAATTTCTACGTTTTACAGGGACTATTTACGGGTTGCACTTTTTCACCGCGGAATCTTATGGTGGTGTGCCCCTTCAGAAGATAGCATACCAGTAAATGATTCTATAAAATATCGCTTTATCTCGTTCTGCAGACAAAAACGACAACCAACGGGCATTTAAATTTGAGCTATCTGCAGTTGATAGCAAAACCACACGAATGTCACAAACACCAAATGACATGAAACAGATAAAGAAATGCAAAAGCTTTATTTCAAAGTTTGTTTCAGCGTCATACGGTATTCGGTTCTTGAGTTATTTCAATTTTAATATTACCCATGTAAATCAATGCAGGAGCTCTATAGACACCGGCACCAGAATCGAGCAAATTACGGCATGTCTCGCCACATTTTCATTTAGTTTAAAGTTATGGTAAATTCGTGTTTTTATTATTTCAAGTATTACAACTGACGATAGCTTAAATTAAATTGGTGTTCATACATACCTATAATGTAACAGCGCGCGTGATTGGTTGAGAGCATGAATGAACCGGTCATGAATACCGTTTATGACCAGCTATCGGAAAAATATGTAAGAAGAGCTCTGATTCGTCGAGGGAACAACCGATTAATCGATATTCATGAGCTGTACTACAGTTCAAGGCCAAAAGGTCGCCATCGTCTGCTTGTAGTAAACACGGAAGTAAACAAAACAAAGATGTTTCAACAAACGGATTTTCCGTGTTTTAACCTGGGTTTGTCCCAAATTATGCCAGGGACACCAGCTACAATCAAAATATCCGAATCGCACACGCGATTTAACCAAACAACACCGCGATTTGTGCGGCCGGCTCCTGCTACGGAGACTCGGCCCACTGCCGGTACCAGCAGTATTACTGCCCGCAGCATACGGCCCCGGCCACCAACACCGGCCGCTGTGAAGCAGGAAGGACCAGGTAAATTACAGTCATTAAATTTATAAAAATATAAATAACATATGAGTAACCTTGAAAGATAAGAAAACCACAAGCCCGACCCTTTAAACCATTGTTATCATTCATGAACCCTGCGACTCTCGGCCCCCAGTGAAGTGTATGCAATCGAAATGGTACATGTACAATGTACATTGTAGTGCATGTACGATGTGTATTTTCGAGCCTTATTTTTGTGTGTATATTTTTCATGCAACCAAACTGTTCTGATCATTGAAGGGAAAAAAATACATAAAAAGGCAACTAAAAGTTAGTAAATATTAAACAAACAAAAAATGAACTTCTCGACGATGTCATGATGATGTGTCATGTGTTGCAAAGCCCCAAAACTACAAATTTCTCCCTTATTTCTTATGTTTATACAGGAGCACTGACTCCACCATCAGCACGGTTCCTGGAACTAACTCCAGATGAGGTTTTGGATATAGAAAATGCCAGGAATGAAAGAGCAACAGACATGCAAACTAAAGTATACATAAAGATACTCAAAGGTAATATACCTTGGCTAGATCTAAGCAGTACAAGAGTGAAAAAAGTGCTATAGTATAGATGAATGGTCCAATAAACATATGAAAGAAATGAATTTATAAGTAGATAAAATAATGGACAAAATCACAAATAAAATAAACAAATAAATTTTAAAATGGTAAAAAATAATGCCAAAGCAAAGCTGAATTTATACTCCATCGCTGGGCGACGAGCGATTGGTTCGTTCCTAGCCAATGAGGTAGTGCGATTTCTGTTGGGTTAACAAAAGCGCGCTACCTCATTGGCCAAATACCGATTGCTCGTCGCTCAGCGATGGAGTATAAATTATGCTTAATTCTGTTTAATTATACTTTGATATGAGAATTGAGATGGGAAAAAATGTGCAGGCTCACTCAATTTAATTTTTCCCATCTCATTTCAGACTGGTGTGTTGCAAGAAGTGTGGACCCCAAGTTTGAACTTCTTGACCCCGATGAACTGTGTCAATTGCTTCGAAGATTCTACGCAGAGGTGAGACGGCAGGACAACACACCATATTCTGCCTCTTCCATGAGATGCATGAGGGCTGCTATACAGCGTCATCTGAAAAGTGCACCGTACAATCGTACTTTCAATATAATGTCTGACGCCAGATTCAACCCGGCAAATAAAGTATATACCGGCAAGCTGAAATTGATAAAGAGAGAAGGTGGCCGCCCACCAAAGCACAAAGGCAACATTGCGGAAGGGGATCTACGCAAGATGATGGATTCTGAAGCACTGGAACCCTCTAATCCAGTTGGGTTACAACGGTTGGTGTTCGTGTACATCGCACTGCACTTTTGCAGACGTGGTCGGAAGGCCTCCATGAGCTGACCAAGTTGTCGTTTGATTTCAAACAAGATGACCAAGGCCTAGAATATGTCACAATGGCACACCTGGAGGCAACCAAAAACCATCCTGGGGATCTGGTTAATGACCCGGATAATAACAATGAGCGACGCATGTACGCAACCGGAGGCGAAAAGTGCCCAGTAGCTACTCTGCGCTTTTATCTTAGCAAGCTACATCCAAAACAAAAAGCCTTCTATCAGAGATGCAAACCCTTGCACAAAGTCAGATACTGTGATCCTACATGGTATGAAAACGCCCCCATTGGTAAAAAATTATTTGGGCAACTTCATGGCAGCTATATCTGAAGAAGCGGAGTTGAGCAAACGGTACACCAATCATTGTCTCAGGGCAACGTGTATTGCCACTCTCCTTCATGCCGGCATATCCAGAAGTGAAGTGCGATCGCTCAGTGGTCACAGGTGCGACGCAAGCCTCGACAGCTATGCCCAACCCAGTGGACAACAGAAAAGAGCTGCATCACATCTGCTGCAAGAGGCCATGGGACATGACACTGTGATCTCTGTAGGCCCACATTTATCAAGCTCAAATTCAATTGGAAATTTTCCTTCCAGTTCCACATCCATGACATCCCAGGCACACACAATTTCAAGAGCCCCGCCTAGCCCCAGACCGTTGAGACAAGTTACCAACCAGATTGTGTCAAACCCCAACAGCAGTCATGTTACTAGTACTAGTACTACACCTAGTATGTCCATATCATGTAGATCAA
Source organism: Amphiura filiformis (assembly GCF_039555335.1). NCBI lineage: Eukaryota > Metazoa > Echinodermata > Ophiuroidea > Amphilepidida > Amphiuridae > Amphiura > Amphiura filiformis. The sequence continues at coordinate 66,195,148 of NC_092633.1, read as the reverse complement.
CTCCTGCAGCTCAAAGTCAAACTTCTGTATCGAGTGCAAGTACCATGAGTACTGAATTCTCTGCACTGTTCAGTGGGTGCACGTTTTCTGGGTCAGTTGTCATAAATATCAACAAGAACTAAAATTAATCAAAACTATATAAATAGTAACAAGCTTACCTTAAAAAGTTACATTTTAAGCTTCATGATCGTACTCTTAATCCGTTGAATTTTGATCTTCACTTTGTATTATATTCACACTGATGTATTCTCGTTGCACATGCATGACATGCATTGATGTTGTTGCATTTCACGTGTTGAAACAGCTGAGTTGAGAGAGCCAAGTTCATGTCTCTCCACTGCCAAACTTGAGTATCAAAGCAGTGTTGACATGAGAACAAATAAATCATAATTTTCTCTTAATTTTCTTCGTGTCAACAGACAGTTTATTGTACCTTTTCTAGTCTACATTTTACTACACAAACTGCAGACAGACAAACACACTCAACCCGCGAACCGTTCATGTCCATGTCCTGTTGTTGTTTACCACTTTCGAAGTTCCGAGTTTCAAATCGACGTATGTTAATAGGACTCGTTCATTATTGTAAGAGGGGTAGTTAGTTTTCCAGAAAAAGTTTGTAAAATCATTAAAAATAGTAAACTTTAATGAAAAATATAAATATTGTGTTTTAAAAAATCTTAAGAATTGTGTTTTAATAGAAAAGAGAAAACTAATAATCCTTAGTGAAAAATCTGCGATCTAATTTTAACCAATTTTCAATGACTCATCATTTCCCCCTTTGCGAATAATCTATTGACCCAATTAATCGATTAAGGCTGTGACGTAAAAGTACATGCTCATCTCGCATCTTGCCAATGTAAAAGTATGTTGCGAGTCTTATTTTCATTGCATTGTATTTTTATTTTATTTTTCAGCAAATATTTGAGAAATATTAATAATATTTTTGAATAAATAGAATGTTGGGTATGATGAACGGGGTTCATTCATAGGATTTCAGGCATGATCGCTGTTTATGCCCTCGGCTTTCGCCTCGGGCATAAACAGCGATCATGCCCTCAATCCTATGAATGAACCCCTAAGTGTAATTTGGGTTTCCAGTAGACCTAGTGCTATCTACTGAAGATTAAGTTAAAATATTCAAGCAGTTAGGTCTTGGAAGAGTGTTGTGACATTATTTTTTGAAACGGAGTACGAGAACGTCATAAGCGTAACGGATGCGCGAATAACGCGTGCATTATCAAATTATCGCGTTTTTTTTTCAATCCCGCGCGACATTCGATCTGTCAATCATCTTCAGTAGAATAGCAAAACTATGGATGAATAATACGTGCGTTGTCGAAGTGCATGAGAAACAAGTTAATACTGAAAACCCTTTATTCACAAACTGACTTTTTTCCCAGTCATAGTATTACTAATCAAAAGTTGCGTAAGACGGTATTTTGTTTATTTCAATCAAAATATTTCTGCTCATGAAAACGTGTTTTAAAATGAGTTTTTCCCGTTATAATGAATTCATGCTCATTTGCTATATCTACCGAAGATAGCTTAAATTTAATGCATTTTGTTACTCTTATCTCTTGAACGAAATAGGTTGATGTTTTTAGAATTGTGATAGTGGCGCTATCTATTCAAGATCAAAGCAAAATTTCTAAGTGTTGCGATATTTTCTTTTTCTAGGCATAATAATTATGTTGAATTTGCGTGTTTTTCCTATCTACTGAAGATAAGTCAAAATTAATGCATGTTGTCATTTTGTCTCAAAGAGATAGCTTATTATTGTAAAACCCTGTTAGTGGTGCTATCTACTGAAGACAAAGAAATTTCCAGTATGGTGGTCAAAAATAAACATTTTATAAGCAAGCACTAAATAAACATGTTTAAAGCAAGTCTTCACTGCTTTAAATTTTACTTGGATCTTCAGTAGATATTTATAGCACCAGCAGGCCTAATTCTAACATATCCCTTCATCTCGTTCAGGAGACAAAAACGACAACATAGGACTGCATTTTATTTCAGCTATCTTCAGTAGATAAGAAAGAAAACACATGAATTTAAAATCAAACCAAAACAAAATGTCGTAACACTTGAAATTTTAATTTGATTCTCAGTAGATATAGCACCAGTAAACCTAATTCGATTCGAAAATATCACTCTATCTCGCGCAGGGGGCAAAACTGACAACATAGGCCTGCATTTTATTTCAGCTATATACCTATTCAGTAGATAGAACAAAAAAAAACACAAGAATTTAAAATTATAAACCAAAACAAAATATCGCAACGTTTGAAATTTTAATTTGATCTTCAGAGGGCACATCACCATTACACTTCCCAACGTGCAAAAAAAGCCTCTCGGAAATCTCTTCTAATTATTTCCCTGCAATAGATAGAGCAATGAAATTGGACATGGTTATGGGATGATCCTTAAGCTGTAATAAATTTTCTTTTGCACATAGATCGCCAATGTCAGTATTTTTTGTTGTTGCAAATTTGACATTTTTACCCCATCCCGTGATTTCTAAGCGGTTGAAAACTCAATTCTTGGGATTTTACATCGATACATGATTTGCGCGATTAGTCCGCCAGGACAGATTTAAAATCAGTTTTTTTTTGCTTTTAATTTCATGAAAACCATCCCAGGTTTAATATTGTATCAAAGAAAGGTATCTCAGACTCATATTGGCTGAAAAATTAAACAAATAAGCTCAATTTCTACGTTTTACAGGGACTATTTACGGGTTGCACTTTTCACCGCGGAATCTTATGGTGGTGTGCCCCTTCAGAAGATAGCATACCAATAAATGATTCTATAAAATATCGCTTTATCTCGTTCTGCAGACAAAAACGACAACCAACGGGCATTTAAATTTGAGCTATCTGCAGTTGATAGCAAAACCACACGAATGCAACAAACACCAAATGACATGAAACAGATAAAGAAATGCAAAAGCTTTATTTCAAAGTTTGTTTCAGCGTCATACGGTATTCGGTTCTTGAGTTATTTCAATTTTAATATTACCCATGTAAATCAATGCAGGAGCTCTATAGACACCGGCACCAGAATCGAGCAAATTACGGCATGTCTCGCCACATTTTCATTTAGTTTAAAGTTATGGTAAATTCGTGTTTTTATTATTTCAAGTATTACAACTGACGATAGCTTAAATTAAATTGGTGGTGTAATTTGGGTTTCAGTAGGCCTAGTGCTATTTACTGAAGATTAAGTTAAAATATTCAAGCAGTTAGGTCTTGGAAGAGTGTTGTGACATTATTTTTTGAAACGGAGTACGAGAACGTCATAAGCGTAACGGATGCGCGAATAACGCGTGCATTATCAAATTATCGCGTTTTTTACGCAATCCCGCGCGACATTCGATCTGTCAATCATCTTCAGTAGAATAGCAAAACTATGGATGAATAATACGTGCGTTGTCGAAGTGCATGAGAAACAAGTTAATACTGAAAACCCTTTATTCACAAACTGACTTTTTCCCAGTCATAGTATTACTAATCAAAAGTTGCGTAAGACGGTATTTTGTTTATTTCAATCAAAATATTTCTGCTCATGAAAACGTGTTTTAAAATGAGTTTTTCCCGTTATAATGAATTCATGCGCATTTGCTATATCTACCGAAGATAGCTTAAATTTAATGCATTTTGTTACTCTTATCTCTTGAACGAAATAGGTTGATGTTTTTAGAATTGTGATAGTGGCGATATCTATTCAAGATCAAAGCAAAATGTCTAAGTGTTGCGATATTTTCTTTTTTCTAGGCATAATAATTATGTTGAATTTGCGTGTTTTTCCTATCTACTGAAGATAAGTCAAAATTAATGCATGTTGTCATTTTGTCTCAAAGAGATAGCTTATTATTGTAAAACCCTGTTAGTGGTGCTATCTACTGAAGACAAAGAAATTTCCAGTATGGTGGTCAAAAATAAACATTTTATAAGCAAGCACTAAATAAACATGTTTAAAGCAAGTCTTCACTGCTTTAAATTTTACTTGGATCTTCAGTAGATATTTATAGCACCAGCAGGCCTAATTCTAACATATCCCTTCATCTCGTTCAGGAGACAAAAACGACAACATAGGACTGCATTTTATTTCAGCTATCTTCAGTAGATAAGAAAGAAAACACATGAATTTAAAATCAAACCAAAACAAAATGTCGTAACACTTGAAATTTTAATTTGATTCTCAGTAGATATAGCACCAGTAAACCTAATTCGATTCGAAAATATCACTCTATCTCGCGCAGGGGGCAAAGCTGACAACATAGGCCTGCATTTTATTTCAGCTATATACCTATTCAGTAGATAGAACCAAAAAAACACAAGAATTTAAAATTATAAACCAAAACAAAATATCGCAACGTTTGAAATTTTAATTTGATCTTCAGAGGGCACATCACCATTACACTTCCCAACGTGCAAAAAAGCCTCTCGGAAATCTCTTCTAATTATTTCCCTGCAATAGATAGAGCAATGAAATTGGACATGGTTATGGGATGATCCTTAAGCTGTAATATATTTTCTTTTGCACATAGATCGCCAATGTCAGTATTTTTTGTTGTTGCAAATTTGACATTTTACCCCATCCCGTGATTTCTAAGCGGTTGAAAACTCAATTCTTGGGATTTTACATCGATACATGATTTGCGCGATTAGTCCGCCAGGACAGATTTAAAATCATTTTTTTTGCTTATAATTTCATGAAAACCATCCCAGGTTTAATATTGTATCAAAGAAAGGTATCTCAGACTCATATTGGCTGAAAAATTAAACAAATAAGCTCAATTTCTACGTTTTACAGGGACTATTTACGGGTTGCACTTTTTCACCGCGGAATCTTATGGTGGTGTGCCCCTTCAGAAGATAGCATACCAATAAATGATTCTATAAAATATCGCTTTATCTCGTTCTGCAGACAAAAACGACAACCAACGGGCATTTAAATTTGAGCTATCTGCAGTTGATAGCAAAACCACGCGAATGCAACAAACACCAAATGACATGAAACAGATAAAGAAATGCAAAAGCTTTATTTCAAAGTTTGTTTCAGCGTCATACGGTATTCGGTTCTTGAGTTATTTCAATTTTAATATTACCCATGTAAATCAATGCAGGAGCTCTATAGACACCGGCACCAGAATCGAGCAAATTACGGCATGTCTCGCCACATTTTCATTTAGTTTAAAGTTATGGTAAATTCGTGTTTTTATTATTTCAAGTATTACAACTGACGATAGCTTAAATTAAATTGGTGGTGTAATTTGGGTTTCCAGTAGGCCTAGTGCTATTTACTGAAGATTAAGTTAAAATATTCAAGCAGTTAGGTCTTGGAAGAGTGTTGTGACATTATTTTTTGAAACGGAGTACGAGAACGTCATAAGCGTAACGGATGCGCGAATAACGCGTGCATTATCAAATTATCGCGTTTTTACGCAATCCCGCGCGACATTCGATCTGTCAATCATCTTCAGTAGAATAGCAAAACTATGGATGAATAATACGTGCGTTGTCGAAGTGCATGAGAAACAAGTTAATACTGAAAACCCTTTATTCACAAACTGACTTTTTCCCAGTCATAGTATTACTAATCAAAAGTTGCGTAAGACGGTATTTTGTTTATTTCAATCAAAATATTTCTGCTCATGAAAACGTGTTTTAAAATGAGTTTTTCCCGTTATAATGAATTCATGCGCATTTGCTATATCTACCGAAGATAGCTTAAATTTAATGCATTTTGTTACTCTTATCTCTTGAACGAAATAGGTTGATGTTTTTAGAATTGTGATAGTGGCGCTATCTATTCAAGATCAAAGCAAAATGTCTAAGTGTTGCGATATTTTCTTTTTTCTAGGCATAATAATTATGTTGAATTTGCGTGTTTTTCCTATCTACTGAAGATAAGTCAAAATTAATGCATGTTGTCATTTTGTCTCAAAGAGATAGCTTATTATTGTAAAACCCTGTTAGTGGTGCTATCTACTACTGAAGACAAAGAAATTTCCAGTATGGTGGTCAAAAATAAACATTTTATAAGCAAGCACTAAATAAACATGTTTAAAGCAAGTCTTCACTGCTTTAAATTTTACTTGGATCTTCAGTAGATATTTATAGCACCAGCAGGCCTAATTCTAACATATCCCTTCATCTCGTTCAGGAGACAAAAACGACAACATAGGACTGCATTTTATTTCAGCTATCTTCAGTAGATAAGAAAGAAAACACATGAATTTAAAATCAAACCAAAACAAAATGTCGTAACACTTGAAATTTTAATTTGATTCTCAGTAGATATAGCACCAGTAAACCTAATTCGATTCGAAAATATCACTCTATCTCGCGCAGGGGGCAAAGCTGACAACATAGGCCTGCATTTTATTTCAGCTATATACCTATTCAGTAGATAGAACCAAAAAAAACACAAGAATTTAAAATTATAAACCAAAACAAAATATCGCAACGTTTGAAATTTTAATTTGATCTTCAGAGGGCACATCACCATTACACTTCCCAACGTGCAAAAAAGCCTCTCGGAAATCTCTTCTAATTATTTCCTGCAATAGATAGAGCAATGAAATTGGACATGGTTATGGGATGATCCTTAAGCTGTAATATATTTTC